>NC_133209.1:26403444-26483444 GCF_958299795.1 Porites lutea | reverse complement strand
TAAATAATACTGAAACAGAAGTAAAATAAAATCATTTAATGGTAAACTGCATCTGTGATCAAATCCTGTCAGAAAACATTTGCCGAAACATAAACCACAGGAACTAGTAATTACTCAATATGCATGGGGCATGGAACAGACCAGCTTCATAACCTCTAAATGTGATACTAAAAGCCTTAAAAAACTATAATTGCTCAGTCAAAGTGTAGAATACTCCATGCACTGCATGAACTACGCAAAAAGAGAGCAAGAAAAACCTCTGTTCTTCAAGCCGACTCTAAGGTCGCGTTTCACACCATCACGAGCTCAATCTCTCTGTTTGGCCTGTCAACACTTCGGACTAACCACAAACTGTGTAAAAAACTAGCCAATCGAAAACGCTGATCCGGTCGACATATGTCCTTGTCACTCGGGACTCGAACACGATATTGTGCACTAATTCGCAATTATACAGAAGGTTTAGAGCGTCAGCGACGTAGGCAATCGCACAAAACTTTCATGAGTTTTAGGAAAAGGAGAGAAATACTATTCCGCTTAGAAACACAGACGTTAACTAAAAAGGTTTTTCTCTGAGATCGTAGCTCAGTTATGCTTAGAAAACTCCATACAAACCCTTCTAATTTTTTTTTTAATCGACGCAAAACAAAATTAGAAGGGTTTGTATGGAGTTTTCTGAGTATAACCGGCTAACATCTCAGAGACAATTTTCCCCAAAATGTTTAGTTTGGTAAATAGTCCTCTTGGATATTGTTCTTTTAGAATATCCTGACAAATCCCATAATTTCAGAAATTTCATTTTTATGACGTCATCACTTTAGTACTCTATTGTTTTACGTATTTTAGTATTTAAACGGTAGCCATCGACATATTTCTATCCCCTAATATTTTTCATCTGTTCGGATTTCCTAGCTGAAGTACGAAAATTATAGGGATCAAAACTTACCTCTTCGAAATTGTCAGCCAGAAAAAAGGCTCCCTAAAATTCTAGCTGACCCGTTTAGGGTAAAATCCGTTAATCCTAGGAGGGGCAAGCAAGCATAAAATTTTACAACAAATGTTCCGAAAATTCTAGATCTCAAATCGTCTTCCGAACAGATATTTCCCTAAAAATTAACGTTGGTTGCCCCTGAATCAATACAGTTAATAATCGCAAAATTGGCCGATGAAACAGCAGGAAAAAGGAAGCTTGCTTGGTTAAACGGAAGGATCATTATGGTTTTCAAATACATAAAAATGATATAAATACACGCGTGGCAACGCGAAAGTCAAATCATTTCACGGCATACATCCAACAGAAGCGAGTCTGAGTTGAAGCCGGAAGCAGCGCGTTTAAAGTAGCTTCCTACTGCGCTCCGAAAATTCTAAATTCTAGATCTCAAATCGTCTTCCAAACAGATATTTTCCGAAAATTGACGCGGTGCCCCTTTTAATAGTTATCTAGTGCTCATCTCCTGGAAAAAAGGCTTTTTTCACAGCAAATCTTTGAGGAAAGTAAGGAGAGACTTTGTCACTCGCTCGTCTAGTCTCACGATTTTGTTGCTCAAAAAAGTCGACTTGTGGGCAAGTCTATCTGAGCTAAAGAAATTAGAGAACTGTTAAAAATGAAAGACGGATCTAAAGAGTTACTGATCGATATCTGCTGTGAAACTTTAAACTTCCTGAGACTAATTATTTCAAATGTGGCTAAAAGCAAAGTGAGCCATAGTGGCCACGGTTTAGTACTGACAACAGAAGAAAAAGAACAAGTATCATAATTATAATTTTTTTGTAAATAAATAAAGAAAAAACTATAGCCTCAATTGCACCAAGAATAGAAAAACTACATGAAATACTGTGAAGATCTAGTTTTCGTGAGGAAACTATCACATTTTTAAGCTTTGTTCCTGCTGTTTACCTCTGTCGCGGACCAAGGACCACATTCGCGGACCAAGGACCTTCAAGCACGGTCGCCTTTTCTCGAATTACAAGCATGAGAAATGAGAAATTTTCTGCAATTTGATTGGCTTAGAGCAGTGGTATTTCAGCTTAAGTTGAAATACCTACATGTGAAAATTACAAACCCGTTTTGGGTAGCAGTATAAACAAATAATAGCATGATTTGCACGTTATATTTGGCATAAATACCACTTGCGATATTTCAAAATTGTCTTTAATCTCATTCGCCTAACGGCTCGTGAAATTACGTATAACTGATTTTGAAATATCACTCGTGGTGTTTGGGCCAGATATCACTACAAATCATACTATTACCTATACCAATTTCTTGCTTGCCTGCCTCTCCTAGGATTTTCGAACATCTAAAAAATGGTATAATTGCAAATTTTTAACGGATTTTTACCCTAAAAACTGAGATCACCTGGAATTTTCGGGAGCCCTTTTTCTGGCTGAAATTTTCGAAAATGTGAGTTTTGATCCCTATAATTTTCGGATCACTAGACTTTCAGCTAGGAAATCCGAACAGATGAAAAAATTTTAGGAGATAAAAATATGCCTATAGCTACCGCGTAAATACTAAAATACGTCTAACGATGCTATGTTTAAGAGGTTTTGAACTATATTCTCGTTGGGTGCCTCTGAAGATATTCATGATAATAATTAAGTAATAATTTTTAGTCGCGGACCAAGGTCCATGAACTGTACTCCTAATGTAAACTATCATGGCGGATGGTGATGCAAATTAGTCTCCTGATAGCACGGAATTTACGTGAAATTTTGGACTCAGACAGATTCGTTACTAAGTGTTTTAACCGAAGAAGCCTGGCGATGTCTCAAGCATTGTGCCTTTTATGGCGAGGATTCTGGAGAGGTTCCAGGAAAGAAAACAAAAAATCCAGCTGAAAATCGAGCGCTCCGCTGTATGGTAATGTTACTGCTGCTGCTCTTGTTGACTTATACGTGCTTAGAGAGAGTGACTAAAGATGTTCCGGTGACATTTCTGGGTGTAAAGTACAAGAGCATGGCGGTTAAGTTAAATAGCCGTTCCCAGTAAGTTTTATTTATTTTTTTGTTTGGTCACCCTTTGATTTAATACTGATAGTGATCAAATACGGTTTAATATATTTACTTTGAATATATTTGAGGGCGTCTTCATAATTATGAGGCCCGGTTACCAGGACCAATTTCGCCTTAGGTTCATAAGAGAAATTTCAGCCTGGTTTCTGAGATAAGAAAAGGCCAAAAATCTTGCCGACGAGTTCTGGCGCGAAATGGGAAAGAAAGCAAAGATGGAGAAACACAAAAATCATAACTTTCTTGCCTAACAGACCTTTCCCACATTCCACACCAGTAACCAAACATAAAAAATTGGGGTTGAGGCTTGGGTGGACAATTTCATACAAATCACTGTATTTTGTCCATCTATGCCTCGACTTGATGTCTTTGTTTACAGGAATGCGGGAAAGGTCTACTCATAGCTGTATCACTACTGCAGTTAAATGGGATGCTCATGATGCAGAAAATAAAGCAGGCAATGCAAGACGAAGCAATCCCGGTCGCCAGATATTATTAACATTTTCCTGACAACACCAGCGAAAAAACTTTTATCAATTTTTTTATTGTGATCCGTGGAAAGCATCTTTTATAGTACTCTACCAAAGTGACTTTATCCCCAAAAGTAACCGCAAGCAGGAAACACTGCAAACAATTTATACATGTATGTTAGTCTTCAATCAATGAGTTTATTACCTTTATTTTTTCCAACAAAAAAAACGTGCTTTTCCTATTCTGCTTATATAATACTGCTCAAATATTTTTAGCAATTCTAGCTTAGTTCTGAGAGACACAATAGCCAGAATTTGGACAAAGCTTCCTCTTTTCACTGAACGGCACTTAAGTGCATGACAATGAAAAAACTCATTAAAAAGAAGAAATTCTAAGTATAACAACTGTAGCACCTCACTTTAAAAGACTTCGTACAGCCTCATTTTTTATACGCGCCCCTCCCAACCACCAGCACTAATTCTGTGACCAGTTTGTGAATACAGTCTGGTTTAGGATATTTAGCAAGGCGGTTTTCGTAAGAGAAAATTAATTCATTTAGCAATCAATGGTGTCACAAACTGTCTCGTTTCTACACACATAGCAGCCTTCACCTAGGCACCGAAGGTAACACACTTCCACTGTATAGCAAACTGTGCTAGAACAATTGCGTCGATAAACACGATTCTTATTTTTTCCTGAAATAAGGTAAAACAATGAGTTAGTTTTAAAACATCGTAATATAAGATTCTTGTATGCTACCTCAGTTGGTTATAATTTTGTTTTCAATATGCCCTTGACACGACACTCGTGGCGCGGCATGCTTAACTTCCCATCATGCAGACATCCATTCATAGGACTTGTGGAAGGTTTGCGTTCATTGAAGATTCGACGGCCTGAAGTAACCGAAGATTCAAACGCGAAGCCAAAGTCATATACATACTGTAAGTAATACCTGTTTCACAGGACTCTGCTTGCCCTTTTCAGTCTTTACTCAATCAGTTAAAGGGACTGGTTCACGATAATGCGCATGTGTGAGTTCTGACAGTAGCTGATTGTTTTTCAACCAATCGGAAGCGAGTTAGATGCAGGCAAGTAAATTTACGAAATGCAAATTAATTGTTCGCGACGCGAGAGTATTTCCGGGCATTTGGTTTGATTTTATTTATCCCCATAATTCAAGTTTCTTCTTTGCTACTCCTCAGATATATGTTGCAGCCGACAAGAATAAGATTTACAGCCCTGTCCTGCTGTGAAACAAACATTTACCAATTTGTATTTTTACGAGGTCGTACCCACGCTAACAAAGCAGTCACCGATCGGCAAACAAAATAAATATTTGTAAACAAACATCTTATTACTGTTCTCTCAGTTCGCCTTATATAAATCCAGAAATGCCTACAAATAGCACCTGACCGGTGACAAAAACGCACAACGTATGAGTATAAAGATTATCCTTAATTGAGCGTAAATTTCAAATGCTTATCAGCAAATGAACAAATTCATTCGCATTGCATCGGGTCAGTGTTTCGCGAAACAAATGTTATCGAGTAGCACACATAAAGAAACTAGATTGTAAACAGAATATTCAGGCAATAATTTATTTTAAAAACATCAATTCTTAAACATATACGATCGTAAAGCAAAGATACAAGGAACATTTCAAGTGTACCAGATCGGTGAAGATCGCGCGGCCTGTTGAGGTATAACTACAGGTCGAAGTCAAAAATCAAATCAAAATTGAACGGACTCATGCCTTTAACCACTTTCCAAGTGTCGTGTATACTTTTCGTAAGCCACACACTACTCCTAGAACCATACCAGATCGATAGGCTTAGCTTCTCTATCTCCAAAGACTCTTGAGAACGTCCTGTTGCCGGACGGCCACGATGTTCTTCTGAACCTCCATGATCAAAACATTATTTTTTGCGTCTTCTTAAAACGTAACCAGACAAACGACACAACCACACGTTAATCACCACTACCGAAGTATAACTAGACCAACCAAAGCGACGGATGTCCGAATAAAACGAAGGATTTTCAATGATTGTACCGGTAATGGCGATTTCGAATTTAGTGTTGACCCAACAAATTTATTCTGAAGAGACAAACGGCGCGCATGCGCATTATCGTGAACCAGTCCCTTTAATAAAACCCAAACTTTACTGTTTCTTCATAGCCTGCGAAAACATCCGTTTCTACTCGCTCTTCGCCGCTGGGGAAGTTTCGCGCGGAGAAACGGATGTTTATTTTTCCCGCGTTTTTCGGACGAGCGAAGATTGCCCCCTCGCAGGCGTTTTTAAGGGAGTTCGTATTTTATTTCTCCCCACAGCTGTATTTTATATTAAGGTTCGTTTAATTTATAAATTGTGCTGTTATTTCATGAATTTTTGTAAGTCTAAAAGCAGCAACTTACTGGTATCAATGTATCAAAATACAGCTGCGGGGAGGGACGAAATACGAGCTCCCTAAAAACACCTGCATGGGAGGCTAAGCGAAGACAAGCGCAAGGTTGGCCTGCGCCCAGACATCTCCTATTTCCTTTGTTACTTGCGAGTACAAAGGAAATAGGAGAGGTATGCACGTAGGCTAGCAAGAGATAGGCGTGGAGCGCAAGACACGTGCGACAGGGGAAGCTCGAATCTCTCTCTTCCGAGCCTTCCACCTGTCGCGCCTTTTGCGCTTCACGCCCGTCTTGCGCTTGCCATCGCTCGCCTAAAAAACGCCTGTCCTGCAGGCCTCTCTTCATGGTTGGTTGGTTGGTTTACTGAATGATGAACACTTGCCTTTTTGTGGCGATAGGGGCGTGGTAGCAGAATTTGAATCTTGGTTTACGGGTTCTGCTCGATGGTTCAGGAAATTCTGACACATATTTTCCAAGGCGGCACGATGAAGACTAGAAAGGTCATCTGGCACTTCTTTTATCTCCATAGTGGATTTTCTCCTCAGCAAAAAAGAAAGACTTGTTTTGTTGCGGGCTGCCTAGGAATTGTAAGAATATGTTTTTTATTTATGCTAGTCTCCAAATAACGAATCTTTACGGTTGTAGTGCTTTTGACATTACATCATAAGGTGGCGTAAGAAACACAACCGACATTAATAAAAACGACGCCATCACTGGTTTCCCGAGCGCAGAAATTCCACACTTATGACGCGTCACTACCCAGATCTGGATAGTGCTTCTGATTGGTTGAAACAAATTTCCCACGCGGCACGATCAATCAGGCACACTACCTATACTCAGAAGATCTGCGCTTGTTTCTCAGACGTTATTTCGTGGGGAAACCAGCGGTGGCGTAGGCCTAGATACAAATATTACCATAAATCGCCCAAATATATTTCCAGAAATTCCCGATTTTTTTCTAAATATCTCGAAAAAGTTCTAAATATCTCAAAAATATCTGGCTTCATTTCATAAATATTACAGTAAAAACACAAAAATATAGTCTGTCATCTAAAATGGCAACATAAATTTCAGGAAATTCTATTCGTGTACAGCATACATTCAACAGAACTCTAAATAATTTCGCATAAAGTCAACCTTATTTACAGTACCCCTCAGCCTCCAAGAAGACTAGAGCACTGCACTTTAATTCAGACAGAGTTCATGAAAGACCATGAGGTGCTGGAAGTCTAAGATGGTCTAAAAGGGACACTACATACTATTTGGTTTGTGCGTGGCTCAAAGGGTAAGTCATCAGCCATTTTGCTGAACATTAGCCACATGGCATATATTAGCGGTTCTAATACATTCTCTCTAACGGCTACCGCTAAAAGTTGGCCCTGATACAAACTCTCACAAGTTTGTGCTCACTGCGGCCAGATTTTGGCCGCAACGCTGATTTGCTGTTAGAATAATGCCACAAGATCTGATTGGCTGTTGGAGTCAACGGAAGTTGAAAGCCCTTATTCTTCGCGTGGTTGTTTTCGCGAATGATCAGCCGTCGGCGGAGAGAAGGATCGACTTTGCTGTCTTTTTTATTGTTTTACGGTCTCAGTTATAGAAGGAAAATATGCCTTAATATGTGCCCTGGAAATTCAGAAAATTAAAGGTTGTTCAGATCTTCTCAGGATTTGCTTTATTTACGGAACTAATCTGGGTGTATCGTAGAGTTGAATCTCTCTGCAAGTTATTGACTGCGAACGATTAACAATGTGCCTTAACGAGTGCAAATCAAAATACTGTCCATCTAAACTTGGTTTCATTTGAAAGTTTAGCCGGGAATGACTTCTCTGAACGGGGTACCCAAGCGGAGGCAACGCAACAAAGGAGAACTTGAAGTGTGTTTCTAATATTGTTGTTCATTTTGTTTCAGCTCAGTTGAGCGTGCAGTCATTAGTAGTACCGTTACGTCTTTCCAACAAAGTGGCAGATAATATTTTTAATACCTAGACTTATAAAAAAAATATTTTTTTAGACAGTTGTTTCTAGTAAATTCGCAACTTGCAAAGTGTATTCACGGGACTAAATTAAATGCACTTGAGAACTCGTTTAGTTTCTTCTGAGATAATTTATTTTTCCTTTGAAAAAGTGGAGACATGTTCCTCCGAGAGTTAAAGGAATTATGTACTGAAAATCGGAGAAAATTGCCGAGGAAAATATGAAAGCATTCGAAAAATGGAAATTTCGGTATTTTAAAAATTTAAAAATCGAGTGCGCTTAGCCAAATTTTTTAAACTACTGCAACTACTGCAACAGAATAACCTTCAAGATCTCCTCGGTGAATCTCACAAGAAGTTAAATGAGATTGTGGCGACTGTTTTATTGTTGAAAAAAAAGATAAAAGCTATTTTTTTTAAGTCAGTGAGTCTGCATTTTCATTTCCACGTATGAAGAATTTGCATACTACAAAACATGCAACGAAAGTGGTTTTGGTTGGTTGATTCGGCAAATGTTAATCAATCAAAAAAGTGGGCGGCCGACGTTTCGTAGGTTTGTATCAGCCTCTCTTTTCGTTTCCCCTTGCCCGCCGGAATGTTATTTAAAATGCTGAACGATAATTGAGCCTGATCTCAGGTTACATATGTGGAGATTTGTTTGAATTTCTGTCACTGAAATGCCCCATGGCCTAATTAGCATTGAAGTAGCTTCCTAGGAAAAAAAACATGACTTCAGTACATTTTTCTTAACAAAATTCTAAATATCACAGTTTTTTTCCTTTCATGAGATTTCCTAAATATCTCAAAATCTTCTAAATATCTTAAAAAATATCCCGATATCTGTATCCAGGCCTATGGTGTCGTCGCTAAATGTCGGCTGTTTTCTCAGGCTAATCATAAGGCAATTTAAGTCCATATGACGTACCTTTCTGAAAGAGTCAATCAGTTCTACAGGTCGTGGAAAGTCGCTGTTAAGCTGTGATACGAAACAAACTTTCTTCTCCGGCAAACTGATTGTCTCCAAGTTCTATAAATGAAGAAAATGGGTAAAAGAGCGCTTGCTATCATGCAGGCTTTATAAAGGGTAAAGGTAAATAAATTCCTTCAGTTTATTTTATTACTGTTATATAAAACATTTCATGTGTTGACATTCATATACAATACTCACACTCACATATTCTCAGTGAATAAGTTTGATCAGTGTAGAAAAGAAACAATTAACACTCTATCACTGCGAAAGCGAAGTTTACCTTGCGAAAATCGTGGACAACATTAGCTTTAACAGCGCCTTCTTGTGAGGGTACGTAAAAAGTCACTGTCTGTTCAGCAACATTAATAGTGGCATTCTCATCAAACACTCTGCCGTCTTTGATCATTCGTACAGAGAATGTTTCTGGTATTGCCTGAAAAACAACAAAATAAAATAATAAAACAAAAGTTAACCAGATTTATGCGCCAGAAAGTTTTGAGGGTAAAGGAAGTTCGTTTTTCCAACCCCGAGAGTTGTTGCCTTTTCTCCTGTTTACCAGTTCTAAAACTTTTTGGTAATCAATTTCGGTTGTTTCCGAGTATGAGAATGAAGTCCAAAATATGTGATTATCCTATTCACCCCTTTTAAACTCGCGCCGTTCCTCGTCTTTTTTTCAAATGTGCCTTACATATACTCAAGGTTCGTACGCGTCTTGAAAACCCTTAAATTTTAAGCGTCCTTTTTCAAGGCCCGCTTGAAAGTCCTTGAAATTCTCTTTCGTTCGTTTTGGTCCTTTTGAAAGTCCTTGAAGTCTAATGGAAGAACATTTGATAAGAAGCATCGTCACTATTATTGTCTTGTTCATTACGGAAGGCTATTCTTTGATAAGCGCTCATGCACAAACGAGTTTTCATAAAAAAATGGTTGCCGTTAGGAAAAAAAGCCCATTACTATCGGAATATTTTTATAGTTTATGTCGAACCTGTGTAAAAAGTAATAAATAAGGTCCTTGAAATTTAAGAATGTGATTCTTCAAAGTCCATGAATTTTAGGTAAGGAAAAGTGTACGAACCCTGTTAATACTTTTCATGGTGTTATTGTTGAGTTCTGTGGCTAGGCCAGTTATATCGTATGGAGTTTTATCATGATTTTGTATGTCATTTAACTACAGGGTACATAACACTGAAAGTTTTACCAGTTATCCGACCACCAATAAAAGAATAAGGTGATATAGTTTATGGGACTTAATTCTCTTTTTGTTGAGGATCGTTTCATTTTGTGCTGTTGTTTAGGGATCATGCAAACGTATGTAAGTCTAAAAGGCAGTAACTTACTTGTATTAACGTAGCAAAATACAGTTGCGACGTAATGATCCCAACAAAACGTTTGACATTCATAGTAGAAAACTTCTTTTAACTCGCTGCTACCGGCTTCACTCAGACTAGCTGCTGTTCGATGTATGGCGTGAAATGATTTGACTTTCGCGTTGCCACGCGTGTATTTATATCATTTTTATGTTAGGTATTTGAAAACCACCGAGGAGAGATGATGATCCTTCTGTTTACACACTGTAACCAAGGAAGCTTGCTCTTTACTGCTGTTTCATCGTCCAATTTTCCGATCATTGACTGTATTGATTCAGGTGCACCCAACGTTAATTTTCAGAAAAAAAAAAACGGTTAGGCAGACGATTTGAGATCTAGAATTTTCGGAACATTTGTTGTAAAATTTCATGCTTGCCTGCCTCTCCTAGGACTTTCGAACAACTAAAAAATGGTATAATTGCCCATTTTTAACGGATTTTTACCCTAAAAGGGTCAGCTAGAATTTTTGGGAGCCTTTTTTCTGAGTAAAATTTTCCAAAAGGTAAGTTTTGATCCCTATAATTTTCGGATCACTAGACTTTCAGTTAGGAAATCCGAACCGGCAGATGAAAAATTTTAGGGGATAAAAAAATGCCTATATCTTCCGTTTAAACACTAAAACACGTTTAACGTCAATACTATGTTTAAGTGGTTTTGAAGTATATTCTCGTTGGGTGTCCCTGCTGATTATATTAAGCGAACAATTTATTAAACATGTAGATCTAAGCACTGGTTGCAATTGAAAGGGCTGTCTCTTGGTTAGATACAGACGTACGATTTGAGTCAAATTCAGTTATTTTTTGTGAATTATGTGCAATATCTTTTTTAACATACCGTGTGGCGCGAAATTTTTGCGGGAGTTTATTTTTGCGGATTTGGCGAGTTTTTGTGTTTTGCGGGAACTAAGTTTTGCGATTGGGACAGATTGGTTTTTCTTGCTGGGAATTAATTTTTGCGATTTTCAGAAAGTACCTGGCACAGAGAATATTTTCGTTTTTATTTAGTACCTGCAATAGAAATACATATTTTCAAACAATAAACCAGTATTTCGTTTTATTATATAAACATTAATGAAATACCAGGTGAGCTTTGGTGCGAAACATGTGAAAATAACATGTTATCTTCATATGTGAAAATATCACCGTTGCTATGGCTAATAAATCTGAATGAAAGAGACAAGTTGTGATTGAACAGACACGATTTCTTAGTACTGTATTTTTGTGTAGCGAAATTTAGTTAGAGTATATTTACTCTGGAGTAAATTTTTGCGGGAAAAATGTTTCCGGCAATTTTTATTTGCGGGAACTTATTTTTGCGGATCGCTGGAAAAAGCGCAAAAATTAGAACCCGCAAAAATTTCGTGCCACACGGTAGATTAACAAATTATGTAATCAGTTTAGTTTCATCTTCTACGTATGTTGTAATTTTCATTAATTAATTATTCTACCCACCGTCTCACACGTACGCTAAAACAATCAGTTGTTGAATAACACATCAGCATGTTGTCTGAGAGGAAATAGTTAAATGCAGGAAGCTCAGTCGCACAATAGCCTGCGTTTCAGCCGGCCCACACACTCGTCTAAACCATTTGTATAGTTCGTCTGCGAATTAGTGCACAAAAAACTCGTTCTAATATCCTGCAGAGTCACAAGGATATATGTGACTGTTTCTCAGTGATAGGCGGGTTTCTTTCGGGTTTCTTATGCGCCTGTAGCCTCCCACGCAGGCGTTTTTAGGGGAGCTCGTTTTTCATCCCTCCCCACAAACGCCTGCTCAACTGAAAACAACATTCCTTTCCCATTGTTTTATTTGCGTGGTAGGTGACCAATCAACAGTTGTGCAATAAAGTGTTGATAGGCTAAACACGACTAAAACGTGACCCCAGATTTACCGTTTTCCTTCTTTTCTTCCCTTTGCTAAGGTTATGCAGTGCATGGAGTATTCTAAAATTTGACTAAGTCTTATTTTTGCCGCTTAGAATCTAACATTTATTAGAGGTCAGAAAGATTTCCCAGTGTTTCATGCAGATCGAGTAGTTATCAGATTACCCTGCGGTCAAGGTCAACTTTCCAGAATTTGGAAAGTACATTGCTAAGCTTGGGAAAGGAATGTTGTACTCGGTTGAGCAGGCGTTTGTGGGGAGGGACGAAAGACCAGCTCCCCTAAAAACGCCTGCGTGGGAGGCTAATGCGCCTGACGATTGGCCTAATTCTTACTTTGCGTGACGGTTGGGCCCAGTGACATATCAAAATTCACTGAAAGTAGCCTGCGAACGGCAGACGTCTCTCTTCGCTCATCGCTGCTGAGGGACGTTTCGCGAGGAGGAACGTCTGCGACTCAGCAACAGAAATTCCATACTGATGACGTAAAATCTGTGCGGAATCCGTTCAGAAGCGCTTTTTATTGGTCGACGGAGTAGTTTCGTTGTTTTAGCTATTGTTTACGAATGACAGACAAAAGACAAAAGGCCGCAAAGGTCAAATGTAAACACGATGAATCTCGTGAACAAAACAGCCAATATTTGTGGAATATAGTCTTCTCTAGAAGAAGCAATTGAGTTTTGCTGGAGCTCATTCGCAGATGCACACAACACTTTACCAAAATCGACCAGGAGAAACGTGAAGTTGAAAAAATTTGCATTTGGAACCCCATGACTACCTGATTTATTATGTAAACATTGATTTACGTCATCAGTATGGAATTTCTGTCGCTGAGTCGCAGACGTTCCTCCTCGCAGGCTACACAGAAGGGAGTTGGCACGGATCGTTTAGAGTAAACAAATATGAAAGACCAGTTCGAACTTTAAGCCTTCTTCAGAACAAAAAAATGCTTTGAGAGAATTCCTTCAAGGCCAGAATTTCCTTGTAAATTTGCCGACTGGTCTTCCAGCGTCTTCTAATCGCTGCAGATGCACCTCTGCGTATTCTGCAATCTAGCCGACAGTTCCAGCGTCAAAACAAATCAGGTAACCATGATATTCACGCCGATATCGACATATTTTTATCCCCTAAAATTTTTCATCTGTTCAGATTTCCTAGCTGAAGTCTAGTGATCCGAAAATTATAGGGATCGCAAAACTTACCTCTTCGAAAATGTCAGCCAGAAAAAACGCTCCCTAAAATTCTAGCTGACCCGTTTAGGGTAAAAATCCGTTTATCCTAGGAAGGGCAGGCAAGCATAAAATTTTACAACAAATGTTCCGAAAATTCTAGATCTCAAATCGTCTTCCGAACAGATATTTCCGGAAAATTAACGTTGGGTGCCCCTGAATCAATACAGTTAATAATCGCAAAATTGGCCGATGAAACAGCAGGAAAAAGGAAGCTTGCTTGGTTAAACGGAAGGATCATTATGGTTTTCAAATACATAAAAATGATATAAATACACGCGTGGCATCGCGAAAGTTAAATCATTTCACGGCATACATCCAACAGAAGCGAGTCTGATCGAGTGCAGCCGGTAGCAGCGAGTTTAAAGTAGTTTCCTATTGCGTTCCGAAAATTCTAAATTCTAGATCTCAAATCGTCTCCCAAACAGATATTTTCCGAAAATTGACGCGGTGCCCCTTTTAATAGTTATCTAGTGCTCATCTCCTGGAAAAAAGGCTTTTTTCACAGCAAATCTTTAAGGAAAGTAAGGAGGGACTTTGTCACTTGCTCGTCTAGTCTCACGATTTTGTTGCTCAAAAAAGTCGACTTGTGGGCAAGTCTATCTGAGCTAAATAAATTAGAGAACTGTTAAAAATGAAAGACGGATCTAAAGAGTTACTGATCGATATCTGCTGTGAAACTTTAAACTTCCTGAGACTAATTATTTCAAGTGTGGCTAAAAGCAAAGTGAGTAATAGTGGCCACGTTTTAGTACTGACAACAGATGAAAAAGAATAAGTATCATAATTATTATTTTTTTGTAAATAAATAAAGAAAAAAAGAAAAAACTATAGCCTCAATTGCACCAAGAATAGAAAAAACTGCATGAAATACTGTGAAGATCTAGTTTTCGTGTGGAAACTATCACATTTTTAAGCTTTGTTCCTGCTGTTTACCTCTGTCGCGGACCAAGGACCTTCGAGCACGGTCACCTTTTCTCGAATTACAAGCATGAGAAATGAGAAATTTCTGCAATTTGATTGGCTTAGAGCAGTGGTATTTCAGCTTAAGTTGAAATACCTACATGTGAAAATTACAAACCCGTTTTGGGTAGCAGTATAAACAAATAATAGCATGATTTGTACGTAATATTTGCATAAATACCACTTCCGATATTTCAAAATTGTCTTAAATCTCATTCGCCTAACGGCTCGTGAAATTACGTATAACTGATTTTGAAATATCACTCGTGGTATTTGGGCCAAATATCACTACAAATCATGCTATTACCTATACAAATTTCTTGCTTGCGTGCCTCTCCTAGGATTTTCGAACATCTAAAAAATGGTTTAATTGCAAATTTTTAACGGATTTTACCCTAAAAACTGAGATCACCTGGAATTTTCGGGAGCCCTTTTTCTGGCTGAAATTTTCGAAAATGTGAGTTTTGATCCCTACAATTTTCGGATCACTAGACTTTCAGCTAGGAAATCCGAACAGATGAAAAAATTTTAGGGGATAAAAATATGCCTATATCTACCGCGTAAATACTAAAATACGTCTAACGATGCTATGTTTAAGTGGTTTTGAACTATATTCTCGTTGGGTGCCCCTGAAGACTGATTCATGATAATAATTAAGTAATAATTTTTAGTCGCCGACCAAGGTCCACGAACTGTACTCCCAATGTAAACTATCATGGCGGATGGTGATACAAATTAGTCTCCTGATAGCACGGAATTTACGTGAAATTTTGGACTAAGACAGATTCGTTACTAAGTGTTTTAACCGAAGAAGCCTGGCGATGTCTCAAGCATTGTGTCTTTTATGGCGAGGATTCCGGAGAGGTCCCAGGAAAGAAAACAGAAAATCCAGCTGAAAATCGAGCGCTCCGCTGTATGGTAATGTTACTGCTGCTGCTCTTGTTGACTTATACGTGCTTAGAAAGAGTGACTAAAGATGTTCCGGTGATATTTCTGGGTGTGAAGTACAAGAAGAGCATGGCGGGTAAGGTAAATAGCCGTTCCCAGTAAGCTTTATTTATCGTTTTGTTTGGTCACCCTTTGATTTGATACTGATAGTGATCAAATACGGTTTAATATATTTACTTCGAATATATTTGAGGGCGTCTTCATAATTATGAGGCCCGGTTACCAGGACCAATTTCGCCTTGCGTTCATAAGAGAAATTTCAGCCTGGTTTCTGAGATAAGAAAAGGCCAAAAATCTTGCCGACGAGTTCTGGCGCGAAATGCGAGAAAGAAAGCAAAGATGGAGAAACACAAAAATCATAACTTTCTTGCCTAACAGACCTTTCCCACCTTCCACTCCAGTAACCAAACATAAAAAAAATGAGGTCGAGGCTCGGGTGGACAATTTCATAGAAATCACTGTATTTTGTCCACCCAAGCCTCGACTTGATGCCTTTGTTTACAGGAATGCGGGAAAGGTCTACTCATAGCTGTATCACTGCAGTTAAATGGGATCCTTATGCTGTAGAAATTACAGCAGGCGATGCAAGACGATGCAATCCGGGTCGCTAGATATTATTAACATTTTCCTGACAACACCAGCAAAAAAACGTTATCAATTTTCACAGTTTTATTGTGATCTGTGTAAAGCATCTTTTATAGTACACTACCAAAGTGACTGTATCCCCAAAAGTAACAGCAAGCAGGAAACACTACAAACAATTTATTCATGTATTTTAGTCTTCATTCAATGAGTTTATTACCATTATTTTTTTCTCTTTATTGCAACAAAAAAAAACTTGCTTTTCCTATTCTGCTTATAATATATAGATTTAGCCAGGGCTAAAAGCGAGGCTCCCATTAATAAATTTATAATTTAAATTAAACAATAAACTTGTATTTGAATTCCACAATTCAGTTAACTTTAGAGCACATTTATGTGACTTTTGAGGGAAAGGCTACCTGATTTTAGAGAAAAATAATTTGCAAACAGCCCAAGAGTGAACCAAATCTTACATCGAGTTGATAGCCTCATATGTACACCCAAAAACTGGTAATCATCTTCGATCACATTTAAGAGCCATAATGGCTCTTGATCACCGTAGATTAATTAGTGGAAAAAAAAAATCAGGCCAACTTTTTTGCGTTCGACAAGTTTACTTTGCAAAATCTTGTCAACAAATCTGGGTGCGTGTAAACCAACCTTTTATACCATTTATACATCACATCTGAGGTGAAACAGTAGTATGAGGCACTGTTTTTATCATACCGGCAGACCTCGGACAGAAACCAGTATTTCACAATACAAATCGCACTCATTCAATATTAATAAACTGTTAAAAAAATTTCCAAAATCACCTATACGGCCATCCGGTACGACTGAAAACAATCGGCACAGCGATTAAAATTACAAGAGAGACTACTAACAATCAATAAAAGAAATATAATTCGGTGAAACATATACAGAAACAACAATTTTCATTCAGGAAGACAAGTATTAAAGTATCCCTAAAAATCCTGAGTCTTCAAGCTTCAAGCTTAAGTTTATGTTTTAAGTCGGCTTCCCGGTGTTTGCTTTTTTCAAAGACGAACTCGAGGCAAGAAAATCGCTCAAAGCTTTCTTTTCCGGCCAGAATTATAACTAAATATTCTTTGGAACGTTTTCTTTCTATTTGCGGTGAGAAACTGTCTAAAGGCTTTTTAAAGTTCTGTAAGCTTATATCAAACCTGATACTCGGTCAGATCATTGTCTCAAATCTTACAAACGTGCATAAACTAAATGACCGCATAAACTCCGCTCGACTTCATTAAATTAGATCCAAAAAAACAAACATCAAATACAATAATTTCTCTGGCTTACCATTCGAGATGCAGCTCCTGAAAGGTATTAAGAAAAGCAAGTATCCCTTCAGACTTTGCAATCCTCCTACGCATCAAGCAAGGTGAAAACGGAAAACGATGCTATCCGAAATCGGATTTCCGACTTTGACAAGCGACGTATTCCTCAACCAAAAACCCAATAAACAAACTAGCCATGAATACCAGAGGACTCCTGATAGCAGCTGAATTTCATTTTGCACATCCAGTGGAAAAAGACAGTTAAAAACATCACAAGTTGACACAAAACTCTGTCAGCTTCAGCTGTCAAAATAAACAAGATTCAAGGTGCTGCATAAATTTTCCGCATGAACTTACCTGTCAAATTTTGACCAATCAGAGCATAAAAATTGGACGTAGAGCGTGACCAACGCGTGACCATGGTGAGAAAAGTCAAAAGCATTTGTCTTCCCCGCCTGTAACAGCTGGCTGAATTTTCGCGTCCGAGGTCAGTTTGCAATCAAAATTTTAATTGTGTAGCAAATAAACACAACATATTTCATATGAATTTAGAAAAAACTTGAACTTGAGCCTGCGATCACTTGAAAACTAGTAACTTGTCAGCGGATAACTTCAAAAAAGTACTTGACCTCGATGGGTCGACACCTGAGCCCGCGATACGGTCAAGTGATACTGGTCAGCGGGTACCCTGTTTTGACAGCTGTCAATTGATCAAATTGATGTCTAATATGTGTGCATTATCAGTTTAACTAGTAAAAGTATGAGATTGAACATTGTTCGCGATCTAGTAAAACAATTAACTGGTCAGCGGACAGCTTCCAAATAAATCACGTCACCTCGATGAGTTGACACATGAGCCCGCGATATGGTCATGGGATACTGGTCAGTGGCTATCCTGTTTTGACAGCTGTCAATTGACCATATTGTGAATGTCCTAAAACCTATATCAAAGATGTGGACTTGCCAAGACACGCCTGAGACAGCCCTCCCTTCCTTTTGATAGTCTCCCCTACCCCACCCGTACAATCTGTAGACGCGTACGTACGCTCGGTCAATCACGTGACAACCAAACGAAAAGAGGTTGACCATATTCCATGAGTATGGGGCTCTGTCCCACGCGCGCTTCGCGCGCGAGGGAGCCCCGCTATAATACTGCTCAAATATTTTTAACAATTATAGCTTAGTTCTGAGAGACACAATGGCCAGAATTTGGACAAAGCTTTCTCTTTTCACTGAAAGGCACTTCAGTACATGACAATGTAAAAATTCATTAAAAAGAAGAAATTCTAAGTATAACAACTGTAACACCTCACTTTAAAAGACTTCGTACAGCCTCATTTTTTATACGCGCCCCTCCCAACCACCAGCACTAATTCTGTGACCAGTTTGTGAATACAGTCTGGCTTAGGATATTTAGCAAGGCGGTTTTCGTAAGAGAAAATTCCTTAATTTATTTAGCAATCAATGGTGTCACAAACTCTCTCGTTTCTACACTCATAGCAGCCTTCACCTAGGCACCGAAGGTAACACACTTCCACTGTATAGCAAACTGTGCTAGAACAATTGCGTCGATAAACACGATTCTTATTTTTTCCTGAAATAAGGTAAAACAAAGAGTTAGTTTTAAAACAATGCAATATAAGATTCTTGTATGCTAGCTCAGTTGGTCATAATTTTGTTTTCAATATGCCCTTGACACGACACTCGTGGCGCGGCATGCTTAACTTCCCATCATGCAGACATCCATTCATAGGACTTGTGGAAGGTTTGCGTTCATTGAAGACTCGACGGCCTGAAGTAACCGAAGATTCAAACGCGAAGCCAAAGTCATATATATACTGTAAGTAATACCTGTTCCACAGGATTCTGCTTGCCCTTTTCAGTCTTTACTCAATCAATTAATAAAACCCAAACTTTACTGTTTCTTCATAGCCTGCGAAAACATCCGTTTCTCCTCGCTCTTCGCCGCTGGGGAAGTTTCGCGCGGAGAAACGGATGTTTATTTTTCCCGTGGTTTTCGGACGAGCGAAGATAGCCCCCTCGCAGGCGTTTTTAAGGGAGCTCGTATTTTATTTCTCCCCACAGCTGTATATTATGTTAAGGTTCGTTTAATTTATAAATTGTGCTGTTATTTCATGAATTTTTGTAAGTCTAAAAGCAGCAACTTACTTGTGTCAATGTATCAAAATACAGCTGTGGGGAGGGACGAAATACGAGGTCCCTAAAAACGCGTGCATGGAAGGCTAAGCGAAGACAAGCGCAAGGTTGGCCTGCGCCCAGACATCTCCTATTTCCTTTGTTACTTGCGAGTACAAAGGAAATAGGAGAGGTATGCAAGTAGGCTAGCAAGAGATAGGCGTGGAGCGCGAGACACGTGCGACAGGGGAAGCTCGAATCTCTCTCTTCCGAGCCTTCCACCTGTCGCGCCTTTTAGCTTTACGCCCGTCTTGCGCTTGCCATCGCTCGCCTAAAAAACGCCTGTCCTGCAGGCGTCTCTTCATGGTTTTTTAGTTGGTTTACTGAATGATGAACACTTGCCTTTTTGTGGCGATAGGGGCGTGGTAGCAGAATTTGAATCTTGGTTTACGGGTTCTGCTCGATGGTTCAGGAAATTCTGACACATATTTTCCAAGGCGGCACGATGAAGACTAGAAAGGTCATCTGGCACTTCTTTTATCTCCATAGTGGATTTTGTCCTCAGCAAAATGGAAAGACTTGTTTTGTTGCGGGCTGCCTAGGAATTGTAAGAATATGCTTTTTATTTATGCTAGTCTCCAAATAACGAATGTTTACGGTTGTAGTGCTTTTGACATTACATCATAAGGTAGCGTGAGAAAAACAACCGACATTAATAAAAACGACGCCATCACTGGTTTCCCGAGCGCAGAAATTCCACACTGATGACGCGTCACTACCCAGATCTGGATAGTGCTTCTGATTGGTTGAAGCAAATTTTCCACGCGGCACGATCAATCAGACACACTACCTATACTCAGAAGATCTTCTGCGCTCGTTTCTCAGATGTTATTTCGTGGGGAAACCAGTGGTGGCGTAGGCCTAGATACAAATATCACCAAAAATCGCCCAAATATATTTCCAGAAATTCCCGATTTTTTTGTGAATATCTCGAAAAAGTTCTAAATATCTCAAAAATATCTGGCTTCATTTCATAAATATTACAGTAAAAACACAAAAATATAGTCTGTCATCTAAAATGGCAACATAAATTTCAGGAAATTCTATTCGTGTACAGCATACATTCAACAGAACTCTAAACAATTTCACATAAAGTCAACCTTATTTACAGTACCCTTCAGCCTCCAAGAAGACTAGAGTACTGCACTTTAATTCAGACAGAGTTCATGAAAGACCATGAGGTGCTGGAAGTCTAAGATGGTCTAAAAGGGACACTACATACTATTTGGTTTGTGCGTGGCTCAGAGGGTAAGTCATCAGCCGTTTTGCTGAACATTAGCCACATGGCATATATTAGCGGTTCTAATACATTCTCTCTAACGGCTACCGCTAAAAGTTGGCCCTGATACAAACTCTCACAAGTTTGTGCTCACTGCGGCCAGATTTTGGCCGCAACGCTGATTTGCTGTTAGAATAATGCCACAAGATCTGATTGGCTGTTGGAATCAACGGAAGTTGAAAGCCCTTATTCTTCGCGTGGTTGTCTTCGCGAATGATCAGCCGTCGGCGGAGAGAAGGATCGACTTTGCTGTCTTTTTTATTGTTTTATGGTCTCAGTTATAGAAGGAAAATATGCCTTAATATGTGCCCTGGAAATTCAGAAAATTCAGATGGTTGTTCATATCTTCTCAGGATTTGCTTTATTTACGGAACTAATGTGGGTGTATCGTAGAGTTGAATCTCTCTGGAAGTTGTTACAAACCAGTGCAAATCAAAATACTGTCCATCTAAAACTGGTTTCATTTGAAAGTTTAGCCGGGAATGACTTCTCTGAACGGGGTACCCAAGCGGAGGCAACACAACAAAGGAGAACTTGAAGTGTGTTTCTAATATTGTTTTTCATTTTGTTTCAGCTCAGTTGAGCGTGCAGTCATTAGTAGTACCGTTACGTCTTTCCAACAAAGTGGCAGATAATATTTTTAATACCTAGACTTATAAAAAAAATATTTTTTTAGACGGTTGTTTCTAGTAAATTTGCAACTTGCAAAGTGTATTCACGGGACTAAATTAAATGCACTTGAGAACTCGTTTGGTTTTTTCTGAGATAATTTATTTTTCCTTTGAAAAAGTGGAGACATGTTCCTTAAAAGAATTATGTACTGAAAATCGGAGAAAATTGCCGAGGAAAATATGAAAGCATTCGAAAAATGGAAATTTCGGTATTTTAAAAAATTTAAAAATCGAGTGCGCTTAGCCAAAATTTTTAAACTACTGCAACTACTGCAACAGAATAACCTTCAAGATCTCCTCGGGGAATCTCACAAGAAGTTAAATGTGATTGTGGCGACTGTTTTATTGTTGAAAAAAAAGATAAAAGCTATTTTTTTAAGTCAGTGACTCTGCATTTTCATTTCCACGTATGAAGAATTTGCATACTACAAAACATGCAACGAAAGTGGTTTTGGTTGGTTGATTCGGCAAATGTTAATCATTAAAAAAAGTGGGCGGCCGACGTTTCGTAGGTTTGTATCAGGCTCTCTTTTCGTTTCCCCTTGCCCGCCGGAATGTTATTTAAAATGCTGAACGATAATTGAGCCTGATCTCAGGTTACATATGTGGAGATTTGTTTGAATTTCTGTCACTGAAATGCCCCATGCCCTAATTAGCGTTGAAGTAGCTTCCTAGAAAAGAAACATGATTTCAGTACATTTTTCTTAACAAAATTCTAAATATCACAGTTTTTTTCCTTTCATGAGATTTCCTAAATATCTCAAAATCTTCTAAATATCTTAAAAAATATCCGGATATCTGTATCCAGGCCTATGGTGTCGTCGCCAAATGTCGGCTGTTCTCTCAGGCTAATCATAAGGCAATTTAAGTCCATATAACGTACCTTTCTGAAAGAGTCAATCAGTTCTACAGGTCGTGGAAAGTCGCTGTTAAGCTGTGATACGAAACAAACTTTCTTCTCCGGCAAACTGATTGTCTCCAAGTTCTATAAATGAAGAGAAGGGGTAAAAGAGCGCTTGCTATCATGCAGGCTTTATAAAGGGTAAAGGTACAGGGGCACTCAACGAATAATTTTCTGAAAATGAGCCGTTAACTACAGAAAGCCAAAATTTAGATGCTTTTAAGGCATTTTCAAGGACTTTTCTGTGTTGCTGGAAAGAATTTATCTGTTCCTCACTCCCAGCAGGTTAGATAGCTATTCTCCCAGCCAGCAGAGCGGCCTTCTTCATGTTTGCAGAAAAAAAATATATCTGTATTCAAATAAGCGCCGCAGGGTTGCTTGGAAATTGCGGCGCTGATTCGAGTATATACGGTCAAAATAAATAACACACAGCCTTATCTCTCGCTTGTCAACCAAGAATAACAACAACTACAATGGTAATGAAAAAGGAACGTCACTAAGCCTTCCCTAGATGTACCTTTTGTGAATCCTATTCAGTCCAACTTGAATATAATACTTCAGGCTGTTTAATAGGTTTTGACAACCGTGAACTCGCGCTCCGCCAAAACCCGAATGTTTTAATTAAGAATTTTTTAACAGTTGTGTAACACTATTATGTAAGATGGACGAAAAGAATGCAGTTACCAAGAACATGCAGATATAACACTTTATTGTGACTATTGGCAACCTTAAGATACCTTTCCTTTACACCCCGATAAGTTTGTTCTGCAGTTGGTGCATCCACAAAAAACCTAACACACTTAAATCTAAAAACAAGGAAAAAAAGAACCATTAGACGAATATTAAAGAAAACCTACTAAATCCAGCTGAAAGAGGTAAAAATATAATAATTCCAACAGACAAGTGTTTTTTTATGTTTAAAAATATTCTCTCCCTAAGAATGAATGGAATGTTGCTATCGACATCATCCATCACGGGCATGTAGAGAGGTTTAATTAATTCAACTTTTCCCAAATTTGGTTCTAAACATGGTTGAAATTGTGTCTTGTCTGTATGTTAAAGCCTTTTCCTTAAAACAGAGCTCCTCATTAACTGCTATTTATTTTTTTAATTTCTAAAGATACACATACTGAATAAGGGCTAGGGCATTTTACTTCTTGGTTCTAAACGGTTGAGCTACTTTAACCGCATTAAATACAGTTATAATTGAAACATGCCATTTCTAGTGAAGATTAAAAAAAATTTACATAAATGTACCGCATAAACCATGGATCAGTATTTGCAATCCACACTACATCTGCAACCTGCACAACAATCATTGTAAAATAGCACAAAAATTGAAGACAATTGTACACACATCAGCAGTAAATTTATGACCATGTCTTCCAATTAAACAAAAAAGCTATTTAGGAATTTATTAAAACAGCTCTGAGACGGTTGCCCTTGTTGAAACAAAACAAAAAACGGGTAAATGATTTTTAAAAAAAGTTTAGAAGGACAAATAACTGACAATAAGGCCAAGCTAACAGCACCCATCGTCAGAAGCCTTACACAACTTGTGGAAGAAGAGAGGGTCAAAAGAACCAACAGTAAAAGAATGCTCGTTGTCACAACTCTAGCCCCACCTACAGCGGGAGAGAGGGTCGCAAGGACGAACAACCAAAGAATGCTCGTTGTCACAACTCTAGCCCCACCTAACGGCGGGAGAGAGGGTCGCAAGGACGATCAGACAAAGAATGCTCGTTGTCACAACTCTAGCCCCACCTACAGCGGGAGAGAGGGTCGCAAGGACGAACAAACAAAGAATGCTCGTTGTCACAACTCTAGCCCCACCTAATGGCAGAAGAGAGGGTCGCAAGGACGAACAGACAAAGAATGCTCGTTGTCACAACTCTAGCCCCACCTACAGCGGGAGAGAGGGTCGCAAGGACGAACAACCAAAGAATGCTCGTTGTCACAACTCTAGCCCCACCTACAGCGGGAGAGAGGGTCGCAAGGACGAACAAACAAAGAATGCTCGTTGTCACAACTCTAGCCCCACCTACAGCGGGAGAGAGGGTCGCAAGGACGAACAGACAAAGAATGCTCGTTGTCACAACTCTAGCCCCACCTACAGCGGGAGAGAGGGTCGCAAGGACGAACAAACGAAGAATGCTCGTTGTCACAACTCTAGCCCCACCTAATGGCAGAAGAGAGGGTCGCAAGGACGAAGACACAAAGAATGCTCGTTGTCACAACTTTAGCCCCACCTACAGCAGGAGAAACGGTCACAAGGAAAAATGACCAATGAATACTCAAACATGAGCAAGCCCTTTAGTGAGAGGAATAGTGTTTTGTTTACATAGACTTACTCTACTGTCAGGCAGGTTAAGGTAAAAGAAGTTTTAACATGACCAAGTGGTTGACTGTCTGCCGCTATATGCAAAAAGGAAATCAAAGATCCATTGCTAAGATTACCAATATACACTATACAACACAGTTCAATGATGCATTCTCTTCACACCAACCAGGTTCATGTCTACAGAAACGGATGTCTTTTTATAAGTAAATTAATAAATTGATTTTAAGGGGAATTTTCAAAGGTTTTTGTAGCAGCATCAAAGTTAAATTATCATTCTTTACATGTGTACGTTTCCATAATGTTCTTTTCTGTCCTTTGTTCCTTTATACCAGGATAAATTAAATTTCACGATTAATCATTATGGTTGACTGATCCATTGACTACAAAAAGATGTTATGTTGACATTCATGTTCTGATTAATACCATAACATACATTATATAACTAAAGCAAAAATTACGCATAAAATAAATGTTTACCTGGGCTCAAGTCATATTTCCTCCTGTCACTACAAGCTTAAGAAAAAGAAACAGAAAAACATTATTATTATTTTCATTATTACACCCATTTGTGCAGCACTAATTCCTGATGTACATGGCACAATATTACTCTACCTCTGATGATGAATATGGGTAAAATTAAATTTAGACAACAGACAAATCTAATCATAAAGAGGTCAGTGTTTGTCCAGGGTCACATCCAACTTCAATATGATGTATGAAATATCAGGATATCCACTGGTTAACATGGTATAACAATTGCATACATGTAATTTCCTACAAAATTCCTATTATTATGATCTGTTTCTTAGAATTATGTATTGAAATTACTGCAGGGAGAAAAGTGTATGCAGCACTACTAGGACTCAAAAGCTGAGTTTTAATCTCTTGAATGTACATGTAGAACTTATTCCATAGCATTTCCTTTTTATATCAATGAGAGCTATAACAATGAGAAAACCAATGGAATATTGTGTGTTTCAGTTAATATAAATCAGCCTAGATGTATTATTTCAAACTTGACCTGGTGCAGCCATTGTTTAATTCTGCAGAATATTTAGCAAATATATAGGTAGCAAATACAAAAACATGAATTCTCCATATAACATACTTCTGTTCTAGAAGTATATTGTTTTAATGTGAGGGTACATGGGGTGGGTTAATAAATCATAATGTAAATTCTTAATATATACAAATAGGGCTGTATAGGTAAAAGGATTACAGAAGATGAGCTTCTTTATGACTCAGTCAATTCTAAACATGCCCACCCCCCTCCACATGCATTTATCATTTTTTTAATTCGAAAGCTGCAAATGCCCGCCCCTACTGTGGGGCCAGTGGATACATTCAAAACCCCACCATGGAAATAAAAGTTGGAACAAATGCCCCAGTATCAAAGCAAAAGTTACATGTACGTCACCTTGTAAAAAGCTGAAAATTGTTTCTGTCAAACTCCGAAAACAGTGAGCACCTGAAAATTTTCAGGATTGTTGATTGTGTACTGGCCAATAGGAATATGCAAGCAAAACTCTAAACCACAAACTAATTACCATTGCTGTTTGTGTGTAAGTTATCTCACGCCTAATTATTGCCTGATTCTCGTAACACAATAACATTCCATAAATATTTCTGGTGTTCACGGTATTGTGAGTTTCACAGTAAACATACTTAACAACTTAACTCAGGAACCTTAAAGTTTTCCTGATATCCATACAGACCCCAAAGACACTGCAAAGAGGGCAACTTTACAACCCAAAATTACTTAACAAGATAAACTTTCCAGGGTAGACTTGGCAAACAGTATGGCATATACAGAGTACATACATAAGTACAAGCTTAGATGGTACCCCTTAAGGGGGTAAGGTTAATTAAACAATGAAAAATTTCCAACCCCAATGATGCTTTTGTCAATTAAAAATGCCCACTGTAGGAACAAAATGCCAGAAAAATTCCCAGGGAGAATCGGTATGCTTGGAATTGACTGAGCATTAGGATAAATGAAATAAATATATTTACATGTACAACTACACAGCATTTGAATTGAGACAAAATCTTTGCAACAAGTAGAAGTAGAACACAATAAAAAGTTTAATTATTAACTGGGCTAAAATCCAAGATAAAAAAAAAAAAAAAAGAAAGGATGATGTTCTGGAATCGAAAAAATGCAACTTTTCAAGAACACAATGAGTCGGATTTTGAATTGCTGTTAAAACTCGTGGTAGTACATCAGTGGTACATGCTGGCTGTTTTGTTAGCTTTTTCAAAATGTTTTGTTGACGTTGTCAAGCATTATCAGAAAATATTACAGCTCAAGGTTCAGTATGAAAGCCACTGTAAATAATTAAAAGCAAAATAAAGAAACGACACCAATTAATATGCACCGAAATAATTCTTTCACAACACACTCCTCAGAAGACTCGATGTACATAGCCTGTGAAAACATCCGTTTCTCCTCGCTCTTCGCCGCTGGGGAATCGCGCGAAACGTTCCCAGCGGCGAAGAGCGAGGCACATTTTACAGTTAAAGAATTTGAATTCATTACTTATCCTTTTTATCCCCAGTATCTCGTTCGCGCTTTTCAAAATGGTTTCATCCGAAAACCACCAATACACACTGAAACTAAGCCAACCCTTGAGTAAAAATAAGACTAAGAAAAGAAGAATCGTTTTGAAAAGCTATCTAACGGCTGCGCGCCAAGGCCTTCACCGAGACCGAGAAGCGATTTTAATGGCATTTAGTGACATGCAGATAAGTAAGACAAGGGAATTAAAAATAACATGCATGCATAATAGTAGACAACATATTCAGTATATTCAAAGAAACCTTACCTTTTGCATAAACATGAATCTTATGAATCGTCCTAACCGCCAGTGAACGGTTGCCAGTTATCCAGTGGCGGAGCGTAGCCTGATTTCGAATTTCTAACAACGGTGCCCACGTGCAGATTTTTTGATCAGCGGTAAATAAATCATAAGCGCGCGACTCCGCGCGCGCACAATTCGCGCACATAGAAGAGCCACCTGAGAGGAGCCGATTACTCCTGATACCCAGCTGGATATATTCCCAAGAAAATTTCTAACAAATTAGAGGGATAAAATATCTCCAGCAAGAATTTTTGATACATTTGATAAATTCTCGACCGCAGATTTAAGACTTTACTTCCCAGCAGAACAGCCGAAACCTCAGTTCCCAGCCAGCAAAATTTTCTCTGTAGAACAAATATTGTGAGGAACAGATCCGTTGGGTGCCCCTGAAGGTAAATAAATTCGTTCAGTTTATTTTATTACTGTATATATAAAACATTTCATGTGTTGACATTCATATACAATACTCACACTCACTTATTCTCAGTGAATAAGTTTGATCAGTGTAGAAAAGAAACAATTAACACTCTATCACTGCGAAAGCGAAGTTTACCTTGCGAAAATCGTGGACAACATTAGCTTTAACAGCGCCTTCTTGTGAGGGTACGTAAAAAGTCACTGTCTGTTCAGCAACATTAATAGTGACATTCTTATCAAACACTCCGCCGTCTTTGATCATTCGTACAGAGAATGTTTCTGGTATTGCCTGAAAAACAACAAAATAAAATAATAAAACAAAAGTTAACCAGATTTATGCGCCAGAAAGTTTTGAGGGTAAAGGAAGTTCCTTTTTCCAACCCCGGGAGTTGTTGCCTTTTCTCCTGTTTACCAGTTCTAAAACTTTTTGGTAATCAATTTCGGTTGTTTCCGAGTCCAAAATATGTGATTATCCTATTTACCCCTTTTAAAAGCGTTCCTCGTCTTTTTTTTCAAATGTGCCTTACATATACTCAGGGTTCGTACGCGTCTTGAAAACCCTTAAATTTTAAGCGTCCTTTTTCAAGGCCCGCTTGAAAGTCATTGAAATTCTCTTTCGTTCGTTTTGGCCCTTTTGAAAGTCCTTGAAGTCTAATCGAAGAACATTTGATAAGAAGCATCGTCACTATCATTGTCTTGTTCATTACGGAAGGCTATTCTTTCATAAGCGCTCATGCACAAACGAGTTTTCATAAAAAAAATGGTTGCCGTTAGGAAAAAAAGCCCATTACTATCGGAATATTTTTATAGTTTATGTCGAACCTGTGTAAAAAGTAATAAATAAGGTTCTTGAAATTTAAGAATGTGATCCTTGAAAGTCCATGAATTTTAGTGAGAAAAAGTGTACGAACCCTGTTAACACTTTTCATGGTGATATTGTTGAGTTCTGTGGCTAGGCCAGTTACATCGTATGTGAGTTTTATCATGATTTTGTATGTCATTTAACTACCGGGTACATATATAACACTGAAAGTTTTACCAGTTATCCGACCACCAATAAAAGAATAAGGTGATATGGTTTATGGGACTTAATTCTCTTTTTGTTGAGGATCGTTTCATTTTGTGCTGTTGTTTAGGGATCATGTATGTAAGTCTAAAAGGCAGTAACTTACTTGTATTAACGTAGCAAAATACAGTTGCGACGTAATGATCCCAACAAAACGTTTGACATTCATAGTAGGAAACTACTTTAAACTCGCTGCTACCGGCTTCACTCAGACTAGCTGCTCTTCGATGTATGGCGTGAAATGATTTGACTTTCGCGTTGCCACGCGTGTATTTATATCATTTTTATGTTAGGTATTTGAAAACCACCGAGGAGAGATAATGATCCTTCTGTTTACACACTGTAACCAAGGAAGCTTGCTCTTTACTGCTGTTTCATCGTCCAATTTTGCGATCATTGACTGTATTGATTCAGGGGCACCCAACGTTAATTTTCAGAAAAAAAAAAAACGGTTAGGCAGACGATTTGAGATCTAGAATTTTCGGAACATTTGTTGTAAAATTTCATGCTTGCCTGCCTCTCCTAGGACTTTCGAACAACTAAAAAATGGTATAATTGCCCATTTTTAACGGATTTTTACCCTAAAAGGGTCAGCTAGAATTTTTGGGAGCCTTTTTTCTGAGTAAAATTTTCCAAAAGGTAAGTTTTGATCCCTATAATTTTCGGATCACTAGACTTTCAGTTAGGAAATCCGAACCGGCAGATGAAAAATTTCAGGGGATAAAAAAATGCCTATATCTTCCGTTTAAATACTAAAACACGTTTAACGTCAATACTATGTTTAAGTGGTTTTGAAGTATATTCTCGTTGGGTGCCCCTGTTAATTATATTAAGCGAACAATTTATTAAACATGTATATAGATCTGAGCACTGGTTGCAATTGAAAGGGCTGTCTCTTGGTTAGATACAGACGATTTGAGTCAAATTCAGTTATTTTTTGTGAATTATGTGCAATATCTTTTTTAACATACCGTGTGGCGCGAAATTTTTGCGGGAGTTTATTTTTGCGGATTTGGCGAGTTTTTGTGTTTTGCGGGAACTAAGTTTTGCGATTGGGACAGATTGGTTTTTCTTGCTGGGAATTAATTTTTGCGATTTTCAGAAAGTACCTGGCACAGAGAATATTTTCGTTTTTATTTAGTACCTGCAATAGAAATACATATTTTAAAACAATAAACCAGTATTTCGTTTTATTATATAAACACCAATGAAATACCAGGTGAGCTTTCGCGCGAAACATGTGAAAATAACATGTTATCTTCATATGTGAAAATATCACCGTTGCTATGGCTAATAAAGCTGAATGAAAGAGACAAGTTGTGATTGAACAGACACGATTTCTTAGTACTGTATTTTTGTGTAGCGAAATTTAGTTAGAGTATATTTACTCTGGAGTAAATTTTTTGCGGGAAAAATGTTTCCGGCAATTTATATTTGCGGGAACTTATTTTTGCGGATCGCTGGAAAAAGCGCTAAAATTAGAACCCGCAAAAATTTCGTGCCACACGGTAGATTAACAAATTATGTAATCAGTTTAGTTTCATCTTCTACGTATGTTGTAATTTTCATTAATCAATTATTCTATCCCCCGTCTCACACGTACGCTAAAACAATCAGTTGTTGAATAACACATCAGCATGTTGCATGTTGTGTTAAATGCAGGAAGCTCAGTCGCACAATAGCCTGTGTTTCAGCCGGCCCACGCACTCGTCTAAACCATTTGTATAGTTCGTCTGCGAATTAGTGCACAAAAAACTCGTTCTAATATCCTGCAGAGGCACAAGGATATATGTGACTGTTTCTCAGTGATAGGCGGGTTTCTTTCGGGTTTCTTATGCGCCTGTAGCCTCCCACGCAGGCGCTTTTAGGGGAGCTCGTTTTTCATCCCTCCCCAAAAACGCCTGCTCAACTGAAAACAACATTCCTTTCCCATTGTTTTATTTGCGTGGTAGGTGACCAATCAACAGTTGTGCAATAAAGTGTTGACAGGCTAAACACGACTAAAACGTGACCCCAGAGTTACCGTTTTCCTTCTTTTCTTTCCCTTGCTAAGGTTATGCAGTGCATGGAGTATTCTAAAATTTGACTAAATCTTATTTTTGCCGCTTAGAATCTAACATTTATTAGAGGTCAGAAAGATTTCCCAGTGTTTCATGCAGATCGAGTAGTTATCAGATTACCCTGCGGTCAAGGTCAACTTTCCAGAATTTGGAAAGTACATTGCTAAGCTTGGGAAAGGAATGTTGTTCTCGGTTGAGCAGGCGTTTGTGGGGAGGGACGAACGACCAGCTCCCCTAAAAACGCCTGCGTGGGAGGCTAATGCGCCTGACGATTGGCCTTTCTTACTTTGCGTGACGGTTGGGCCCAGTGACATATCAAAATTCACTGAACGTAGCCTGCGAACGGCAAACGTTTCTCTTCGCTCATCGCTGCTGAGGGACGTTTCGTGAGGAGGAACGTCTGCGACTCAGCAACAGAAATTCCAAACTGATGACGCAAAATCTGTGCGGAATCCGGTCAGAAGCGCTTTTTATTGGTCGACGGAGTAGTTTCGTTGTTTTAGCTATTGTTTACGAATGACAGAGAAAAGACAAAAGGCCGCAAAGGTCAAATGTAAAGACGATGAATCTCGTGAACAAAACAGCCAATATTTGTGGAATATAGTCTTCTCTAGAAGAAGCAATTGAGTTTTGCTGGAGCTCATTCGCAGATGCACACAACACTTTACCAAAATCGACCAGGAGAAACGTGAAGTTGAAAAAATTTGCATTTGGAACCCCATGACTACCTGATTTATAATGTAAACATTGATTTACGTCATCAGTATGGAATTTCTGTCGCTGAGTCGCAGACGTTCCTCCTCGCAGGCTACACAGAAGGGAGTTGGCAAGGATCGTTTAGAGTAAACAAATATGAAAGACCAGTTCGAACTTTAAAGCCTTCTTCCGAACAAAAAAATGCTTTGAGAGAATTCCTTCAAGGCCAGAATTTCCTTGTAAATTTGCCGACTGGTCTTCCAGCGTCTTCTAATCGCTGCAGATGCACCTCTGCGTATTCTGCAATCTAGCCGACAGTTCCAGCGTCAAAACAAATCAGGTAACCATGATATTCACGCCGATATCGACATATTTTTATCCCCTAAAATTTTTCATCTGTTCGGATTTCCTAGCTGAAGTCAAGTGATCCGAAAATTATAGGGATCGCAAAACTTACCTCTTCGCAAATGTCAGCCAGGAAAAACGCTCCCTAAAATTCTAGCTGACCCGTTAAGGGTAAAAATCCGTTAATCCTAGGAAGGGCAGACAAGCATAAAATTTTACAACAAATGTTCCGAAAATTCTAGATCTCAAATCGTCTTCCGAACAGATATTTCCGGAAAATTAACGTTGGGTGCCCCTGAATCAATACAGTTAATAATCGCAAAATTGGGCGATGAAACAGCAGGAAAAAGGAAGCTTGCTTGGTTAAACGGAAGGATCATTATGGTTTTCAAATACATAAAAATTATATAAATACACGCGTGGCAACGCGAAAGTTAAATCATTGCACGGTATACATCCAACAGAAGCGAGTCTGCTCGAGTGAAGCCGGTAGCAGCGAGCTTAAAGTAGTTTCCTATTGCGTTCCGAAAATTCTAAATTCTAGATCTCAAATCGTCTTCCAAACAGAAATTTTCCGAAAATTGACGCGGTGCCCCTTTTAATAGTTATCTAGAGCTCATCATCTCCTGGAAAAAAGGCTTTTTTCACAGCAAATCTTTAAGGAAAGTAAAGAGAGACTTTGTCACTCGCTCGTCTAGCCTCACGATTTTGTTGCTCAAAAAAGTCGACTTGTGGGCAAGTTTATCTGAGCTAAAGAAATTAGAGATCTGTTACAAATGAAAGACGGATCTAAAGAGTTACTGATCGATATCTACTGTGAAACTTTAAACTTCCTGAGACTAATTATTTCAAATGTGGCTAAAAGCAAAGTGAGTAATAGTGGCCACGTTTTAGTACTGACAACAGAAGAAAAAGAACAAGTATCATAATTATTATTTTTTTGTAAATAAATAAAGAAAAAAAGAAAAAACTATAGCCTCAATTGCACCAAGAATAGAAAAACTGCATGAAATACTGTGAAGATCTAGTTTTCGCGTGGAAACTATCACATTTTTAAGCTTTGTTCCTGCTGTTTACCTCTCTCGCGGACCAAGGACCACATTCGCGGACCAAGGACCTTCAAGCACGGTCGCCTTTTCTCGAATTACAAGCATGCGAAATGAGAAATTTCTGCAATTTGATTGGCTTAGAGCAGTGGTATTTCAGCTTAAGTTGAAATACCTACATGTGAAAATTACAGCCTTTTTGGGTAGCAGTATTAACAAATAATAGCATGATTTGTACGTAATATTTGGCATAAATACCACTTGCGATAGTTCTGGCATGATATGGGAGAAAGAAAGCAAAGATGGAGAAACACAAAAATCATAACTTTCTTGCCTAACAGACCTTTCCCACATTCCACACCAGTAACCAAACATAAAAAAAATGAGGTTGAGGCTCGGGTGGACAATTTCATAGAAATCACTGTATTTTGTCCACCCATGCCTCGACTTGATGCCTTTGTTTACAGGAATGCGGGAAAGGTCTACTCATAGCTGTATCACTACTGCAGTTATAAACAGGATGCTTATGCTGTAGAAAATACAGGCAATGCAAGACGATGTAATCCGGGTCGCCAGATATTATTAACATTTTCCTGACAACACCAGCAAAAAACTTTTATCATTTTTTTTATTGTGATCTATGGAAAGCATCCTTTATAGTACACTACCAAAGTGAATGTATCCCCAAAAGTAACAGGAAGCAGGAAACACTGCAAACAATTTATTCATGTATTTTAGCCTTTATTCAATGACTAGTATGATCGTTTCTCTTTATTGCAACAAAAAACGTGCTTTTCCTATTTCGCTTATACAATACTGCTCAAATATTTTTAGCAATTCTAGCCTAGTTCTGAGAGAAACAATAGCCAGAATTTGGGCAAGATTTTTTCTCTTTTCAGCTGAAAGGCACTTAAGCGTATGACAATGTCAAAATTCATTAAAAAGACGAAATTCTAAGTATAGCAACTGCAACACCTCAATTTATAAGACTTCGTACAGCCTCATTTTTTATTCGCGCCCCTCCCAACCACCAGCACTAATTCTGTGACCAGTTTGTGAATACAATCTGGCTTAGGATATTTAGTAAGGCAGTTTTCGTAAGAGAAAATTAATTCATTTAGCAATTAATGGGGTCGCAAAATCTCTGGTTTGTACACACAAAGCAGCCTTTACCTACGCACCGAAGGTAACACACTTTCCTTGTATAGCAAACTGTGCTAGAACAATTGCGTCGATGAACACGATTCTTATTTTTGCCTGAAATAAGGTAAAACAAAGAGTGAGTTTTAAAACATTGTAATATGAGATTCTTGTATGCTACCTCAGTTGGTTATAATTTTGTTTTCGATATGCCCTTGACACGACACTCGTGGCGCGGCATGCTTAACCTCCATCATGCAGACATTCATAGGACTTGTGGAAGGTTTACGTTCATTGAAGACTTCGGCCTGAAGTAACCGAAGATTCAAACGCGAAGCCAAAGTCATATATATACTGTAAAGTAATACCTGTTCCACAGGACTCTGCTTGCTATTCAAAGGTTACCTTTTCAGTCTTTACTCAATCAGTTTATAAAACCCAAACTTTACTGTTTCTTCACAGCCTGCGAAAACATCCGTTTCTCCTCGCTCTTCGCCGCTAGGGAAGTTTCGCGCGGAGAAACGGATGTTTATTTTTCCCGCGTTCTTCGGACGAGCGAAGATAGCCCCCCTCGCAGGCGTTTTTAGGGGAGCTCGTATTTCGTTTCTCCCCACAGCTGTATTTTATGTTAAGGTTCGTTTGCTGTTATTTTAGGAATTTTTGTAAGTTTAAAAGCTGCAACTTTCTTGTATCAATAAATCAAAATACAGCTGCGGGAAGGTACGAAATACGAGCTCCCTAAAAAAGCCTGCGTTGAAGGCTAAGCGAAGACAAGCGCAAGGTTGACCTGCGCCCAGATATCTCCTATTTCTTTTGTTACTTGCGAGTACAAAGGAAATAGGAGACGTATGCACGTAGGCTAGCACGAGGTAGGCGTGGAGCGCCAGACACTCGCGACAGGGGAAGGCGCGAATCTCCTTCTTCCGAGCCTTCCACCTGTCGCGTGTTTCGCGCTTTACGCCTTTGTTGCACTTGCCTTCGCTCGCCTAAAAAACGCCCGTCCTGTCGGCTACTCTTCAGTATATTAAATGATTAATTGATTGATTGGTTGGTTGGTTGGTTGGTTCACTGAATGATGAATACTTGCCTTTTTGTAGCGATAGGGGCGTGGTAGCAGAATTTGAATCTTGGTTTACGGGTTCTGCTCGATAGTTCAGGAAATTCTGACACATATTTTCCAAGGCGGCACGATGAGGACTAGAAAGGTCATCTGGCACTTCTTTTATCTCAGAAGCGGATTTTGTCCTCAGCAAAAAAGAAAGACTTGTTTTGTTGCGGGCTCTCTAGGAATTTTAAGAATATGCTTTTTATTTATGCTTGTCTCCAAATAACGTATTTTTACGGTTATAGTGATTTTGCCATTGCATCATAAGGTGGCGTGGGAAAAACAACCGACATTAATCAAACGACGCCGTCACTGGTTTCCCTGCGACCTCTGATAAACGAGCGCAGAAATTCCACACTGATGACGCGTCACTTCCCAGATCTGGGTAGTGCTTCTGACAGGTTGAAGCAAATTTCCCACGCGGCACGATCAATCAGACACACTACCCATACTCAGAGGCACTTCTGCGCTCGTTTCTCAGACGTTAATTATTTCCTGGGGAAACCAGTGGTGGCGTAGGCCTAGATACAAATATCACCAAAAATCGCCTAAATATGTTTCCGGAAATTCCCGATTTTTTCTAAATATCTCAAAAATATCTGGCTTCATGTCATAAATATTACAGTAAAAACACAACAATATAGCCTGTCATCTAAAATGGCAACACAAATTTCAGGAAATTTCGGGAAATTACATTCTTGTACAGCATACAACAAAACTAAAACAATTTCACATAAAGTCAACCTTATTTACAGTGCCCTTCAGCCTCCAAGAAGACTAGGGCACTGCACTTTAATTTAGGCAGAGTTCGTGAAAGACCATGAGGTGCTGGAGGTCTAAGGTGGTCTAAAAGGGACACTACTGTTTGGTTTGTGCGTGGCTCAGAGGGTAAGTCATCAGCCATTTTGTTCAACATTAGCCACATGGCATATGATATAAATGGAGAGTATCGCTGAATCTGATTACGAAAGGCCCATATGTGGTAACCTGAGATTAAGCCCAATTTTAGCGGTTCTCATACATTCTCTCTAACGGCTACCGCTAAAAGTTGGGCCTCCTACAAACTCTCACAAGTTTGTGCTCACTGCGGCTAGATTTTGACCGCAACGCTGATTTGCTGTTAGAACAATACCACAAGATCTGATTGGCTGTTGGAATCAACGGAAGTTGAAAGCCCTTTTCCTCGCGTAGTTGTTTCAGCCGTCGGCGGAGAGAAGGATCGACTTTGCTGTCTTTTTTATTGTTTTATGGTCTCAGTTATAGAAGGAAAATATGCCTTAATATGTGCCCTGGAAATTCAGAAAAATTCAGATGGTTGTCCATATCTTCTCAGGATTTGCTTTATTTACGGAACTAATGTGAATGTATCGTAGAGTTGAATCTCTCTGCAAGTTGTTGACTGCGAACAATGTGCCTTAACAAGTGCAAATCAAAATACTGTCCATCTAAAACTGGTTTCATTTGAAAGTTTTGCCGGGAATGACTTCTCTGAACGGGGTACGCAAGCGGAGGCAACACAACAAAGGAGAACTTGAAGTGTGTTTCTAATATTGTTTTTCCTTTTGTTTATAGCTCAATTGAGCGTGCAGTCATTAGTAGTACCGTTACGTCTTTCCAACAAAGTGGCAGATGACATTTTTAATACCTAGACTGATAAAGAAATATGCTTTTAGACTGTTGTTTCTAGTAAATTCGCAAATTGCAAAGTGTATTCACGGGACTAAATTAAATGCACTTGAGAACTCGTTTGGTTTGTTCTGAGATAATTTATTTTTCCTTTGAAAAAGTGAAGATTTGTTCCTCCGAGAGTTTAAAAGAATTATCCACTGAAAATCGGGGAAAATTGGAAATTTCAGTATTTTAAAAATTTAAAAATCGAGCGCGCTTAGCCAAAATATTTAAACTAGAACATCGTGTCGCCGTCTTTTCGAAAACTTTTTACCTTCTACTGCAACAGAATAACCTTCAAGATCTCCTTGGGGAATCTCACAAGAGGTTAAATGTGATTGTGGCGACTGTTTTATTGTTGAAAAAAAGATAAAAGCTGTTTTTTAAGTCAGTGACTCTGCATTTTCTTCCCACATATGAAAAATTTGCACGCTACAAAACATGCAACGAAAGTGGTTTTGGTTGGTTGATTCGGCAAATGTCAATCAATGAAAAAAGTGGGCGGCCGACGTTTCGTAGGTTTGTATCAGCCTCTCTTTTCGTTTCGCCTTGCCCGCCGGAATGTTATTTAGAAAGCTAAGCGAAAATTGAGCCTGATCTCAGGTTACATATGTGGAGATTTGTTTAAATTTCTGTCACTGAAATGCCCCATGCCCGAATTAGCGTTGAAATAGCTTCCTAGAAAAAACATGATTTCAGTACATTTTTCGTAACAAAATTCTAAATATCACAGTTTTTTTCCGAAATATCATGAGATCTCCTAATTATGTCAAAGTCTTCTTAATATCTTAAAAAATATCCGGATATTTGTATCCAGGCCTATGGTGGCGTCGCCAAATGTCGGCTGTTTTCTCAGGCTAATCATAAGGCAATTTAAGTCCATATGACGTACCTTTCTGAAAGAGTCAATCAGTTCTACAGGTCGTGGAAAGTCGCTGTTAAGCTGCGATACGAAACAAACTTTCTTCTCCGGCAAACTGATTATCTCCAAGTTCTATAAATAAAGAGAATGGGTAATATAGTTGACATCTTGTGTAAAAAGGCACGTTGATGTTCCATATTTTAACATTTTACAGAGACGAAGCAGAGCTTCGCTCAGGGCATGAACGGTAGGGGACCAGCCGAAAATCGCCCGAGGGCGGTTGGGAACGACAGGTTGAGGGGCCGGTTCCTAACTTGGGAACAAGGGGGTAAAATTAAATTCCCCGTTCACCCGCTTGGCTCAAAAAGCGCTTGCTATCATGCAGGCTTTATAAAAGGGTAAAGGTAAATAAATTCCTTCAGTTTATTTTATTACTGTATATATAAAACATTTCATGTGTTGACATTCATATACAATACTCACACTCACATATTCTCAGTGAATAAGCTTAATCAGTGTAGAAAAGAAACAATTAACACTCTATCACTGCGAAAGCGAAGTTTACCTTGCGAAAATGGTGGACAACATTAGCTTTAACAGCGCCTTCTTGTGAGGGTACGTAAAAAGTCACTGTCTGTTCAGCAACATTAATAGTGACATTCTCATCAAACACTCCGCCGTCTTTGATCATTCGTACAGAGAATGTTTCTGGTATTGCCTGAAAAACAACAAAATAAAATAATAAAACAAAAGTTAACCAGATTTATGCGCCAGAAAGTTTTGGTAAAGGAAGTTCATTTTTCCAACCCCGGGAGTTGTTGCCTTTTCTCCTGCTTACCAGTTCTAAAACTTTTTGGTAATCAATTTCGGTTGTTTTCGAGCATGAGAATGAAGTCCAAAATATGTGATTATCCTATTCACCCGTTTTAAAAGCGTTCCTCGTCTTTTTTTTCTAATATGTCTTACATATACTCAGGGTTCGTACGCGTCTTGAAAACCCTTGAAAACCCTTAAAAAAGCTCCCTTTTTCAAGGCCCGCTTGAAAGTCCTTGAAATTCTCTTTCGTTCGTTTTGGTCCTTTTGAAAGTCCTTGAAGTCTAATCGAAGAACGTTTGATAAGAAGCATCGTCACTATTATTGTCTTTTTCATTACGGAAGGTTATTCTTTGATAAGCGCTCATGCACAAACGAGTTTTCATAAAAAAATGGTTGCCGTTAGGAAAAAAGGCCCATTACTATCAGAATATTTTTATAGTTTATGTCGAACCTGTGTAAAAAGTAATAGATAAGGTCCTTGCAATTTAAGAATGTGATCCTTGAAAGTCCTTGAATTTTACGGCAGAAAAAGTGTACGAACCCTGTATACTTTTCATGGTGTTGCAATTGTTGAGTTCTGTGGCTAGGCCAGTCATATCGTATCGTATGTGAGTTTTATCATGATTTTGTGTGTCATTTAACAACCGGGTACGTGACGCTGAAAGTTTTACCAATCATTTCGACCACCAATAAAAGAATAAGGTCATATAGTTTATGGGACTTAATTCCCTTTTTGTTGAGGATCGTTTCATTTTGTGCTGTTGTTTAGGGATGCAAGTCTAAAAGGTAGTAACTTACTTGTATTAACGTAGCAAAATACAGTTGCGTCGCAATGATCCCAACGAAACGTTTGACATTCATAGTAGGAAACTTTTTTAAACTCGCTGCTACCGGCTTCCCGTACTCAGACTCGCTTCTGTTGGATGTATGCCGTGAAATGATTTGACTTTCGCGTTGCCACGCCTGTATTTATATCATTTTTTTTGTCAGTTATTTGAAAACCATAATGATCCTTCTGTTTACACACTGTAACCAAGCAAGCTTCTTTTTTCCTACTGTTTCATCATCCAATTTTGCGATTATTAACTATATTGGTTCAGGCCGCACCCAACGTTTATTTTCGGAAAATATCTGTTCGGAAGACGGTTTGACATCTCGAATTTTCGGAACATTTGTTGTAGAATTTCATGCTTGCCTGCCTCTCCTAGCCTGATTTTCGAACATGTAAAAAATGGTATAATTGCTCATTTTAACGGATTCTTACCCTAAAAGGGTCAGCTAGAATTTTCGGAAGCCCTTTTTCTGGCTGAAATTTTCGAAAAGGCAAGTTTTGATCCCTATAATTTTCGGATCACTAGACTTTCAGCTAGGAAACTCCCAACAGGTAAAAAATTTTAGGGGATAAAAATATGCCGATATCTACCGTTTAAATACTAAAATACGTTTAACGATGCTATGTTTAAGTGGTTTTGAAGTATATTTTCGTTGGGTGCCCCCGTTAAGCGAACAATTCATTAAACTTGTAGATCTGAGCACTGGTTGCAATTGAAAGGGCCGTCTCCTCGTTAGATAAGGACGATTTGAGTCAAATTCAGTTATTTTTTGTGAATTATGTGCAATGTCTTTCTTAACATACCGTGTGGCGCGAAATTTTTGCGGGAGTTTATTTTTGCGGATTTGGCGAGTTTTTGTGTTTTGCGGGAACTAAGTTTTGCGATTGGGACAGATTGGTTTTTCTTGCTGGGAATTAATTTTTGCGATTTTCAGAAAGTACCTGGCACAGAGAATATTTTCGTTTTTATTTAGTACCTGCAATAGAAATACATATTTTAAAACAATAAACCAGTATTTCGTTTTATTATATAAACATTAATGAAATACCAGGAGAGCGTTCGCGCGAAAACTTGATATCTTCACATGTGAAAATAACATGTTATCTTCATATGTGAAAATGTCACCGTTGCTATGGCTAATAAATCTGAATGAAAGAGACAAGTTGTGATTGAACAGACACGATTTCTTAGTACTGTATTTTTGTGTAGCGAAATTTAGTTAGAGTTTATTTACTCTGGAGTAAATTTTTGGGGAAAAAATGTTTCAGGTAATTTTTATTTGCGGGAACTTGTTTTTGCGGATCGCTGGAAAAAGCGCAAAAATCGCAAAAATTAGAACCCGCAAAAATTTCGTGCCACACGGTAGATTATCAAATTATATAATCAGTTTAGTTTCATCTTCTATGTATGTTGTAATTTTCATTAATTAATTATTCTACCTACTGTCACACACGTATGCTAAAACAATCAGTTGTTGAATAACACATCAGTATGTTGTCTGAGAGGAAACAGTTAAATGCAGGAAGCTCAGTCGCACAATAGCCTGCGTTTCAGCCGGCCCACGCACTCGTCTAAACCATTTGTATAGTTCCTCTGCAAATTAGTGCACAAAAAACTCGTTCTAATATCCTGCAGAGTCACAAGGATATATGTGAGTGTTTCTGATAGACGGGTTTCTTTCGGGTTTCTTATACGCCTCACGATTGGCCTAATTCTTACGTGTGCGTGACGGTTGAGCGCAGTGACATATCAAAATTCACTGAAGGTAGCCTGCGAACGGCAGACGTTTCTCTTCTGCTGAGGGAAGGTTTGCGAGGAGGAACGTCTGCGACTCAGCAACAGAAATTCCATACTGATGACGCAAAATCTGTGCGGAATCCGGTCAGAAGCGCTTTATATTGGTCGACGGAGTAGTTTCGTTGTTTAGCTATTGTTTACGAATGACAGACAAAAGAAAAGACAAAAGGCCGCAAAGGTCAAATGTAAACACGATGAATCTCGTGAACAAAACAGCCAATATTTGTGGAATATAGTCTTCTCTAGAAGAAGCAATTGAGTTTTGCTGGAGCTCATTCGCAGATACACACAACACTTTATCAAAATCGACCAGGAGAAACGTAAAGTTGATGTAAACATTGATTACGTCATCAGTATGGAATTTCTGTCGCTGAGTCGCAGGCGTTCCTCCTCGCAGGCTACACAGAAGGGAGTTGGCAAGGATCGTTTAGAGTAAACCGTGATGAGGGACCAGTGCGAACTTTAAAGCCTTTTTCCGAACAAAAATATACTTTGAGAGAATTCCTTCAAGGCCAGAATTTCCTTGTAAATTTGCCGACTGGTCTTCCAGCGTCTACTAATCGCTGCAGATGCACTGCTGCCAAGTGCGTATTCTGCAATCTAGCCGACAGTTCCAGCGTCAAAACAAATCACGTAACCATGATATTCACGCCGTCCCCCGCCCCTCCCCCCCCGCCCCCCCCCCCCCAAAAAAAAAAAAAACTACGCACATGTAAGTAGCTATTTAGGTCCAGGCATTTCGAAGAAAATCAAAGAAAATAAGATTAGGTTATTTAGCCGCAATAAAAGCTCTTAAGTCTAATAAATAATACTGAAACAGAAGTAAAATAAAATCATTTAATGGTAAACTGCATCTGTGATCAAATCCTGTCAGAAAACATTTGCCGAAACATAAACCACAGGAACTAGTAATTACTCAATATGCATGGGGCATGGAACAGACCAGCTTCATAACCTCTAAATGTGATACTAAAAGCCTTAAAAAACTATAATTGCTCAGTCAAAGTGTAGAATACTCCATGCACTGCATGAACTACGCAAAAAGAGAGCAAGAAAAACCTCTGTTCTTCAAGCCCACTCTAAGGTCGCGTTTCACACCATTACGAGCTCAATCTCTCTGTTTGGCCTGTCAACACTTCGGACTAACCAGAAACTGTGTAAAAAACTAGCCAATCGAAAACGCCGATCCGGTCGACATATGTCCTTGTCACTCGGGACTCGAACACGATATTGTGCACTAATTCGCAATTATACAGAAGGTTTAGAGCGTCAGCGACGTAGGCAATCGCACAAAACTTTCATGAGTTTTAGGAAAAGGAGAGAAATACTATTCCGCTTAGAAACACAGACGTTAACTAAAAAGGTTTTTCTCTGAGATCGTAGCTCAGTTATGCTTAGAAAACTCCATACAAACCCTTCTAATTTTTCTTTTAATCGACGCAAAACAAAATTAGAAGGGTTTGTATGGAGTTTTCTGAGTATAACCGGCTAACATCTCAGAGACAATTTTCCCCAAAATGTTTAGTTTTGGTAAATAGTCCTCTTGGATATTGTTCTTTTAGAATATCCCGACAAATCCCATAATTTCAGAAATTTCATTTTTATGACGTCATCACTTTAGTACTCTATTGTTAAACGTATTTTAGTATTTAAACGATAGCCATCGACATATTTCTATCCCCTAATATTTTTCATCTGTTCGGATTTCCTAGCTGAAGTACGAAAATTATAGGGATCAAAACTTACCTCTTCGAAATTGTCAGCCAGAAAAAAGGCTCCCTAAAATTCTAGCTGATCCGTTTAGGGTAAAAATCCGTTAATCCTAGGAGGGGCAGGCAAGCATAAAATTTTACAACAAATGTTCCGAAAATTCTAGATCTCAAATCGTCTTCCGAACAGATATTTCCGGAAAATTAACGTTGGGTGCCCCTGAATCAATACAGTTAATAATCGCAAAATTGGGCGATGAAACAGCAGGAAAAAGGAAGCTTGCTTGGTTAAACGGAAGTATCATTATGGTTTTCAAATACATAAAAGTGATATAAATACACGCGTGGCAACGCGAAAGTCAAATCATTTCACGGCATACATCCAACAGAAGCGAGTCTGAGTTGAAGCCGGAAGCAGCGCGTTTAAAGTAGCTTCCTACTGCGCTCCGAAAATTCTAAATTCTAGATCTCAAATCGTCTTCCAAACAGAATTTTTCCGAAAATTGACGCGGTGCCCCTTTTAATAGTTATCTAGTGCTCATCTCCTGGAAAAAAGGCTTTTTTTCACAGCAAATCTTTAAGGAAAGTAAGGAGGTACTTTGTCACTCGCTCGTCTAGTTTCACGATTTTGTTGCTCAAAAAAGTCGACTTGTGGGCAAGTCTATCTGAGCTAAAGAAATTAGAGCACTGTTAAAAATGAAAGACGGATCTAAAGAGTTACTGCTCGATATCTGCTGTGAAACTTTAAACTTCCTGAGACTAATTATTTCAAATGTGGCTAAAAGCAAAGTCAGTCATAGTGGCCACGTTTTAGTACTGACAACAGAAAGAAAAGAACACATATTCATTATTATTGTTTTTTGTAAATAAATAAAGAAAAAAAGAAAAAACTATAGCCTCAATTGCACCAAGAATAGAAAAACTGCATGAAATACTGTGAAAATCTAGTTTTCGTCAGCACTATCACATTTTTAAGCTTTGTTCCTGCTGTTTACCTCTGTCGCGGACCAAGGACCACATTCGCGGACCAAGGACCTTCGAGCACGGTCGCCTTTTCTCGAATTACAAGCATGAGAACTGAGAAATTTCTGCAATTTGATTGGCTTAAAGCAGTGGTATTTCCGGCTTAAGTTGAAATACCTACATGTGAAAATTACAAACCCTTTTTGGGTAGCAGTATAAACAAATAATAGCATGATTTGTACGTAATATTTTGGCATAAATACCACTTGCGATATTTCAAAATTGTCTTAAATTACGTATAACAATTTTGAAATATCACTCGTGGTATTTATGCCAAATATCACTACAAATCATGCTATTACCTATACAAATTTCTTGCTTGCCTGCCTCTCCTAGGATTTTAGAACATCTAAAAAATGGTATAATTGCAAATTTTTAACGGATTTTTACCCTAAAAACTGAGATCACCTGGAATTTTCGGGAGCCCTTTTTCTGGCTGAAATTTTCGAAAATGTGAGTTTTGATCCCTATAATTTTCGGATCACTAGACTTTCAGCTAGGAAATCCGAACAGATGAAAAAATTTTAGGAGATAAAAATATGCCTATATCTACCGCGTAAATACTAAAATACGTCTAACGATGCTATGTTTAAGAGGTTTTGAACTATATTCTCGTTGGGTGCCTCTGAAGATATTCATGATAATAATTAAGTAATAATTTTTAGTCGCGGACCAAGGTCCATGAACTGTACTCCCAATGTAAACTATCATGGCGGATGGTGATGCAAATTAGTCTCCTGATAGCCTGCAAAGCAGGCGTATTTTGGGGCGAGATCCATGAATTGTTTTCAGGATAACGTTGTCCCGCCATCTTGGACGTTAATACTACCAGAGAGTTGGGACGAGTCAAAAAGTGTTTTTAAGGGAGAGGTAGACCAAGATGGCGGCCACGATCAAAGTACCTCCGAGTTTTCGTTAAAAAACGTAAAAAACGCCTGCTCTGCAGGCTAGTCTCCTGATAGCACGGAATTTACGTGAAATTTTGGACTCAGACAGATTCGTTACTAAGTGTTTTGACCGAAGAAGCCTGGCGATGTCTCAAGCATTGTGCCTTTTATGGCGAGGATTCTGGAGAGGTTCGAGGAAAGAAAACAAAAAATCCAGCTGAAAATCGAGCGCTCCGCTGTATGGTAATGTTACTGCTGCTGCTCTTGTTGACGTATACGTGCTTAGAGAGAGTGACTAAAGATGTTCCGGTGACATTTCTGGGTGTAAAGTACAAGAGCATGGCGGTTAAGTTAAATAGCCGTTCCCAGTAAGTTTTATTTATTGTTTTGTTTGGTCACCCTTTGATTTGATACTGATAGTGATCAAATACGGTTTAATATATTTACTTCGAATATATTTGAGGGCGTCTTCATAATTATGAGGCCCGGTTACCAGGACCAATTTCGCCTTGAGTTCAGAAGAGAAATTTCAGCCTGGTTTCTGAGATAAGAAAAGGCCAAAAATCTTGCCGACGAGTTCTGGCGCGAAATGGGAGAAAGAAAGCAAAGATGGAGAAACACAAAAATCATAACTTTCTTGCCTAACAGACCTTTCCCACATTCCACACCAGTAACCAAACATAAAAAAATGAGGTTGAGGCTCGGGTGGACAATTTCATACAAATCACTGTATTTTGTCCACCCATGCCTCGACTTGATGCCTTTGTTTACAGGAATGCGGGAAAGGTCTACTCATAGCTGTATCACTACTGCAGTTATAAACAGGATGCTCATGATGTAGAAAATACAGGCAATGCAAGACGATGCAATCCGGGTCGCCAAATATAATTAACATTTTCCTCTCAACACCAGCAAAAAAACTTTTATCTATCTTTTTATTGGGATCCGTGGAAAGCATCTTTTATAGTACTCTACCAAAGTGACTTTATCCCCAAAAGTAACAGCAAGCAGGAAACACTGCAAACAATTTATACATGTATTTTAGCCTTTATTCAATGACTACTATTATTTTTTCTCTTTATTGCAACAAAAAACGTGCTTTTTCCATTTCGCTTATATAATACTGCTCAAATATTTTTAGCAATTCTAGCTTAGTTCTGAGAGACAATAGCCAGAATTTGGGCAAGATTTTTTCTCTTTTCAGCTGAAAGGCACTTAAGCGTATGACAATGTCAAAATTCATTAAAAAGACGAAATTCTAAGTATAACAACTGTAACACCTCACTTTATAAGACTTCGTACAGCCTCATTTTTTATTCGCGCCCCTCCCAACCACCAGCACTAATTCTGTGACCAGTTTATGAATACAGTCTGGTTTAGGATATTTAGCAAGACGGTTTTCGTAAGAGAAAATTAATTCATTTAGCAGTCAATGGTGTCACAATCTGTCTCGTTTCTACACACATAGCAGCCATCACCTGGGCACCGAAGGTAACACACTTCCACTGTATAGCAAACTGTGCTAGAACAATTGCGTAGATGAACACGATTCTTATTTTTTCCTGAAATAAGGTAAAACAATGAGTTAATTTAAAACAATGCAATATAAGATTCTTGTATGCTAGCTCAGTTGGTTATAATTTTGTTTTCAATATGCCCTTGACACGACACTCGTGGCGCGGCATGCTTTACGTCCCATCATGTAGACATCCATTCATAGGACTTGTGGAAGGTTTGCGTTCATAGAAGACTCGACGGCCTGAAGTAACCGAAGATTCAAACGCGAAGCCAAAGTCATATACATACTGTAAGTAATACCTGTTCCACAGGACTCTGCTTGCCCTTTTCAGTCTTTACTCAATCAGTTAATAAAACCCAAACTTTACTGTTTCTTCATAGCCTGCGAAAACATCCGTTTCTCCTCGCTCTTCGCCGCTGGGGAAGTTTCGCGCGGAGAAACGGATGTTTATTTTTCCCGCGTTTTTCGGACGAGCGAAGATAGCCCCCTCGCAGGCGTTTTTAAGGGAGCTCGTATTTTATTTCTCCCCACAGCTGTATTTTATGTTAAGGTTCGTTTAATTTATAAATTGTGCTGTTATTTCATGAATTTTTGTAAGTCTAAAAGCATCAACTTACTTGTATCAATGTATCAAAATACCGCTGCGGGGAGGGACGAAATACGAGCTCCCTAAAAACACCTGCATGGGAGGCTAAGCGAAGACAAGCGCAAGGTTGGCCTGCGCCCAGACATCTCCTATTTCTTTTGTTACTTGCGAGTACAAAGGAAATAGGAGAGGTATGCACGTAGGCTAGCAAGAGATAGGCGTGGAGCGCAAGACACGTGCGACAGGGGAAGCTCGAATCTCTCTCTTCCGAGCCTTCCACCTGTCGCGCCTTTAATTTGCGCTTCACGCCCGTCTTGCGCTTGCCATCGCTCGCCTAAAAAACGCCTGTCCTGCAGGCCTCTCTTCATGGTTGGTTGGTTGGTTTACTGAATGATGAACACTTGCCTTTTTGTGGCGATAGGGGCGTGGTAGCAGAATTTGAATCTTGGTTTACGGGTTCTGTTCGATGGTTCAGGAAATTCTGACACATATTTTCCAAGGCGGCAAGATGAAGACTAGAAAGGTCATCTGGCACTTCTTTTATCTCCATAGTGGATTTTCTCCTCAGCAAAAAAGAAAGACTTGTTTTGTTGCGGGCTGCCTAGGAATTGTAAGAATTTGCTTTTTATTTATGCTAGTCTCCAAATAACGAATCTTTACGGTTGTAGTGCTTTTGACATTACATCATAAGATGGCGTGAAAAACACAACCGACATTAATAAAAACGACGCCATCACTGGTTTCCCGAGCGCAGAAATTCCACACTTATGACGCGTCACTACCCAGATCTGGGTAGTGCTTCTGATTGGTTGAAACAAATTTCCCACGCGGCACGATCAATCAGACACACTACCTATACTCAGAAGATCTGCGCTTGTTTCTCAGACGTTATTTCGTGGGGAAACCAGCGGTGGCGTACGCCTAGATACAAATATCACCAAAAATCGCCCAAATATATTTCCAGAAATTCCCGATTTTTTTCTAAATATCTCGAAAAAGTTCTAAATATCTCAAAAATATCTGGCTTCATTTCATAAATATTACAGTAAAAACACAAAAATATAGTCTGTCATCTAAAATGGCAACATAAATTTCAGGAAATTATATTCGTGTACAGCATACATTCAACAGAACTCTAAACAATTTCACATAAAGTCAACCTTATTTACAGTACCCCTTAGCCTCCAAGAAGACTAGAGCACTGCACTTTAATTCAGACAGAGTTGATGAAAGACCATGAGGTGCTGGAAGTCTAAGATGGTCTAAAAGGGACACTACATACTATTTGGTTTGTGCGTGGCTCAGAGGGTAAGTCATCAGCCATTTTGCTGAACATTAGCCACATGGCATATATTAGCGGTTCTAATACATTCTCTCTAACGGCTACCGCTAAAAGTTGGCCCTGATACAAACTCTCACAAGTTTGTGCTCACTGCGGCCAGATTTTGGCCGCAACGCTGATTTGCTGTTAGAATAATGCCACAAGATCTGATTGGCTGTTGGAATCAACGGAAGTTGAAAGCCCTTATTCTTCGCGTAGTTGTTTTCGCGAATGATCAGCCGTCGGCGGAGAGAAGGATCGACTTTGCTGTCTTTTTTATTGTTTTATGGTCTCAGTTAAAGAAGGAAAATATGCCTTAATATGTGCCCTGGAAATTCAGAAAATTCAGATGGTTGTTCATATCTTCTCAGGATTTATGTATTTACATTTGGCGGAGCTAAACGTAGTGGTAGTGACAGAGAATGTAAATACTTTCCTATTGGTATGAACGCACGTGAGCCGTTATGGCGTTAATTGATTCTATTGTTATTAGGTATATAAGGTTTTGACAGTTGTAATGTATTCATCTCAGCTCTCGAACTATCAACTTTTATTTTTATATCTTACTTTATTCATCTATCGATTGATTTTTTACCTTTAACACCCAGAGGTTGTGCGACCGCATCGGTTGGGGAATACGTTCCCAATTTTTTCCCATTGGGTTTTTGAGTTTTCGTACAAGGCGGCGCACGTGAATAGTTTAACCTCAGTGACTTTATTTAGGGATATTTGCATACCATTCTTTAGTTATGATGTTGAACTTTGTATGATATTTGGACGGCATTAAACACTCAGGCTCCTTAGTTCGAGCTGCACACCCATTCCCGTCTCTTAGTCGTGAATATAAATAGGAAGCTTTATTTACGGAACTAATGTGGGTGTATCGTAGAGTTGAATCTCTCTGCAAGTTGTTGACTGCGAACAATGTGCCTTAACGAGTGCAAATCAAAATACTGTCCATCTAAAACTGGTTTCATTTGAAAGTTTAGCCGGGAATGACTTCTCTGAACGGGGTACCCAAGCGGAGGCAACACAACAAAGGAGAACTTGAAGTGTGTTTGTAATATTGTTTTTCATTTTGTTTCAGCTCAGTTGAACGTGCAGTCATTATTAGTACCGTTACGTCTTTCCAACAAAGTGGCAGATAATATTTTTAATACCTAGACTTATAAAAAAAATATTAAATTTAGACGGTTGTTTCTAGTAAATTCGCAACTTGCAAAGTGTATTTAAGGGACTAAATTAAATGCACTTGAGAACTCGTTTGGTTTGTTCTGAGATAATTTATTTTTCCTTTGAAAAAGTGGAGACATGTTCCTCCGAGAGTTAAAAGAATTATGTACTGAAAATCGGGGAAAATTGCCGAGGAAAATATGAAAGCATTCGAAAAATGGAAATTTCGGTATTTTAAAAATTTAAAAATCGAGTGCGCTTAGCCAAAATTTTTAAACTACTGCAACTACTGCAACAGAATAACCTTCAAGATCTCCTCGGGGAATCTCACAAGAGGTTAAATGTGATTGTGGCGACTGTTTTATTGTTGAAAAAAAAAAAGATAAAAGCTATTTTTTTAAGTCAGTGAGTCTGTATTTTCATTTCCACGTATGAAGAATTTGCATACTACAAAACATGCAACGAAAGTGGTTTTGGTTGGTTGATTCGGCAAATGTTAATCAATCAAAAAAGTGGGCGGCCGACGTTTCGTAGGTTTGTATCAGGCTCTCTTTTCGTTTCCCCTTGCCCGCCGGAATGTTATTTAAAATGCTGAACGATAATTGAGCCTGATCTCAGGTTACATATGTGGAGATTTGTTTGAATTTCTGTCACTGAAATGCCCCATGCCCTAATTAGCGTTGAAGTAGCTTCCTAGAAAAAAAACATGACTTCAGTACATTTTTCTTAACAAAATTCTAAATATCACAGTTTTTTTCCTTTCATGAGATTTCCTAAATATCTCAAAATCTTCTAAATATCTTAAAAAATATCCCGATATCTGTATCCAGGCCTATGGTGTCGTCGCCAAATGTCGGCTGTTTTCTCAGGCTAATCATAAGGCAATTTAAGCCCATATGACGTACCTTTCTGAAAGAGTCAATCAGTTCTACAGGTCGTGGAAAGTCGCTGTTAAGCTGTGATACGAAACAAACTTTCTTCTCCGGCAAACTGATTGTCTCCAAGTTCTATAAATGAAGAGAATGGGTAAAAGAGCGCTTGCTATCATGCAGGCTTTATAAAGGGTAAAGGTAAATAAATTCCTTCAGTTTATTTTATTACTGTATATATAAAACATTTTATGTGTTGACATTCATATACAATACTCACACTCACATATTCTCAGTGAATAAGTTTGATCAGTGTAGAAAAGAAACAATTAACACTCTATCACTGCGAAAGCGAAGTTTACCTTGCGAAAATCGTGGACAACTTTAGCTTTAACAGCGCCTTCTTGTGAGGGTACGTAAAAAGTCACTGTCTGTTCAGCAACATTAATAGTGACATTCTCATCAAACACTCCGCCGTCTTTGATCATTCGTACAGAGAATGTTTCTGGTATTGCCTGAAAAACAACAAAATAAAATAATAAAACAAAAGTTAACCAGATTTATACGCCAGAAAGTTTTGAGGGTAAAGGAAGTTCGTTTTTCCAACCCCGAGAGTTGTTGCCTTTTCTCCTGTTTACCAGTTCTAAAACTTTTTGGTAATCAATTTCGGTTGTTTCCGAGTATGAGAATGAAGTCCAAAATATGTGATTATCCTATTCACCCCTTTTAAAAGCGTTCCTCGTCTTTTTTTTCTAATATGTCTTACATATACTCAGGGTTCGTACGCGTCTTGAAAACCCTTAAATTTTAAGCGTCCTTTTTTAAGGCCCGCTTGAAAGTCCTTGAAATTCTCTTTCGTTCGTTTTGGTCCTTTTTAAAGTCCTTGAAGTCTAATCGAAGAACATTTGATAAGAAGCATCGTCACTATTATTGTCTTGTTCATTACGGAAGGCTATTCTTTGATAAGCGCTCATGCACAAACGAGTTTTCATAAAAAAATGGTTGCCGTTAGGAAAAAAGGCCCATTACTATCGGAATATTTTTATAGTTTATGTCGAACCTGTGTAAAAAGTAATAAATAAGGTCCTTGAAATTTAAGAATGTGATCCTTGAAAGTCCATGAATTTTAGGTCAGGAAAAGTGTACGAACCCTGTTAATACTTTTCATGGTGTTATTGTTGAGTTCTGTGGCTAGGCCAGTTATATCGTATGGAGTTTTATCATGATTTTGTATGTCATTTAACTACCGGGTACATAACACTGAAAGTTTTACCAGTTATCCGACCACCAATAAAAGAATAAGGTGATATAGTTTATGGGACTTAATTCTCTTTTTGTTGAGGATCGTTTCATTTTGTGCTATTGTTTAGGGATCATGTATACGTATGTAAGTCTAAAAGGCAGTAACTTACTTGTATTAACGTAGCAAAATACAGTTACGACGTAATGATCCCAACAAAACGTTTGACATTCATAGTAGAAAACTTCTTTTAACTCGCTGCTACCGGCTTCACTCAGAGTAGCTGCTGTTCGATGTATGGCGTGAAATGATTTGACTTTCGCGTTGCCACGCGTGTATTTATATCATTTTTATGTTAGGTATTTGAAAACCACCGAGGAGAGATAATGATCCTTCTGTTTACACACAGTAACCAAGGAAGCTTGCTCTTTACTGCTGTTTCATCGTCCAATTTTGCGATCATTGACTGTATTGATTCAGGGGCACCCAACGTTAATTTTCAGAAAAAAAAACGGTTAGGCAGACGACTTGAGATCTAGAATTTTCGGAACATAAATGTTGTAAAATTTCATGCTTGCCTGCTTCTCCTAGGACTTTCGAACAACTAAAAAATGGTATAATTGCCCATTTTTAACGGATTTTTACCCTAAAAGGGTCAGCTAGAATTTTTGGGAGCCTTTTTTCTGGCTAAAATTTTCCAAAAGGTAAGTTTTGATCCCTATAATTTTCGGATCACTAGACTTTCAGTTAGGAAATCCGAACCGGCAGATGAAAAATTTTAGGGGATAAAAAAATGCCTATATATCTTCCGTTTAAATACTAAAACACGTTTAACGTCAATACTGTGTTTAAGTGGTTTTGAAGTATATTCTCAATGGGTGCCCCTGTTGATTATATTAAGCGAACAATTTATTAAACATGTAGATCTGAGCAGTGGTTGCAATTGAAAGGGCTGTCTCTTGGTTAGATAAGGACGATTTGAGTCAAATTTAGTTATTTTTTGTGAATTATGTGCAATATCTTTTTTAAAATACCGTGTGGCGCGAAATTTTTGCGGGAGTTTATTTTTGCGGATTTGGCGAGTTTTTGTGTTTTGCGGGAACTAAGTTTTGCGAATGGGACAGATTGGTTTTTCTTGCTGGGAATTAATTTTTGCGATTTTCAGAAAGTACCTAGCACAGAGAATATTTTCGTTTTTATTTAGTACCTGCAATAGAAATACATATTTTCAAACAATAAACCAGTATTTCGTTTTATTATATAAACACCAATGAAATACCAGGTGAGCTTTGGCGCGAAACATGTGAAAATAACATGTTATCTTCATATGTGAAAATATCACCGGTGCTATGGCTAATAAATCTGAATGAAAGAGACAAGTTGTGATTGAACAGACACGATTTCTTAGTACTGTATTTTTGTGTAGCGAAATTTAGTTAGAGTGTATTTACTCTGGAGTAAATTTTTGCGGGAAAAATGTTTCCGGCAATTTTTATTTGCGGGAACTTATTTTTGCGGATCGCTGGAAAAAGCGCAAAAATTAGAACCCGCAAAAATTTCGTGCCACACGGTAGATTAACAAATTATGTAATCAGTTTAGTTTCATCTTCTACGTATGTTGTAATTTTCATTAATTAATTATTCTACCCCCCGTCTCACACGTACGCTAAATTACAATCAGTTGTTGAATGACACATCAGTATGTTGTCTGAGAGGAAACAGTTAAATGCAGGAAGCTCAGTCGCACAATAGCCTGCGTTTCAGCCGGCCCACGCACTAGTCTAAACCATTTGTATAGTTCGTCTGCGAATTAGTGCACAAAAAACTCGTTCGATTCTAATATCCTGCAGAGTCACAAGGACATATGTGAGTGTTTCTCAGTGATAGGCGGGTTTCTTTCGGGTTTCTTATGCGCCTGTAGCCTCCCACGCAGGCGTTTTTAGGGGAGCTCGTTTTTCATCCCTCCCCACAAACGCCTGCTCAACTGAAAACAACATTCCTTTCCCATTGTTTTATTTGCGTGGTAGGTGACCAATCAACAGTTGTGCAATAAAGTGTTGACAGGCTAAACACGACTAAAACGTCACCCCAGAGTTACCGTTTTCCTTCTTTTCTTTCCTTTGCTAAGGTTATGCAGTGCATGGAGTATTGTAAAATTTGACTAAATCTTATTTTTGCCGCTTAGAATCTAACATTTATTAGAGGTCAGAAAGATTTCCCAGTGTTTCATGCAGATCGAGTAGTTATCAGATTACCCTGCGGTCAAGGTCAACTTTCCAGAATTTAGAAAGTACATTGCTAAGCTTGGGAAAGGAATGTTGTACTCGGTTGAGCAGGCGTTTGTGGGGAGGGACGAAAGACCAGCTCCCCTAAAAACGCCAGCGTGGGAGGCTAATGCGCCTGACGATTGGCCTAATTCTTACTTTGCGTGACGGTTGGGCCCAGTGACATATCAAAATTCACTAAAGGTAGCCTGCGAACGGCAGACGTTTCTCTTCGCTCATCGCTGCTGAGGAACGTTTCGCGAGGAGGAACGTCTGCGACTCAGCAACAGAAATTCCAAATTGATGACGCCAAATCTGTGCGGAATCCGGCAGAAGCACTTTATATTGGTCGACGGAGTAGTTTCGTTGTTTTAGCTATTGTTTACGAATGACAGACAAAAGACAAAAGGCCGCAAAGGTCAAATGTAAACACGATGAATCTCGTGAACAAAACAGCCAATATTTGTAAAATATAGTCTTCTCTAGAAGAAGCAATTGAGTTTTGCTGGAGCTCATTCGCAGATGCACACAACACTTTACCAAAATCGACCAGGAGAAACGTGAAGTTGAAAAAATTTGCATTTGAAACCCCATGACTACCTGATTTATAATGTAAACATTGATTTACATCATCAGTATGGAATTTCTGTCGCTGAGTCGCAGACGTTCCTCCTCGCAGGCTACACAGAAGGGAGTTGGCAAGGATCGTTTAGAGTAAACCGTGATGAGGGACCAGTTCGAACTTTAAAGCCTTCTTCCGAACAAAAAAATGCTTTGAGAGAATTCCTTCAAGGCCAGAATTTCCTTGTAAATTTGCCGACTGGTCTTCCAGCGTCTTCTAATCGCTGCAGATGCAGCTCTGCGTATTCTGCAATCTAGCCGACAGTTCCAGCGTCAAAACAAATCAGGTAACCATGATATTCACGCCGATATCGACATATTTTTATCCCCTAAAATTTTTCATCTGTTCGGATTCCTAGCTGAAGTCTAGTGATCCGAAAATTATAGGGATCGCAAAACTTACCTCTTCGAAAATGTCAGCTAGGAAAAACGCTCCCTAAAATTGTAGCTGACCCGTTAAGGGTAAAAATCCGTTAATCCTAGGAAGGGCAGACAAGCATAAAATTTTACAACAAATGCTCCGAAAATTCTAGATCTCAAATCGTCTTCCGAACAGATATTTCCGGAAAATTAACGTTGGGCGCCCCTGAATCAATACAGTTAATAATCGCAAAATTGGCCGATGAAACAGCAGGAAAAAGGAAGCTTGCTTGGTTAAACGGAAGGATCATTATGGTTTTCAAATACATAAAAATGATATAAATACACGCGTGGCAACGCGAAAGTTAAATCATTTCACGGCATACATCCAACAGAAGCGAGTCTGATCGAGTGAAGCCGGTAGCAGCGAGTTTAAAGTAGTTTCCTACTGCGTTCCGAAAATTCTAAATTCTAGATCTCAAATCGTCTTCCAAACAGAAATTTTCCGAAAATTGACGCGGTGCCCCTTTTAATAGTTATCTAGAGCTCATCTCCTGGAAAAAAGGCTTTTTTCACAGCAAATCTTTAAGGAAAGTAAGGAGAGACTTTGTCACTCGCTCGTCTAGTCTCACGATTTTGTTGCTCAAAAAAGTCGACTTGTGGGCAAGTTTATCTGAGCTAAAGAAATTAGAGATCTGTTACAAATGAAAGACGGATCTAAAGAGTTACTGATCGATATCTGCTGTGAAACTTTAAACTTCCTGAGACTAATTATTTCAAATGTGGCTAAAAGCAAAGTGAGCCATAGTGGCCACGTTTTAGTACTGACAACAGAAGAAAAAGAACAAGTATCATAATTATTATTTTTTTGTAAATAAATAAAGAAAAAAAGCAAAAAAACTATAGCCTCAATTGCACCAAGAATAGAAAAACTGCATGAAATACTGTGAAGATCTAGTTTTCGCGTGGAAACTATCACATTTTTAAGCTTTGTTCCTGCTGTTTACCTCTGTCGCGGACCAAGGACCACATTCGCGGACCAAGGACCTTCAAGCACGATCGCCTTTTCTCGAATTACAAGCATGAGAAATGAGAAATTTCTGCAATTTGATTGGCTTAGAGCAGTGGTATTTCAGCTTAAGTTGAAATACCTACATGTGAAAATTACAGCCTTTTTGGGTAGCAGTATTAACAAATAATAGCATGATTTGTACGTAATATTTGGCATAAATACCACTTGCGATAGTTCTGGCATGAAATGGGAGAAAGAAAGCAAAGATGGAGAAACACAAAAATCATAACTTTCTTGCCTAACAGACCTTTCCCACATTCCACACCAGTAACCAAAGATAAAAAAAATGAGGTTGAGGCTCGGGTGGACAATTTCATAGAAATCACTGTATTTTGTCCACCCATGCCTCGACTTGATGCCTTTGTTTACAGGAATGCGGGAAAGGTCTACTCATAGCTGTATCACTACTGCAGTTATAAACTGGATGCTTATGCTGTAGAAAATACAGGCAATGCAAGACGATGTAATCCGGGTCGCCAAATATTATTAACATTTTCCTGACAACACCAGCAAAAAACTTTTATCATTTTTTTTATTGTGATCTATGGAAAGCATCCTTTATAGTACACTACCAAAGTGAATGTATCCCCAAAAGTAACAGCAAGCAGGAAACACTGCAAACAACTTATTCATGTATTTTAGCCTTTATTCAATGACTAGTATTATCGTTTCTCTTTATTGCAACAAAAAACGTGCTTTTCCTATTTCGCTTATACAATACTGCTCAAATATTTTTAGCAATTCTAGCCTAGTTCTGAGAGAAACAATAGCCAGAATTTGGGCAAGATTTTTTCTCTTTTCAGCTGAAAGGCACTTAAGCGTATGACAATGTCAAAATTCATTAAAAAGACGAAATTCTAAGTATAGCAACTGCAACACCTCAATTTATAAGACTTCGTACAGCCTCATTTTTTATTCGCGCCCCTCCCAACCACCAGCACTAATTCTGTGACCAGTTTGTGAATACAATCTGGCTTAGGATATTTAGTAAGGCAGTTTTCGTAAGAGAAAATTAATTCATTTAGCAATTAATGGGGTCGCAAAATCTCTGGTTTGTACACACAAAGCAGCCTTTACCTACGCACCGAAGGTAACACACTTTCCTTGTATAGCAAACTGTGCTAGAACAATTGCGTCGATGAACACGATTCTTATTTTTGCCTGAAATAAGGTAAAACAAAGAGTGAGTTTTAAAACAATGCAATATAAGATTCTTGTATGCTAGCTCAGTTGGTTATAATTTTGTTTTCGATATGCCCTTGACACGACACTCGTGGCGCGGCATGCTTAACCTCCATCATGCAGACATTCATAGGACTTGTGGAAGGTTTACGTTCATTGAAGACTTCGGCCTGAAGTAACCGAAGATTCAAACGCGAAGCCAAAGTCATATATATACTGTAAAGTAATACCTGTTCCACAGGACTCCGCTTGCTATTCAAAGGTTACCTTTTCAGTCTTTACTCAATCAGTTAATAAAACCCAAACTTTACTGTTTCTTCACAGCCTGCGAAAACATCCGTTTCTCCTCGCTCTTCGCCGCTAGGGAAGTTTCGCGCGGAGAAACGGATGTTTATTTTTCCCGCGTTCTTCGGACGAGCGAAGATAGCCCCCCTCGCAGGCGTTTTTAGGGGAGCTCGTATTTCGTTTCTCCCCACAGCTGTATTTTATGTTAAGGTTCGTTTGCTGTTATTTTAGGAATTTTTGTAAGTTTAAAAGCTGCAACTTTCTTGTATCAATAAATCAAAATACAGCTGCGGGAAGGTACGAAATACGATCTCCCTAAAAAAGCCTGCGTTGAAGGCTAAGCGAAGACAAGCGCAAGGTTGACCTGCGCCCAGATATCTCCTATTTCTTTTGTTACTTGCGAGTACAAAGGAAATAGGAGACGTATGCACGTAGGCTAGCACGAGGTAGGCGTGGAGCGCCAGACACTCGCGACAGGGGAAGGCGCGAATCTCCTTCTTCCGAGCCTTCCACCTGTCGCGTGTTTCGCGCTTTACGCCTTTGTTGCACTTGCCTTCGCTCGCCTAAAAAACGCCCGTCCTGCAGGCTACTCTTCAGTATATTAAATGATTAATTGATTGATTGGTTGGTTGGTTGGTTGGTTCACTGAATGATGAATACTTGCCTTTTTGTAGCGATAGGGGCGTGGTAGCAGAATTTGAATCTTGGTTTACGGGTTCTGCTCGATAGTTCAGGAAATTCTGACACATATTTTCCAAGGCGGCACGATGAGGACTAGAAAGGTCATCTGGCACTTCTTTTATCTCCATAGCGGATTTTGTCCTCAGCAAAAAAGAAAGACTTGTTTTGTTGAGGGCTGCCTAGGAATTTTAAGAATTTGCTTTTCATTTATGCTAGTCTCCAAATAACGTATTTTTACGGTTATAGTGATTTTGCCATTGCATCATAAGGTGGCGTGGGAAAAACAACCGACATTAATCAAACGACGCCGTCACTGGTTTCCCTGCGACCTCTGATAAACGAGCGCAGAAATTCCACACTGATGACGCGTCACTTCCCAGATCTGGGTAGTGCTTCTGACAGGTTGAAGCAAATTTCCCACGCAGTACGATCAATCAGACACACTACCCATACTCAGACGCACTTCTGCGCTCGTTTCTCAGACGTTATTTCCTGGGGAAACCAGTGGTGGCGTAGGCCTAGATACAAATATCACCAAAAATCGCCTAAATATGTTTCCGGAAATTCCCGATTTTTTTCTAAATATCTCAAAAATATCTGGCTTCATGTCATAAATATTACAGTAAAAACACAACAATATAGCCTGTCATCTAAAATGGCAACACAAATTTCAGTAAATTTCGGGAAATTACATTCTTGTACAGCATACAACAAAACTAAAACAATTTCACATAAAGTCAACCTTATTTACAGTGCCCTTCAGCCTCCAAGAAGACTAGGGCACTGCACTTTAATTTAGGCAGAGTTCGTGAAAGACCATGAGGTGCTGGAGGTCTAAGGTGGTCTAAAAGGGACACTACTGTTTGGTTTGTGCGTGGCTCAGAGGGTAAGTCATCAGCCATTTTGTTCAACATTAGCCACATGGCATATGATATAAATGGAGAGTATCGCTGAATCTGATTACGAAAGGCCCATATGTGGTAACCTGAGATTAAGCCCAATTTTAGCGGTTCTCATACATTCTCTCTAACGGCTACCGCTAAAAGTTGGGCCTCCTACAAACTCTCACAAGTCTGTGCTCACTGCGGCTAGATTTTGACCGCAACGCTGATTTGCTGTTAGAACAATACCACAAGATCTGATTGGCTGTTGGAATCAACGGAAGTTGAAAGCCCTTTTCCTCGCGTAGTTGTTTCAGCCGTCGGCGGAGAGAAGGATCGACTTTGCTGTCTTTTTTATTGTTTTATGGTCTCAGTTATAGAAGGAAAATATGCCTTAATATGTGCCCTGGAAATTCAGAAAAATTCAGATGGTTGTCCATATCTTCTCAGGATTTGCTTTATTTACGGAACTAATGTGAATGTATCGTAGAGTTGAAACTCTCTGCAAGTTGTTGACTGCGAACAATGTGCCTTAACGAGTGCAAATCAAAATACTGTCCATCTAAAACTGGTTTCATTTGAAAGTTTTGCCGGGAATGACTTCTCTGAACGGGGTACGCAAGCGGAGGCAACACAACAAAGGAGAACTTGAAGTGTGTTTCTAATATTGTTTTTCCTTTTGTTTATAGCTCAATTGAGCGTGCAGTCATTAGTAGTACCGTTACGTCTTTCCAACAAAGTGGCGGATGACATTTTTAATACCTAGACTGATAAAGAAATATGCTTTTAGACTGTTGTTTCTAGTAAATTCGCAAATTGCAAAGTGTATTCACGGGACTAAATTAAATGCACTTGAGAACTCGTTTGGTTTGTTCTGAGATAATTTATTTTTCCTTTGAAAAAGTGAAGATTTGTTCCTCCGAGAGTTTAAAAGAATTATCCACTGAAAATCGGGGAAAATTGGAAATTTCAGTATTTTAAAAATTTAAAAATCGAGCGCGCTTAGCCAAAATATTTAAACTAGAACATCGTGTCGCCGTCTTTTCGAAAACTTTTTACCTTCTACTGCAACAGAATAACCTTCAAGATCTCCTCGGGGAATCTCACAAGAGGTTAAATGTGATTGTGGCGACTGTTTTATTGTTGAAAAAAAGATAAAAGCTATTTTTTAAGTCAGTGACTCTGCATCTTCTTCCCACATATGAAAAATTTGCACGCTACAAAACATGCAACGAAAGTGGTTTTGGTTGGTTGATTCGGCAAATGTCAATCAATGAAAAAAGTGGGCGGCCGACGTTTCGTAGGTTTGTATCAGCCTCTCTTTTCGTTTCGCCTTGCCCGCCGGAATGTTATTTAGAAAGCTAAGCGAAAATTGAGCCTGATCTCAGGTTACATATGTGGAGATTTGTTTAAATTTCTGTCACTGAAATGCCCCATGCCCGAATTAGCGTTGAAATAGCTTCCTAGAAAAAACATGATTTCAGTACATTTTTCGTAACAAAATTCTAAATATCACAGTTTTTTTCCGAAATATCATGAGATCTCCTAATTATGTCAAAGTCTTCTTAATATCTTAAAAAATATCCGGATATTTGTATCCAGGCCTATGGTGGCGTCGCCAAATGTCGGCTGTTTTCTCAGGCTAATCATAAGGCAATTTAAGTCCATATGACGTACCTTTCTGAAAGAGTCAATCAGTTCTACAGGTCGTGGAAAGTCGCTGTTAAGCTGCGATACGAAACAAACTTTCTTCTCCGGCAAACTGATTATCTCCAAGTTCTATAAATAAAGAGAATGGGTAATATAGTTGACATCTTGTGTAAAAAGGCACGTTGATGTTCCATATTTTAACATTTTACAGAGACGAAGCAGAGCTTCGCTCAGGGCATGAACGGTAGGGGACCAGCCGAAAATCGCCCGAGGGCGGTTGGGAACGACAGGTTGAGGGGCCGGTTCCTAACTTGGGAACAAGGGGGTAAAATTAAATTCCCCGTTCACCCGCTTGGCTCAAAAAGCGCTTGCTATCATGCAGGCTTTATAAAAGGGTAAAGGTAAATAAATTCCTTCAGTTTATTTTATTACTGTATATATAAAACATTTCATGTGTGGACATTCATATACAATACTCACACTCACATATTCTCAGTGAATAAGTTTAATCAGTGTAGAAAAGAAACAATTAACACTCTATCACTGCGAAAGCGAAGTTTACCTTGCGAAAATCGTGGACAACATTAGCTTTAACAGCGCCTTCTTGTGAGGGTACGTAAAAAGTCACTGTCTGTTCAGCAACATTAATAGTGACATTCTCATCAAACACTCCGCCGTCTTTGATCATTCGTACAGAGAATGTTTCTGGTATTGCCTGAAAAACAACAAAATAAAATAATAAAACAAAAGTTAACCAGATTTATGCGCCAGAAAGTTTTGGTAAAGGAAGTTCATTTTTCCAACCCCGGGAGTTGTTGCCTTTTCTCCTGCTTACCAGTTCTAAAACTTTTTGGTAATCAATTTCGGTTGTTTTCGAGCATGAGAATGAAGTCCAAAATATGTGATTATCCTATTCACCCGTTTTAAAAGCGTTCCTCGTCTTTTTTTTCTAATATGTCTTACATATACTCAGGGTTCGTACGCGTCTTGAAAACCCTTGAAAACCCTTAAAAAAGCGTCCTTTTTCAAGGCCCGCTTGAAAGTCCTTGAAATTCTCTTTCGTTCGTTTTGGTCCTTTTGAAAGTCCTTGAAGTCTAATCGAAGAACGTTTGATAAGAAGCATCGTCACTATTATTGTCTTTTTCATTACGGAAGGTTATTCTTTGATAAGCGCTCATGCACAAACGAGTTTTCGTAAAAAAATGGTTGCCGTTAGGAAAAAAAGGCCCATTACTATCAGAATATTTTTATAGTTTATGTCGAACCTGTGTAAAAAGTAATAGATAAGGTCCTTGCAATTTAAGAATGTGATCCTTGAAAGTCCTTGAATTTTACGGCAGAAAAAGTGTACGAACCCTGTATACTTTTCATGGTGTTGCAATTGTTGAGTTCTGTGGCTAGGCCAGTCATATCGTATCGTATGTGAGTTTTATCATGATTTTGTGTGTCATTTAACAACCGGGTACGTGACGCTGAAAGTTTTACCAATCATTTCGACCACCAATAAAAGAATAAGGTCATATAGTTTATGGGACTTAATTCCCTTTTTGTTGAGGATCGTTTCATTTTGTGCTGTTGTTTAGGGATGCAAGTCTAAAAGGTAGTAACTTACTTGTATTAACGTAGCAAAATACAGTTGCGTCGCAATGATCCCAACGAAACGTTTGACATTCATAGTAGGAAACTTCTTTAAACTCGCTGCTACCGGCTTCCCGTACTCAGACTCGCTTCTGTTGGATGTATGCCGTGAAATGATTTGACTTTCGCGTTGCCACGCCTGTATTTATATCATTTTTTTTGTCAGTTATTTGAAAACCATAATGATCCTTCTGTTTACACACTGTAACCAAGCAAGCTTCTTTTTTCCTACTGTTTCATCATCCAATTTTGCGATTATTAACTATATTGGTTCAGGCCGCGCCCAACGTTTATTTTCGGAAAATATCTGTTCGGAAGACGGTTTGACATCTCGAATTTTCGGAACATTTGTTGTAGAATTTCATGCTTGCCTGCCTCTCCTAGCCTGATTTTCGAACATGTAAAAATGGTATAATTGCTCATTTTAACGGATTCTTACCCTAAAAGGGTCAGCTAGAATTTTCGGAAGCCCTTTTTCTGGCTGAAATTTTCGAAAAGGCAAGTTTTGATCCCTATAATTTTCGGATCAATAGACTTTCAGCTAGGAAACTCCCAACAGGTAAAAAATTTTAGGGGATAAAAATATGCCGATATCTGCCGTTTAGATACTAAAATACGTTTAACGATACTCTGTTTAAGTGGTTTTGAAGTATATTTTCGTTGGGTGCCCCCGTTGATTATATTAAGCGAACAATTCATTACACTTGTAGATCTGAGCACTGGTTGCAATTGAAAGGGCCGTCTCCTTGTTAGATACGGACGATTTGGGTCAAATTCAGAAAGTACCTAGCATTGAGAATATTTTCGTTTTTATTGAGTACATGCAATAGAAATACATATTTTCAAACAAAAAACCAGTATTTCGTTTTATTATATAAACACCAATGAAATAACAGGTGAGCTTTCGCGCGAAACATGTCAAAATAACATGTTATCTTCATATGTGAAAATATCACCGTTGCTTTGGCTAATAAATCTGAATGAAAGAGACAAGTTGTGATTGAACAGACACGATTTCTTAGTACTGTATTTTTGTGTAGCGAATTTAAGTTAGAGTATATTTACTCTGGAGTAAATTTTTGCGGGAAAAATGTTTGCGGTAATTTTTATTTGCGGGAACTTATTTTTGCGGATCGCTGGAAAAAGCGCAAAAAGGGCAAAAATAAAAACCCGCAAAAATTTCGTGCCATACGATAGATTAGCAAATTATGTTATCAGTTTAGTTTCATGTTCTACGGATGTTGTAATTTTCATTAATTAATTATTCAACCTCCTGTCTCACACGTAAGCTAAAACAATCAGTTGTTGAATAACACATCAGTATGTTGTCTAAGAGGAAACAGTTAAATGCAGGAAGCTCAGTCGCACAATAGCCTGCCTTTTAGCCGGCCCACACACTCGTCTAAACCATTTCTATAGTTCGTCTGCGAATTAGTACACAAAAAACTCGTTCTAATATCCTGCAGAGTCACAAGGATATATGTGAGTGTTTCTCAGTGATAGGCGGGTTTCTTTCGGGTTTCTTATACGCCTCACGATTGGCCTAATTTTTACGTGTGCGTGACGGTTGGGCGCAGTGGCATATCAAAATTCACTGAAGGTAGCCTGCGCACTAGCCTGTTTCTCTTCTGTTGAGGGACGTTTCGCGAGAAGGAACGTCTGCGACTCAGCAACAGAAATTCCATACTGATGGCGCAAAATCTGTGCGGAATCCGGTCAGAAGCGCTTTATATTGGTCGACGGAGTAGTTTCGTTGTTTTAGCTATTGTTTACGAATGACAGACAAAAGACAAAAGGCCGCAAAGGTCAAGTGTAAAGGCGATGAATCTCGTGAACAAAACAGCCAATATTTGTGGAATATAGTCTTCTCTAGAAGAAGCAATTGAGTTTTGCTGGAGCTCATTCGTAGATGCACACAACACTTTAACAAAATCGACCAGGAGAAACGTGAAGTTGAAAAAATTTGCATTTGGAACCCCATGACTACCTGATTTATTATGTAAACATTGATTTACGTCATCAGTATGGAATTTCTGTCGCTGAGTCGCAGACGTTCCTCCTCGCAGGCTACACAGAAGGGAGTTGGCAAGGATTGTTTAGAGTAAACAAATATGAAAGACCAGTTCGAACTTTAAAGCCTTCTTCCGAACAAGAAAATGCTTTGAGAGAATTCCTTCAAGGCCAGAATTTCCTTGTAAATTTGCCGACTGGTCTTCCAGCGTCTTCTAATCGCTGCAGATGCACCTCTGCGTATTCTGCAATCTAGCCGACAGTTCCAGCGTCAAAACAAATCAGGTAACCATGATATTCACGCCGATATCGACATATTTTTATCCCCTAAAATTTTTCATCTGTTCAGATTTCCTAGCTGAAGTCTAATGATCCGAAAATTATAGGGATCGCAAAACTTACCTCTTCGAAAATGTCAGCCGGAAAAAACGCCCCCTAAACTTCTAGCTGACCCGTTTAGGGTAAAAATCCGTTTATCCTAGGAAGGGCAGACAAGCATAAAATTTTACAACAAATGTTCCGAAAATTCTAGATCTCAAATCGTCTTCCGAACAGATATTTCCGGAAAATTAACGTTGGGTGCCCCTGAATCAATACAGTTAATAATCGCAAAATTGGCCGATGAAACAGCAGGAAAAAGGAAGCTTGCTTGGTTAAACGGAAGGATCATTATGGTTTTCAAATACATAAAAATGATATAAATACACGCGTGGCAACGCGAAAGTTAAATCATTTCACGGCATACATCCAACAGAAGCGAGTCTGATCGAGTGAAGGCGGTAGCAGCGAGTTTAAAGTAGTTTCCTATTGCGTTCCGAAAATTCTAAATTCTAGATCTCAAATCGTCTTCCAAACAGATATTTTCCGAAAATTGACGCGGTGCCCCTTTTAATAGTTATCTATTGCTCATCTCCTGGAAAAAAGGCTTTTTTCACAGCAAATCTTTAAGGAAAGTAAGGAGGGACTTTGTCACTTGCTCGTCTAGTCTCACGATTTTGTTGCTCAAAAAAGTCGACTTGTGGGCAAGTTTATCTGAGCTAAAGAAATTAGAGAACTGTTAAAAATGAAAGACGGATCTAAAGAGTTACTGATCGATATCTGCTGTGAAACTTTAAACTTCCTGAGACTAATTATTTCAAATGTGGGTAAAAGCAAAGTGAGTCATAGTGGCCACGTTTTAGTACTGACAACAGAAGAAAAAGAACACGTATTTATAATTATTATTTTTTTTGTAAATAAATAAAGAAAAAAAGCAAAAAAACTATAGCCTCAATTGCACCAAGAATAGAAAAACTGCATGAAATACTGTGAAGATCTAGTTTTCGTGTGGAAACTATCACATTTTTAAGCTTTGTTCCTGCTGTTTACCTCTGTCGCGGACCAAGGACCACGGTCGCCTTTTCTCGAATTACAAGCATGAGAAATGAGAAATTTCTGCAATTTGATTGGCTTAGAGCAATGGTATTTTAGCTTAAGTTGAAATACCTACATGTGAAAATTACAAACCTTTCTTGGGTAGCAGTATAAACAAATAATAGCATGATTTGTACGTAATATTTGCATAAATACCACTTCCGATATTTCAAAATTGTCTTAAATCTCATTCGCCTAACGGCTCGTGAAATTACGTATAACAATTTTGAAATATCACTCGTGGTATTTGGGCCAAATATCACTACAATCATGCTGTTACCTATACAAATTTCTTGCTTGCCTGCCTCTCCTAGGAGTTTCGAACATCTAAAAAATGGTATAATTGCAAATTTTTAACGTATTTTTACCCTAAAAACTGAGATCACCTGGAATTTTCGGGAGCCCTTTTTCTGGCTGAAATTTTCGAAAATGTGAGTTTTGATCCCTATAATTTTCGGATCACTAGACTTTCAGCTAGGAAATCTGAACAGATGAAAAAATTTTAGGGGATAAAATATACCTACATCTACCGCGTAAATACTAAAATAAACGATGCTATGTTTAGGTGGTTTTGAACTATTCTCGTTGGGTGCCCCTGAAGATATTCATGGTAATAATAAAGTAATAATTTTTAGTCGCGGACCAAGGTCCACGAACTGTAGGATGGTGATGCAAATTAGTCTCCTGATAGCACGGAATTTACGAGAAATTTTGGACTCAGACAGATTCGTTACTAAGTGTTTTAACCGAAGAAGCCTGGCGATGTCCCAAGCATTGTGTCTTTTATGGCGAGGATTCTGGAGAGGTTCCAGGAAAGAAAAAAAATCCAGCTGAAAATCGAGCGCTCCGCTGTATGGTAATGTTACTGCTGCTGCTCTTGTTGACTTATACGTGCTTAGAAAGAATGATTAAAGATGTTCCGGTGACATTTCTGGGTGTGAAGTACAAGAGCATGACGGTTAAGTTAAATAGCCGTTCCCAGTAAGTTTTATTTATCGTTTTGTTTGGTCACCCTTTGATTTGACACTGATAGTGATGATCTATATTTAGTTCGAATATATTTGAGGGCGTCTTCATATGAGCCCGGTTACCAGCTAGGACCAATTTCGCCTTGAGTTCAGAAGAGAAATTTCAGCCTGGTTTCTGAGATAAGAAAAGGCCAAAAATCTTGCCGACGACTTCTAGCGCGAAATGGGAGAAAGAAAGCAAAGATGGAGAAACACAAAAATCATAACTTTCTTGCCTAACAGACCTTTCCCACCTTCCACACCAGTAACCAAACATAAAAAAAATGAGGTTGAGGCTCGGGTGGACAATTTCATACAAATCACTGTATTTTGTCCACCCATGCCTCGACTTGATGCCTTTGTTTACAGAAATATGGGAAAGGTCTACTCATAGCTGTATCACTACTGCAGTTATAAACAGGATGCTTGTGCTGTAGAAAATACAGGCAATGCAAGACGATGCAATCTGGGTCGCCAGATATTATTTTTCCTGAAATCCTGAATTCAAGATTTTATCCGATTTAAAGATTTTAGCTTTCCAAAATCCTGAATTCAAGATGTTGGCCAATTTGAAGATTTTGGCTTTCCAAAATCCTGAATTCAAGATTTTGGCCTATTTCAAGATTTTAGCTTTCCAAAATCCTGAAATCAAGATTATAGCCGATTTCAAGATTTTAGATTTCCAAAATCCTGAATTCAAGATTTTGGCCAATTTCAAGATTATAGCTTTCCAATATCCTGAATTCAAGATTTTGGCCGTTTTGAATATCTTAGCTTTTCAAAATCCTGAATTCAAGATTTTGGCCGATTGCAAGATTTTAGCTTTCGAAAATCCTGAATTCAATATTTTGGCCGATTTCAAGATTTTAGCTTTCCAAAATCCTGAATTTAAGATTTTGGCCGATTTCAAGAATTTAGCTTTCCAAAATCCTGAATTTAAGACTTTGGGCGATTATTTTTCCTGACAACACCAGCAAAAAACTTTTATCAATTTTTTTATTGGGATCCGTGGAAAGCATCTTTTATAGTACACTACCAAAGTTACTGTATCCCCCAAAGTAACAGCAAGCAGGAAACACTGCAAACAATTTATTCATGTATTTTAGTCTTCATTCAATGAGTTTATTACCATTATTTTTTTCTCTTTATTGCAACAAAAAACGTGCTTTTCCTATTCTGCTTATATAATACTGCTCAAATATTTTTAGCAATTTCTAGCTTAGTTCTGAGAGACACAATAGCCAGAATTTGGACAAAGCTTTCTCTTTTCACTGAAAGGCACTTAAGTGCATGACAATGTAAAAATTCATTAAAAAGAAGAAATTCTAAGTATAACAACTGTAACACCTCACTTTAAAAGACTTCGTACAGCCTCATTTTTTATACGCGCCCCTCCCAACCACCAGCACTAATTCTGTGACCAGTTTGTGAATACAGTCTGGCTTAGGATATTCAGCCAGGCGGTTTTCGTAAGAGAAAATTCCAATTAGCAATCAATGGTGTCACAAACTCTCTCGTTTCTACACTCATAGCAGCTTTTCCTTGGGCACCGCAGGTAACACACTTCCGCTGTATAGCAAACTGTGCTAGAACAATTGCGTCGATAAACACGATTCTTTTTTCTGCCTGAAATAGAGTAAAACAAAGAATTAGTTTTAAAACAATGCAATATAAGATTCTTGTATGCTACCTCAGTTGGTTATAATTTTGTTTTCAATATACCCTTGACACGACACTTCGTGGCGCGCCATGCTTAACCTCCCATCATGCAGACATTCAGAGGACTTGTGGAAGGTTTGCGTTCATTGAAAACTTCGATTTGAAGTAACCGAAGATTCAAACGCGAAGATGGAGTCACATATACACTGTAAGTAATACCTGTTCCCTAGGAGTCTGCTTGCGCTTGAAAGGTTACCTTCTCAGTCTTTACTCAATCAGTCGATAGAACCCAAACTTTACTGTTTCCTCACTGTTTACTTCTGCTTACTTTACAGCTAGCATGCAGAACAGGCGTTTTTTTCCCCGCGTTTTACGGACGAGCGAAGACTAGCCTCCCTCGCAGGTGTTTTTAGGGGAGCTCGTATTTCATTTCTCACCACAGCTGTATTTGCCGCATTAAGGTTCGTCTAATTTATAAATTGTGCTGCAATTTTTGTAAGTCTAAACGCAGCAAGGTTACCCTGCGCCTAGACATCTCCTATTTCCTTTGTTACTTGCGAGTACAAAGGAAAATAGGAGAGGTATGCACGTAGGCTAGCAGGAGGTAGACGTGGAGCGCGAGACACGCGCGACAGGAGAAGGCGCGGAATATCTTTCTTCCGAGCCTTACACCTGTCGCGTGTTTCGCACTTCACGCCCGCCTTGCACTTGCCTCGCTCGCCTAAAAAACGCCCGTTGTGCAGGCTACTCTTCAGTATATTTAATGATTAATGGATTTATTGATTTTTATTTATTTATTGATTGATTGATTGATTGATTGATTGATTGATTGATTGACTGACTGATTTATTGATTAATTGATTGGTTGGTTGGTTTGTTGACTGAATGATGAACACTTGCCTTTTTGTAACGATAGGGGCGTAGTAGCAGAATTTGAATCTTGGTTTACGGGTTCTGCTCGATAGTTCAGGAAATTCTGACACATATTTTCCAAGACGGCACGATGAAGACTAGAAAGGTCATCTGGCACTTCTTTTATCTCCATAGCGGATTTTATCCTCCGTAAAATGGAAAGACGTCTTCCGTTGCGGGCTGCCTAGGAATTGAAAGAATTTGCTTTTTATTTATGCTAGTCTCCAAATAACGAATCTTTACCGTTGTAGTGCTTTTGCCATTACATCATAAGGTAGCGTGAGAAAAACAACCGACATTAAGCGACGCCTTCACTGGTTGCCCTGCGAAATGACGTCTGAGAAACGAGCGCAGAAATTCCACACTAATAACTGGAGAATATTGTTGAATCTGATTACAACAGGCCCATATGTGGTAACCTGAGATTAAGCCCAATTTTAGCGGTTCTCATACATTCTCTCTAACGGCTACCGCTAAAAGTTGGGCCTCCTACAAACTCTCACAAGTTTGTGCTCACTGCGGCCAGATTTTGGCCGCAACGCTGATTTGCTGTTAGAACAATGCCACAAGATCTGATTGGCTGTTGGAATCAACGGAAGTTGAAAGCGCTTATTCTTCGCGTGGTTGTTTTCGCGAATGACCAGCCGTCGGCGGAGAGAAGGATCGATTTTGCTGTCTTTTTTATTGTTTTATGGTCTCAGTATAGTAGGAAAATATGCCTTAATATGTGCACTGGAAATTCAGAAAATTCAGATGGTTGTTCATATCTTCTCAGGATTTGCTTTATTTACGGAACTAATGTGAGTGTATCGTAGAGTTGAATCTCTCTGCAAGTTGTTACAAACGAGTGCAAATCAAAATACTGTCCATCTTAAAACTGGTTTCATTTGAAAGTTTAGCCGGGAATGACTTCTCAGAACGGGGTACGCAAGCGGATACTCACTGCGAAAGAAACTTCAATCGCCTGTGAAGTATTAGAAGAAAAAAAATATCGCATCGCTGTTCAAGGAATTTTTTGTAGGCATCATTATATAAGTTAATGGCGCTTTAGTATTTAACAGACTTGTTGTTTGCCTTCGCTTTTTGTAAAAAATGAACCAGGAAAACTGGTGTCCTCGCTCGTTGGCTGTTTGCTTTTTGTTAATTTCGATTAATTACATTCAAGGCAGGTCAAACGTACCCCCCAAGATTCTATTAATGAATTGATTATTCGAAAGTTGAATCCGTTGCTAGTTGTAGATTTCAGATTGATCTTGCATGCGTAATGAGCTGTGAATTCACACGCAAGGCAGTTATGAAATTTCTACCAGCTCAGTTTTCCTGAGTTTGATGTAACTGTCTTCAAAGAAACTTAATCCATTCAAAGATTTTCAATCTGACCAAATACAGAGAATTTCTTGTAAAATATTCACAGTTCATTACACATGTAGGAATGCCGCTTTGAATAGACCTTGTCACGGTTTTCGACGCCGTCTTGACGAGTAGGCAAACCCGTGAGAAATTATAGTGTTTGTATGAGAATCTATTACCGAATAATTTCCGTAAAACGGCTGATTAAAAAAATATATGAACTGTAAACTAAAGCTTCACTCTTAAGGATTCTACTGAAAAAATTTGAGGGCGTTACATGCGCTAGAACACCTAGAACCTTTTTTTAAAATTTTCTATACATTTGTCTGTAAATATACAAACACTGTAATTGCACGCGTTTGTCTACTTGTCAAGATGGCGTCGAAAACCGTGACAAGGTCTATTTGACACCAACGACTAACGGATTCATTGTTCAAATAATCAATTCATTAATGGATTCTTGAGGAGTACGCTTCACCTGGCTTGACTGTAATGTAGGTAGCTTTTCAGACCTGCAGTAAAACAACAACACCACTAAAGAGAACTACAAAGTGTGTTTGTAATATTGGATTTCGTTTTGTTTATAGATCAGTTGAGCATGCATTTTTAGTAGTTTCGTTTTCGTCTTTCTAAATTGTCACATAATATTTACCTGGGGCGCTTTCCATTTAGTCAAAATTTCCGGATTTCCGGTTCGGTGGTAAATGGAACACTCTTCGTCGGTTCGTCCCACAGGAAAATTCCCAGAAAAAAGTGGAAAATCTAAAAAGGTCACCGCCAAGGCCCGTTTTCTCGGTTCGAATTTCCGAACGGAATATCTTGTTCCATTTATACGTTTCTCGTAGTTTGTACCAGTTCCAGGTCCACGGTTGGGCACTGCGACGTACCGGGGTTTACGACCAAATGGAACACCTTTTTATCAATCGGAAATTCCACTTTTGCTCCCACCGAAATTTCCGGTTTTTTTTTCCTGAATGGAAAACGCCCGTTATTTACGAAGCGAAACGAAAAGAGAGCGTGATCTCAGGTTAGTTTATTTTGAGATAATTTGTATATCTTTTGCATTGAGTTCGCGATTCATTTCTCCAAGATTTTTAAAGATTTATGTACTGAAAATTGGGGAAAATTGCCGAGGAAAATATAAAGGCAACAGAAAAATAGAAATTTCAGTATTTTAAATTCGAGCTCGCCTAGCCAAAATATTAAAACTAGGACATCGTGTCGCCGTCCTCTCGAAAACTTTTTACCTTCTACTGCAACAGAATAACCTTCAAGATCTCCTCGGGGAATCTCACAAGAAGTTAAATGTGATTGTGGCTACTGTTTTATTGTTAGTTGCAAAAAAAAGATAAAAGCTATTCTTTTAAGTCGGTGAGTCTGCATCTTCTTCCCACGTATGAAAAATTTGCATACTAAAAAACACGCAATGGAAGTGGTTTTGGTTGGTTGATTCGGCAAATGTCAATAAATCAAAAAAGTGGACGGCAGACGTTTCGTAGAAGGTTTGTAGCCATGGTTGCATCTAAGCGTGAACAAGAGACAAAAAACATGTTCTAATAAGGGTGCTGGACATGACGTGTTTTGCGGCCAAACATTTGAAGTTTTGACAGCCGTTACAGTCAAGCCAGGTCAAGCGTACCCCCCAAGATCCCATTAATGGGTTTATTTTTCAAAAGTTGAAACCGTTCGTAGTTGTAAATTTCAGATTCATGTGAAGTTACAGTCAAGGCAGGTCATGCCTACCCTCTAAGATTTATGAATTGATTGTTTGAAAAATAAATCCGTTCGTCGTTTTCGAAACTAGTGTCAACTTCAAATGGGCATTCCTGCATGCGTAATGAGCAGTGAATATTTTACGAGAACTTCTCTGTATTCGGTCAAATTGAAAATCTTTGAACGGATTAAATTTCTTAGAAGACATTTGCATCAAATTCAGGGAAATTGAGCCGGTAGAACTTTCGTAACTGAATCGCGTGTGAATTCACGGCTCATTACACATGCAAGAATGCCGAGATGAATCTGAAATCTACAACTACCAACGGATTTAACCTTAGATCAGGCCCAATGTTACCGGTTCTCATACATTCTCTCTAACCTCTTTTCGTTTCGCCTTGCATGCTGGAATGTCATTTTCAAAGCGAAACGAAAAAAGAGCCTGATCTCAAGTTACAACGGATTCAACTTTCGCATAATAAATTCATTAATGGCATCTTGGGGGTACGCTTGACCTGGCTAGACGTTAAAGCAAACTGTAGCGCCAAAGGTAAGGCCTGTTTCAAACGTCTGGCTACTGCCGTGGCAAACGCAATTGATCGAATTAAATTCGACTTTAGCACGGCAGTAGCGCGACGTTTGAAACCAAGTCGTGCTACTGCCCTGTGGTACGGCACGCGTTGCCGTGCTACACGGCAGCAGCTTGACTTGGTTTCAAACGTCATGCAAGTCCACCGTGCCGAACTCAAGACCTACTCCAAACTTCGAATGTTTGGCGGCAAGACATGTCATGTTTGCCCCCAATTGCCCGCCCGAGTGTTATTTACAAAGCGAAACTAAACTTGAGCCTGATCTCAGGTTACAGAAGTGGAGATTTGATTTAAATTCTGTCACTGAAATGCCCATCCCCTAATTAGCATTGAAGTAGCTTCCTACTAAAGAATGATTTCAGCACTTTTTTCGCAACAAAATTCTAAATATCACAATTTTTTCCTAAATATCATGAGATTTTCTAAATATCTCAAAATCTTCTAAAACACCTTAAAAAATATCCGGACATAATTGTACCCAGGCCTATCACGTGGCGTCGCCAAATGTCGGCTGTTTTCTCAGGCTAATCATAAGGCAATTTAAGTCCATATGACGTACCTTTCTGAAAGAGTCAATCAGTTCTATAGGTCGTGGAAAGTCGCTGTTAAGCTGTGATACGAAACAAACTTTCTTCTTCGGCAAACTGATTATCTCCAAGTTCTATAAATGAAGAGATGAAGAGAATGGATAAAAGTGTTGACATCTTGATGTGTAAAAAGGCACGCTGCTGTTCCTTTTTTTAACATTTCACAGAAACGAAGCGGGGCTTCGCTCAGGGCATAAACGGTAGGGGACCACCGGGAACGCCAGGTTCAGGGGCCGGTTCATAACGTGGAAACAAGGGGGCAAAACACATAAATTCCCCGTTCACCCGCTTGGCCCATAAAGCGCTTGCTATCATGCAGGCTTCATAAAAGTGCAAAGGTAATTCCTTCAGTTTATTTTATTATATATAAAACATTTCATGTGTTGACATAGCCACTAGTTTGAATATCATTCATATACAATACTCACACTCACATATTCTCAGTGAATAAGTTTGATCAGTGTAAAAAAAATAAATAACACTTAAGCACTGCGAAAGTGGAGTTTACCTTGCGAAAATCGTGGACAACATTAGCTTCATCTGCGCCTTTTCGTGAGGGTACGTAAAAAGTCGCTGTCTGTTCAGCAACATTAATAGTCACATTCTCATCAAACACTCCGCCGTCTTTGATCATTCGCACAGAGAATGTTTCTGGTATTGCCTGAAAAACAAAAAATAAAATAATAAAACAAAAGTTAACCAGATTTATGCGCCAGAAAGTTTTGAGGGTAAAGGAAGTTCATTTTTCCAATCCCGGGAGTTGTTGCCTTTTCTCCTACCAGTTCTTAAACTTTTTGGTAATCAATTTCGTTTGTTTTCGAGTATGAGAATGAAGTCCAAAATATGTGATTATCCTATTCACCCCTTTTAAAAGCGTTCCTCGTCATTCTTCCAGTGCGCCTTACATATACTCAGGGTTCGTACGCGTCTTGAAAACCCTTGAATTTTAAGAGTCCTTTTTCAAGGCCTTTAAGGCCCTTGAAATTCTCTTTCGTTCATTTCGGTCCTTGAAAGTCCTTGAATTTTAATCGAAGAACATTTGATAAGAAGCATCGTCACTATTATTGTCTTGCTCATTACGGAAGGTTATTCTTTGATAAGCAATCACAAACGAATTTTCATAAAAAATGGTTGCCATTAAGAAAAAAGGCCTATTATTGTCAGAATATTTTGACAGTTTATGTCGAACCTTAATGTAAAAAGTAATAAATAAGGTCCTTGAAATTTAAGAATGTAGTCCTTGAAAAGTCCTTGAATTTTAAAAAGAAACTTACTTGTATTAACGTAGCAAAATACAGTTGCGTCGTAATGATCCCAACGAAACGTTTGACATTCATAGTAGGAAACTACTTTAAACTCGCTGCCACCAGCTTCACTCAGACTCGCTGCTGTTGGATGTATGGCGTGAAATGATTTGACTTTCGCATCGCCACGCGAGTATTTATATCATTTTTATGTATTTGAAAACCATAATGATCCTTCTGTTTAACAAGCAAGCTTCCTTTTTCCAGCTGTTAAATTCATCGTCCAATTTTGCTATCATTGAGTATTGATTCAGCGGCACGCAACCTCAATTTTTGGAAAATATCTTTCTTGCTTGCCTCCCTCCTAGGATTTTTGATCATCTAAAAAATGGTATAATTGTACATTTTTAACGGATTTTTACCGTAAAAAGGTCACCTAAAATTTTCAGGAGCCTTTTTGCCTATATCTACCGTTTAAATACTAAAATACGTTTAACAATACTATGTTTAAGTGGTTTTGAAGTATATTCTCGATGGGTGCCCCTGTTGATTATATTAAGCGAACAATTCAGTAAACTTGTAGATCTGAGGACTGGTGGCAGTTGAAAGGGCTGTCTCCCGGTTAGATACGAACGATTCAGGAGTCAAATTCAGTTTTTTTCGGTGAATTATGCAATGTCTTTTTTAACATAGATTCAAACAAATGATATAATCAGTTTATTTTCATCTTCTACGTATGTTGTAATTTTCATTAATTAATTATTCTACCTGCTGTCTCACACGTACGCTAAAACAATTTGTTGAATAACACATCAGTATGTTGTCTGAGAGGAAATAGTTAAATGTAGGAAGCTCAGTTGCACAAAAGTTTCTGAATCATGAGTTTTAGGAAATTGAGAGAAACACTTTTCCGCTAAGAAACACAGACGTTAATTATTGAAAAGGTTTGATTTCCACGGATACTGGCTATTGTTTTACTCTAATAATTTTCGTTTCATGATTTCAATACCAAAACGTCGACCACTTTAAGGCTGGTTTTCACTAACGACGGAGTCGGAGTCGGAGTCGTAATCAGAAGCGTAGAGCTTATGATCTCGTGAAAACAGCGTTCCGATTCCTCTTACGACTCCGTCGCATACGTTTCGCTTATGATCTAGAGAAAACCAGATTTTTGGAGTCGGAAGCAGAAGCGGAAGAACTAAACTAACCACAAAGCGTGGGAACGTGCATTGTGATTGGTTTATCCTTCCGCTTCTGCTTCCGACTCCGAAAATCTGGTTTTCACTAGATCATAAGCGAAACGTGAGCGATGGAGTCGTAAGCGCAGTCAAAAGAAATGGAAACGTTCTGATTCCGATTCCGTCGCTTATGACTCCTCTTACGACTCCGATTTTTGATTTTCACTAGGTCATAAGCGCTCTTAACGACTCCGCTTACGACTCCGACTCCGACTCCGTCGCTAGTGAAAACCAGCCCTTTAATTTTCTTTAGTTAGCTCATCTCCATATTGAACAGGAAACTGCTGAACACTGCTGTTAATGAGGAAATTTGGTCAATTACAGGGTTGGTTTCTCGGGGCTATTTCAAGTACGGTACACGGTAGGCTCGATTACCAGCCGCTGTTCGAGAAATGAGCCCACGCTCCTCCTCCGACATATCGGCTCGATTTCCAGCCGCTGTTCGAGAAATGAGCCCACTCTCCTCCCACGGGGAGGACCGAGAGAGCGGGGGAGATCAAGCCTGAGCCTAAGTACATGGTTTTAGGTTCGCCATTTTTAGGAGGTTGTTCACTTAGCTTGTGTATTTCAGGGGCACCCAACGACTGAATGTTTCCAAATACGTCAGAACGTGTCTCAAATTGTTTTCTCTGTACTTTAGAGGCCTGTTGGCTTAATTTGGAGCTGCTCTAAAAACTATTTATCTGTTCTGATGTCTTAGGAGAACTTTGGCCGTTTCGAAAGTTTTAGGTGGCTTTTTCGTCTCATCCGAAACTGTTAGATATCCTGATGGGTCCGATTGAAAGTTCGAGGAAATACATGGAGTAGCCGTACTATATCGTTAGAAAATTCTAGGGGTGCTTTGTCTTTATACCGAAATTTTCAGACGTTTTTTTTTTTAGCAATGTTCCCAATATCTTGGTAATAAAATGTGTAGAACACAACCTTCGAAAATCGTAGGTAACAAGGAAGAAAAACTCAGAATATCTTAGAGGGACACCCAACGACGGTTTCCTCCTAAATGCATTGAAAACACTTTTTGGGCTATCTAGAGTACTTTTAGATCTTTAGAAATACATTCTAAGCGGCGCTATAAAATTTATATCTGTTCGGCCGTGTCTAGGGCAACTTGAGTCTTTTCGAAATTACCAGGGCTTCACTGATTATTTTCCCGAAAATTTTACTGCAATTCACAGGTTTTACGAAAGTGATTTTCTGATTCCTCTTTCCATAGCATTTTGGATTCCGAAAAGTTTAGGTTTTCCTTTGATTTTTCTGCGAAAAATTAAACTTCAGAAAATCATAGGAAATTTATTAGATAAGCTTCGAATGTTGTACATGAATGGAACGGTTATCTAGAAATTTTTAGCCTTCCTAAAGGTATAGAAAATTCTAGGCAATCTTTGCTCCTTCGAACAGAAAAAAGTCGTTGGGTGCCCCCTCGTATGTAGTTACTATCGGGGAACAAGGCTTATCTTACTGTCACTCAGTGTAAAACTTAATTGCATAATAGCCTTTATTATAGTTATCTAGTGCTCATCTCTTGGAAAAAAGGCTTTTTTCACAGCAAATCTTTACGGAAAATCTTAGCTCGTGATGCAAGAACGTTGTCTACAAATTAAAACTCCCTATAAAAGTCTGTTTTTGACTGGGTTATTAGCAACTGAGGGACGTGACTTTGTCGCTCGTCTAATCTGGCGACTTTGTCGCTCAAAAAAGTCAACTTGTGGGCAAGTCTATCTCAGCTAAAGTAATTAAAAAATTACAAATGAAAGTCGGATCTAAAGAGTTACTAATATCTGTTGTGATTAAAATAAACGAAAAAGCTCCAGTGAAGCTTTGAACTTCCTGAGACTAATTACTTCAAATGTGGCTAAGCAAGGTGAGCCATAGTGGCCACGTTTTAGTACTGACCGCAAGCGTGATCAAAAATGCGCTCATCAAATTGTCGAAAAGAAAAAAAGAAAACAAAAAGGCGTCTGTGAACAGGCTAACAAAGGAGACACTACCGACTGGCCAGAGGGCGCAGTTGTTTGAAGGCTCTAAAGAGTTACTGATATCTGTTGAGATTAAAATAAACGAAAAAGCTCCAGTGAAGCTTTGAACTTCCTGAGACTAATTACTTCAAATGTGGCTAAGCAAGGTGAGCCATAGTGGCCACGTTTTAGTACTGACCGCAAGCGTGATCAAAAATGCGCTCATCAAATTGTCGAAAAGAAAAAAAAGAAAACAAAAAGGCGTCTGTGAACAGGCTAACAAAGGAGACACTACCGACTGGCCAGAGGGCGCAGTTGTTTGAAGGCCTGATTAGCGCTTAACCCGGGTTTCTTTTTCTTTTGTTCAAAAACATTTCTTCGGATAATTTTCTCTGCTATTTTTAAGAGCATCCAATCATCAACTTGTTGACAAAATGAATTAAACTGATTTACTTTTTAAGCTTTCACATCTGAATTCAAATTTTGCACTAACCCGGTTATCTTAACCAGCTTCGAACAATCTGGGCCAGGTACTGTTAAAAAGCAAACAGATGACAACGTTTTAGATGTAATCATTAATTTTATTTATTGGGAATTCCACATGAAGACAATTGCTGAAATTTACTAGCAAATGAAACCGTTCACTGGCAATTCTTCTCAGCTTGTGTTTATATTAAAGACCCTGTCAGGGGCACCCAACGGCAATTTTCGGGAAAATATCTGTTCGGAAGACGATTTGAGATCTAGAATTTTCGGAGCATTTGTTGTAAAATTTCTTGCTTGCCTGCCTCTCCTGGATTTTCGAACATCTACAAAATGGTATAATTACCCATTTTTAACGGATTTTGACCCTAAAAAAGGCCACCTAGAATTTTCGAAAGCCTTTTCCTGGCTGGCATTTTCGAGAAGGTAAGTTTTTATCCCTATAATTTTCGGATCACTAGACTTTCAGCTAGGAAATCCGAACAGATGAAAAGTTTTTAGGAGATAAAAATATGCCTATATCCACCGTTTGAATACTAAAATACGTTCAACAATGCTATGTTAAGTGGTTTTGAACTATATCCTCGTTGGGTGCCCCTGCCCTGTCAGACCACATTTTTGGTAGTGAACGCTGGAGCACAATGAATTGTGTTTTAACACTGGTCACTATTCCTCTCACACATTTCAAGGGAATCATCAAAGCCTCCAGTGGAATTTGTGTGCTCACGTCAATAACAATTTTCAGTAATTTGGTCGAGTGTGTTGATTTCAGTGACTTGAGTAGCGCTACTGAAGGCTGGTTTATAAGTTTTTTCCGAATAAATAACATAGAGCTAAAATCTTCGTTTTTCCGGTTCCGAAAATATCACAAGTCAAGATGAAATTGCGCCGCCGAGCTTCAGATCATGGTAGATTTACTTTGTGGCACAACGGCCGCCAAGCTGCACTACTCGGTAGATTTACTTTGTGACACAACGGCCGCCGAGCTACACAACTCAGTAGATTTAATTTACTTTGTGTGGCAAACGGCTGCCGAGCTACACAACTCGGTAGATTTACTTTGTGGCACAACGGCCGCCGTCAGCTAAATAGCCTGTTCCAGGCTCCGAGATAGTCTGACCCGCTGAATTGAGAAAGCGCAAAGACGAAAATAAAACGGAAGGAAACTGGGGCGAGCAAGGGCGGACTTTTCGCGTGCCCTTGGCTTTCGCGTCTTCCCCACTATCTGAGAGCCTGGAACAGGCTATCGGCTACACAACTCAGTAGATTTACTTTGTGGCACAACGGCCGCCGAGCGAAACAACCCGGTTTCATTGGTGCATGCACCAGGAAATAACACATTTTCCAAATACAGTGACGAGCCATGCTGAAAAATATGAAGGCTGAATCCAAAGTAAAATTTTACGCGGGGTGTTGATCGCTTTGGAAGATTCAACAAACACAGATCGATAGTAGACCTTAACTTCAGCAAACTCTTGAAATATGTACACTTTACGAAGACAAATAGCAGACCTCAGCAAACGTTTGAAAGATAAAGATGAATCATCACGTGAGTTAGCGCGTCAAAGTGAGGCAAAACGTAAGCAATCGCCTCAAAGCGAGGCAAATGTGCTCGTATTTAACTGCACAGGACACCCAACAATGCTGTTTGTCTGTCGCGGACTAAGGACCATCTAGCACGGTCGCCTTT
>NC_133209.1:26388444-26398444 GCF_958299795.1 Porites lutea | reverse complement strand
AAGGATGTCTGACACGAACATGGATGCTTGTTGTTGTTTGGCGCTCGACTCGTGTCTTGATTCCCCTTTAAGAACCGCAAAGTTTGGCATAGAATGCATTGCTGATGCGTAGCTACTGAGCAAAATGTTCTTTATTTAATGTTTGTCTATAAATCGGATGTAAATCAGTTTCTCGATGCCGTAGAGGATTTCTGACAATTATTTGTTAATAGCTGATTTAGCCATATTTCGGGAGTGGATTAATAACGATCAGCGGGCGACTACCACGCCGTTTTCAGTTGGAATAGAAAGTTTTTGCCTTAAGTATTTTAGTGATACAAAGTTTGTTTATAGGAAAATTGTAGAACTTCTTGTTTTTGCGTGGACTAATATTGTAACGCATCTTTTGCAGGAATTTGCTTTTAGCCAGAACTTAAATGTTCTAATGATTTTTAACTTTTGGTCGGCATCACATGTTTACTGTACTTCTTGGGAAACCTAACCGTATGTTTCATCAAAATCGGTCACAAGATTGGACTTTAATTTCGGTCCTATTGAATGCAGTTTTGACTGTGTCTCATTGATATTCATTTTTTTTATTGTTCGAGACATACAGAGTGACTACCACCAACATCTCACCAGGTGACTAATCTACGTCTCGTGTGCTCTTAATTTTGTAGCTTTAAAGTGCTGGGAAAATTGTAGAACATATATTAATTCACTGCTGAACTGAACATCGGCTTTCGCGCACTCCGAACCCACTCGCTGAAATTTGCTTTGTTTTTTTTCTAATATTTCTCTTCCTTTCCGATTTCAAAACAAAGAAAATTGAAAGTGTTTACTTGCATCAACAAACTGTTTCTGCACTTTGTTTAGACTTTGATGAGGTCAGCGCAATCCTCCAGGCACTACATACACGCGCGCTGTTGTCCAAGTCAAGTGGGGAGATGAAATTTGATAGTAGCTCGTGTATGTTTAAGCTTGTCTACTTCGCTTTTGTTAAGACCATGTTAGAGTTTTTTTTGCAAACTACACATTTTGTTAAATCACGAGCACATTCGCCAAGACCAACGAGCAAAATAATCGCTATGATAGCTTTGAGACGCGCCATTTTGATGAAGGCAAACCCTGTGGTGAGCCGCCCCATGCACATCGCTTGTTCAGCGGTCGCGCATGCTCATGCAAAAAAGACCCCTGTTGAGCTAACGTAGGGCACTAGAGAATCTCCCAAGGGCTGCCGGTAGGGCTTTCCACAAGTTGCTCGAGATTTTCCAAAAAGTTTCCCGTAATTTCTTAAAAAGTTGCTCAAAAAATAATCAAAAGTTTCTCGAAAACACAAAAATTGTTTGGTCTGATACTAAAATTGTAAATTGTACGAAAAAATTAAGATTTCTAAGCATTTTCAGTTTGTGCAATTTTGCGTCGTAACCAGCGTTGCTAAATAACTTTGTCCTCAACGAGAACCAAAGAATGTAATGAGCCAATAATATTGTTGAATGACCTTCTTCACCCGAGACACTCACGTCAGTCGAGTGTGAATCTTTGTCCCTAATTTGAATTTTCTCTGAAAACCGCTGACCTAGCAGCCTGGCTACTGAATCTTGCGCCTATGATCTGCCCCAGGGGGGAGAGGAGTTGGCTCCTCTTTTCACAGGAAATTCATAAATTGTCAACTAGTACGTTGTGAAATATGGAAGAAAGGCCATTTTCAGCACTAAAAGCCTCTCCGATATCTCAGAATTTGAAGATAACTAGAGAAATTGCTCAGAATGCAAAAAGTTGCGAAAAAAGTTGCTCGAAATACGAGAAGTTGCCAAAAAGTTGCCAAGCGACTTGTGGAAAGCACTTACCTAACGTGGGAACAAGGAGCATTAAAACGGTATAAATTAAAGTTTAAGTTATTTCCTTCAGTTTTCCAGGCCGGCAAATAAAACACGTAGCCAGTGGCTTAGCTGAATATCATACACTGACATATTCTTAGTGCATACTGAGTTTGATCATTGTAGAAAAGAAAGAATGACGTTAGCACTGAGAGAGCGAAGTTTACCTTGCGAAAATCGTGGACAACATTGGCTTCATCTGCGCCTTCTCGTGAGGGTACGTGAAAAGTCGCAGTTTGTTCAGCCGGCAACATTAATAGTGACATTCTGATCAAACACTCCGCCGTCTTTGATCATTCGTACAGAGAATGTTTCTGGTATTGCCTGAAAAACAACAAAATAAAATAATAAAACAAAATTTAACCAGATTTATGCGCCAGAAAGTTTTGAGGGTAAAGGAAGTTCATTTTTCAAGAGCCCCGAGTATGAGAATGAAGGCCAAAATATGTGATTATCCCCTTCACCCCCTTTAAAAGCGCTCCGCGTCATTCTTCCAATGTGCTTTACATATACTTTTCATGGCGTTATTGTTGAGTTCAGTAGCTAGGCCAGTCATATCGTATGTGAGTTTTATCATGATTTTGTAGGTCATTTAACAACCGGGTACGTAACACTGAATTTTTACCAATTATTCCGACCACCAATAAAAGAATAAGGTCATATAGTTTATGGGACTTAAGATTCTTTTTTGACGATCGTTTCATTTTGTGCCGTTGTTTAGGGATCATGTATGCAAGTCTAAAAGGCAGTAACTTACTTGTATTAACGTAGCAAAATACAGTTGCGTCGCAATGATCCCAACGAAACGTTTGACATTCATAGTAGGAAACTACTTTAAACTGGCTGCTACCGGCTTCACTCAGACTAGCTGCTGTTAGATGTATGCCGTAAAATGATTTGACTTTCGCATCGCCACGCGTCTATTTATATCATTTTTATGTATTTACAAAGCATAATGATCCTTCCGTTTAACCAAGCAAGCTTCCTTTTTCCTGCTGTTAAATTCATCGTCCAATTTTTCGATCATTGAGTATCAGATTACATTAAGGGAACAATTCAGTAAACTGAGCACTTATTGCAGTTGAAAGGGCTGTCTCCTTGTTAGATACGAACGATTCAGGAGTCAAATGCAGTTATTTTTTGTGATTTATGTGCAATATCTTTTTTAACATAGATTAACAAACGATATAATCAGTTTAGTTTCATCTTCTACGTATGCTGTAATTTTTATTAATTACTTATTCCACCTGCTGTCTCACGCGTACGCTAAAACAATTTGTTGAACAACACTTCCAGTATGTTGTCTGAGAGGAAATAGTTAAATGTTGAAAGCTCAGTCGCACAAAAGTTTCATGAATTTTAGGAAATTGATAGAAATACTTTTCCGCTAAGAAGCACAAACATTAGTTATTGAAAAGGTTTGATTTCCACGGATACTGGCTTTTGTTTTACTCTAATAATTTTCGTTTCATGATTTCAATTCCAACGAGTCGACCACTTTAGAGCTGGTTTTCACTAACGACGGAGTCGGAGTCGGAGTCGGACTCGTAATCAGAAGCGTAGAGCTTATGATCTCGCAAAAACAGCTTTCCGATTCCGCTTACCACTCCATCACGTACGTTTCGCTTATGATCTAGTGAAAACCAGATTTTCGGGGTCGAAAGCAGTTTCCGAAGAACTAAACCAACCACAAAGGGTGGGAATGTATAACGTGCATTGTGGTTGGTTTATCCTTCCTCTTCTTAACGACTCCGCAAAATGACTAAAACCATGATAGTTTTTTGGAGCTGAAACGCCTCAAAGAACTCCTCTTTGCCAAAAATTAAACACTCTGTCAAAAATATTAATATTTTCAGTATATTTTTCCTAAAAAAAAGTAGAAAGTGGAAATTTTCAGGCAAATCTAGTTAAAAGTTACCATGTTCCTTTTAGCCAGTTTTGTCGCAAGGAACGTGGAAATTTCCATGTTCCGTGCGACAAAGTTGGTTAACTTGAGGAACATAAAAATCCCTCGCCTAAGCTTGTTAAAAGGAATTGTCGCTAGGAAAATAGAAATCTCCATGTTCCTTCGGAAAAGCTTGTTAAAAGGATTTGTCGCAAGGAACGTGGAAATTTCCATGTTCCTTCCGACAAAGCTGGTTAACTTGAGGAACGTGAAAATTCTGCTTGCCTTCGCCTAAGCTTGTTAAAAGGAATTGTCGCAAGGAACATGGAAATGAGGGTCTAGCTAAATGTCGTGGGTAGTGGGTAGAGGTCGTGGGTAAAAAAGGTATGGAAAAAAAATGACAAAATAAAAAAACATTAAATAGAAAAAAGTTGTACAATATTTATGAAACGAAAATCTCCAACTCTTTGATTGCCCTTTTCGTCACGGCTTTTTCTTCGTCCTCTTCGCGATATTTCCTTAGCCACGTGGAACTTGGCTCGCCTTTCACACCATCACTGTATTAAAGACATTACATGTTGTCGATGAAGATTTATCCATACCTGAGCTATCGCCGCGAAATAAACGAAACAGACGTAAATTATACCTGCAATTTGCATGAAGTATGGGACAGCTCTGACTCGCTGAATAGAAATAGCTACTCACTATTTCACCTTTATTCGATCTACAATTCCAATAATCAGTGGAGATTTTTTAACACGATGGAATGCGATCACCGTGAGAAAGGGAAGGGGAAAAGGACAATTTTTAGGTATTTCATATTTTTGGAAGGAACCACCTTCATTCTCAACCTTTCAAGTTAAGGCGAGACTGTATGGAAATTTTATAGCCGTACGGAAATACAATTTTCTCGATTACTTTTTGTTTTATTTTGTGTACAAAATCTTTGCTGTAACGATTCGAAATATCACTCCTTAAACTGAAAGGACGTTTCAGTCACGAATGTTGACATCTTTGAGAAAAAGCAGTCACTGCACGAAAAGGAAATTTATTTCTGAAAGAAATAAACAGAGAATAATACATGGTCGCGCGGAGATATGGAATTTATCTTCGAGTGTTCACATCGATATCAAACGAGTGAGCGCAGCGAACGAGTGAGATATCGAATGTGAACACGAGAAGATAAATTCCATATCTCCAAGCGTCCATGTATTATTCTGTTTATTATATAAACATACTGATGACGGCGTTTTTGATGATTTTCCGAAGATTTCCGACCACCTTCCGAAGATTTCCGAAGATTTTTCAAATTGTCCCGAAGACCAGACGAACGTTCCCGAACATTTTTCGAGAATTTCCGAAAAATTCCGAAGATGTCCGAAGATTTCCGAAGATTGCCGAGCACTTTCGAGGAAGACCCGAAGATGTTTCGATGATACACCAACGAATTTAAGCACAATTTAAGAGACAAACCTGATGTCAGTGAAATTATCGATATCTTCACATGTAAAAATATCGTATTTTTACGTGTGTTCAGATACCACATTTCTCGGTGGTAGAAATCCTTGTAAAACACTGCAGTTTATATAATAAATGGTTTTATGCTTAGGGACTTGTCAGAAATTAGCAGGGGTGGAGGGGGGGTGGGAATTTGAAATTTGGGTTCGGAAATGAGGTGACCCATCCCTACAATGGGAGTGAAATTTGCTAACCCTCCCCTTGAGCTTGGCCTAAAATATCATGACCCTCCCCCTCTTGTATAAATGATAAAATCTAGTTCTTGCAATACACTAGAGTGAGTCAGTATTATGAAAACTCAAAATATATTTTCAATCTGTTCTTTGGAATGCTATTTAAACTCATCGCTAATGATGAGAATCCGCAATGATTCGCAAGAAGGCAAACATTGATCCGCTACGATCAGCAAGAATCCGCAATGATTCGCAAGAACGCTAAAAATGATCCGTTATGATCAGCAAGCAAAGCTACAACGCAAAGCAACACTAGCAAAGGGGAAACAAGGAGCCCTGCAATTCCCCGCGGGCCGCCACGTAGGTTACATACTGCAGTGGGAGAAGACCGCTGGCCAACTCGCTCGAGTTTAACTTTGCCTAAATTATATTTAGCCACATATAAATACATTTTAGATCACAGCATTAAGAGTCCAACTCTGATTCTGACAGCTGATCACTTGACTCTCCTTTTTCTCCCAGGTTTTTTTTACCAAAGAAAGAACTTCCTTTTTCTTCTGTGGGTGAACCTCTACATGTTCATGGGCTTATATTTGCATGACCCTCCCCCTTTTAACGGCCCATTTTTCATGAGCCCTCCCTTTTCTGAGTCTCAAAAAGTTGTAACCCTCCCTCTGTTTCCACCCCCCCTCCCCCACTGTTAATTTCTGACAAGTCCCTTAATGTGACTGATTAATGTGTCATTTCTCCAGTTACTTGGGAGGGGGCGTTCCTGCCATCCGGGACATTATATATTGTGTTTTTAAGACATGAAAGCGAGGCACAAGGCCTCTCTGCTCACTGCAACAAGAAAGTTGGAAAACATTTTTAGACGGTGGGCAGGTTTGGATGCAGGATGCTGGTGATTTATCAGTCTCCTTTGATCTTCTTGGGTTTTATATACCGCCCATCACCTCTTCTTTGAGATAAGTACTAGATTATTGCCAGATGGCTTACCGCTTACTCTCGGTGCTGTATTGATGTGCACAGATCTGAGATGACGTGCGTGCACACGATCGTCTTGTTGATTGCACGAATTGATACACGTTACGGTCGTTTATGCTAATATAAAATCGAATTCTTCGTTCAATCGGCCAGTTAAATGTTGGCAGTTACACTGGCGTGTATGCTATTCCGTTCGTTGTTCATACTTCGTTGTGCCTCGTGTTCCTACTTCAGCTAGTTGTAACGCTGGTGCCAACTAGTGCAAAATATCACTCGATCGATATTTATTTGAAATATTTGTTTATACCAGCCCAGTAATGGATCCCTTTCACAGGAAAAAATAACGGATTCCCATTTTTGGATATTTTTGGGTATTTAAAGAATACCCACAAAAATCCCAAATTTGGAAGAGTGAGACAAGTCCCAATCTGGGAACTTGGTTGGGAGTTCCCTGGTTGGGACTTGTCTCACTTTGCCAAATTTGGGATTTTTATGGGTATTCTTTAAATACCCAAAAATATCCAAAAATGGGAATCCGTTATTTTTTCCTGTGATTTATTCATAATCTTAGCTGTGTTATGATATGGAAAGGCAATTTATTTTATTGATATTCTGAAGTTACAATTTTGCACGTTTGAGCCTTTTTGACCTTTGGACTCAGCTTACTTGTAACCTTTAATTATTATCAAAAAAAAAAAAAAACGATACATTATCCAACCCTACCAGCTAACACTTTATGTCCCATTCCCTCAACGCATTTACAAGGTTTTAGAAATTACATAGCAACCATTCCTGAAAGTTATCTCGGAGGTATGAGCATAATTTTATGAGGGTTATTGTGTGCTGTTCAATGTCATGTTACGTGTTGTATCGTCATGTTCTGTTGTTTTCCTTTACTCACTGTCGGCGACATTCTGTTGCCAGTGTTTTTCATTGTGAGGATTTGTTCCTCCACTGGAGTAGTTATTTCCCGGGTGTTAACTGTTGGAGCCACCCTATTTTCTATGGAGCTAAATATTCAAGCCACCATATTAGTAGCTTTCTCCCGGTTGTTAACTGTTTGAGCCACCAAATTTTTTTACGGTGCTAACTGTTCAAGCCACCATGTTGTTAGCTTTTTCACAGGTGTTAACAGTTTGAGCCACCCTATTGTGTATGGTGCTACTGTTCAAGCCACCATTATTTTTTAGTTCTGTCATGGGTGTTAACTATTTTAGCCACCCTATTTTCTATGGTGCTAACTGTTCAAGTCACCATGTTCTTAACTTTTTCACGGGTTTAACTTTTTCACCCCCTTTTGATGGTGCTAACTATTAGAGCCTCTGTGATATTCCTTCCCTCAGGGAAGGGATATCCCTCAATGTTTGGGGCACTGCAATACTATTTATTTCGTTGCAGGTTTAGAACAATTATAAGGTCCTCCTCATAAATTATTCCATCTTGAAGCTTGATCTTCAGATTTTTAGTGAAGCTGTGTCTTGATATTTTACATTGAGGCTTCATCCTCCTATTTTATTTTGGGGCTTTGTCTTCATAATTTATTTTGAGGCTTTGTCCTCATAGGTTATTTTGAAACTTTGTCCTTGGATTTTAGCTTAAGGCTTCCTCTGCAACATTGTTAAGTAATATTATTGAGGCTATGTTCCTCAGTTTGAGGCTTTGGTCCTCGTTGTGGTAGACACATGTTGCTCTTGTTTGTACTGCATATGTGATTTGTTTGCAGGATATGTACACGTGTGATTCATTTCCATTTGTATTTGTGTCTAGGGAAAATGATGCAAATATTATTTGGTTTGAATTTACCATTCTCATTTTTTGCCTTTGACGCCAACTTTTTATTCTTTAATTGTGTAATCCACTATTTTGGTTTACAGGTAAATGCAGCTAGATTAATTTTATCTCTGGTTTTTGTTGGCTCCCAAGTTTTGATTTGTGTGGACATTATAGTCCCATGTTTGTTGTGAGGGGACAAAAGGCTTACGCTTCCCTCACCACATCACATCATTACCTTTAACTTTGTTGTTCTGTTGAGGAATTTACTGTTAATTCAGTTTGTTTTGGAGATCCTAATGGATTGACTGATGGTTTATGCATTGTTTATTAATGGTAGCACATTCTAGCCTGTTTACAGAAGTTGTTTTTATTGTTTTCATTTTATTGCAGGTGCTAAGGTATATGCAGGCAGTTCCCTTTCACGGACGCGTTTTCAATGAAGCAAATCTTGGGCAGAGTTCTCTTTTGAGAGAGTCAACACACGTAGCTTTGCATTCTCTGTAGCTCATCAGTTCAATTCAACATACATGTAGTGGTACATGTTCTGCTGATCAGTTCTCCAGGAGTTGCATCTAATAGTGCGTGGCTACGCAAGACCAGCTGCTGCTTCCCTCAGTATATGGCATCTACAGCTAATTCGGCAGCACAGGCAACCTTGGCTTAATGCTGGATATTGATAAACTGCAGTTGGGTATGAACTGTCTGGTTTCTGTTACCTTGCTTGTCATCTCTGGGCTGCATCACATAATTCCTGCTCAAGAGTATAGTAGCGGAGCTCTGGCGCGCGAAGCGCGCCTGCGGAGCACCATGGGTAAGTAAATCTACCCATCCCAGAAAATTTGGTAATCACGTGACCGTACACCGCCCTCAGCCCGCTCGTCCGTCCGCACCACAGGGCAACCAATGTTCAATCACACTTTCTAGTTTGGGAGCACAGGAAGACTGATATTGCAGACATATTGCACATCAATCTTGTGATCACTTGACAGCTGTCAAAACAGGGTATCCGCTGACCAGTATCACCTGATCATATCGCGGGCTCAGGTGTCGACCCATCGAGGTCGAGTATCTTTTTAAAGTTATCTGCTGACAAGTTACTAGTTTTCAAATGATTGCAGGCTCAAGTTTAATTTTTCAATTCATATGAATTATGCTGTGTTTTATATGTGCCGCACAATTAAAATTTTGATTTCAAACTGACCTCGGAAGCTAAGAATAAAGCCAGTTTTTATAGGCAGGGAGGACATGCTAGTTGCTTTTGACTTTTCTCACCAAGGTCACGCGTTGGTCACGCTCTACGTCCAATTTTTATACTCTGATTGGTCAAAATTTGACAGGTGAGTTCACGCGGAAAATTTATGCAGCATCTTGAAACTTGTTTACTTTGACAGCTGAAGCTGACAGAGTTTTGTGTCAACTTTGTGATGTTTTTAACTGTCTTTTTCCACTAAATGTACAAAGTGAAATTCAGCTGCTATCAAGAGTCTTCTGTTATTCATGGCTAGTTTGTTTATTGGGTTTTTGGTTGAGAAATACGTCTCTTTGGCAAAGTCGGAAATCCGATTCGGAGGCATCGTTTTCGTTTTTCACCTTGCTTGATGCGTAAGACGGTTGAAAAGTCTGAAGCGGTTCTGGCCTTACTTGATAGTTTTCAGTGCATCTCAAAAGGTAAGCCTGAGTAATTATTGTATTTGTTTGTTTTTTTATATCTAATTTAATGAAGTCGAGCGTAGTTTACGCGGCTATTTGGTTTATGCACGTTTGTAAGATTTGAGACAATGATCTGACCGAGAGTGACCGAGTATCAG
>NC_133209.1:26378444-26383444 GCF_958299795.1 Porites lutea | reverse complement strand
TTCCAGTATGTGGTGCCTGATGAGTGTTGAGATCGCTTTGATTTCCATTTCCAGGCTCGGTCACGGGCTCTTTGTCGCAGCTACTGCTATTGCCTGGAGGATTCGTTGGTGTATCTGCTTCCTTTGCAGAACTGACAGCCTTAAATAGCTCTTGCATTGATGTTAGAGCTTGTTCTTCAGCATTTTTGTATGACTCTTCCGACTCTTCCGACATGTACATGTAAAAGGGGAGAGTACCGGCTTTGTCTTTCGTGAAAGAATTTCGGACCGACTGTTGCCTAACCCCTCGTCCAAACTCATTTCTCCAATCGTTAAGACGTTTGATGTCCTCCTTATTCAGGAACGTAGTTGGTTCTTGTGGTACTGGGAGCAAATCTTCATACTTTATTGAAAAGTGTGATGGTAACTCGTAGTGCTGTTTCTCCCGAGTAAAGCAAATATATCCAGGCCAGGCAATTCTCTTTAAGGTCTCATCCGCAGCCTCCACGAAGTTCATCGCACAATCAAGCACGGTGGGTGTGTCTGTTACTTGTCGCAATTCGCTGTTAAAATACTCATTGACAAGTGTGAGGAATGTTCTTACATCGGCAACTTCGAGTAGATGTGCACATTCTTCACTAAATCGGGTCCGAAGGCGATGAAGGAAGTTCTTGATGAAAGATACTGAAGCTACTGTCTTCTCAGCTGGGGTTCCTTGCGGCCCTTGCATGACTCCTGAAACTTTGAACTTGGCCTTGGCATTTTGAAGCATTTGCGTTAACGTTTTCTCGGCTTTCTCAACGCGTTGTTCGGCTTTCAATAGTGATGGCAGCTCCGCATGACCAAGAATGTCAGAATGGATATAGAACGCACGGTAGATGTCTTCCATTATTCTAATGTATTTTATTAAAGCCGATATCTTGGTGATAAGCCTGACACTTTTGCTGCCTGTGATCTTGAAATCTGCAGAAGCGCAGATCTTAGAATACTTAACGGTAGAGATAGTGGAGACTCCTTAGGAACAGCCACATTTCATGGAAAGGCTGGAATAAGTGTCGTTGATTATGCCATATGTGATCAAACGTTATTTTCACACATACTAAACTTTATTGTTAAAGAGCCCACGTATTTATCGGATCACAGTCCACTGGTGACCTGGTTATGCACTGACACCGATATTCGTAATCAAGATCCTTCACCAGAGAGTGATACTTTAACACGATTACCCAAACAATTTATGTGGGAAAGTGACTCTACACCAAAATTCAAAGCAGCTCTTCAATCTCCAAATTTGCAAATGATAATTCACGAATATTTAAGTGACATCAATTCAGCTAAAAATGTTAACACCTCCGCGCAACAGGTAGAAAATATTCTTATCACAACGGCAAAACGGTGTCTAAAGATAAGAACGACGAGACGACGTAAACGCACCTATTCACGCTCAAATAAAAAATGGTTTGATAAGGAATGTCGCTTAAAAAGATACAAATTCAGGAAATTGTCAAATGAAAAACACAGAGATCCTTTAAATACCGCTCTACGTGAAAAATATCATATTGTTTTACAGCAGTATAAGAAATTACTCGCACATAAAAGAAATGAATATTACAACAATAAACTCTCAGAATTAGAGGATATAACGTACAATTTGGATACTAAAAAATTTTGGAATTGCTTAAAATCAATGGATGACACTATAAAATACAAAGACACTCCACCAATTGCAGAAGAGAATTGGATGAATTATTTCCAGTGTCTACATTCTAATAAGCCACTTACTTCTGAGCAACAGAAAGTTATCAATGAGTTAAGAACACGAGAAGACGTCTTAATGCAATCACGACCTCTAGACTACTTCATAACAGAAGCTGAAATAAGCAAGGCAGCAAGAAAATTAAAGAATAACAAATCTGCATACTCCGACAAAATAAGAAACGAAATGATTAAAGCTAGCTTACCAACACTGCTACCTGTTTACCATAAACTTTTTAATACTGTTCTTAACTTAGGAACAGTGCCTAAAAATTGGTGCAACGGTCTTATAACTCCCATATTTAAATCTGGCGTAAGAAATGACCCATCAAATTACCGCGGGATTTGTGTTTCTAGTTGTCTAGCAAAGTTGTTCTTTTCAATTTTAAACCAAAGACTTCTTGAACACATCACTTCGCTGAACATACTCCACAAGTCTCAAATCGGCTTCTTACCTAAAAATCGAACATCAGACCACCTCCTAACATTACGAACTCTTATAGACAAGTACGTACACTGTCACGGTGAGAAAGTATACGCTTGTTTTGTTGACTTTAGAAAAGCCTTTGACTCAGTCTGGCATGACGGACTTTTATATAAATTATTACAAATTGGTGTAGGGGGATGTTTCTATAAGTTAATCCAAAACCTATATTCAAACTCTTCGTGTGCATTGAAAATAGGTACGAGTCAAACAAAATCTTTTAGCTATTCACGAGGCGTACGCCAGGGTTGTAGTTTAAGCCCCTTACTTTTCAATTTATACATTAATGACTTACCGTCGGCATTTCAAAATACTTTATCAGACCCTATCATCCTTCCAAATGGTACCAAATTAAATTCGCTTTTATATGCTGATGATTTAATTATTATATCACGATCTAAAATAGGATTACAGAACTGTCTCAGCACATTATCCTCTTTTTGCAACTCTTGGATGTTAGATATAAATTCCAAAAAGACCAAAGTTATGGTCTTTCAAAAACGAGCGAAGAAAAACTCCAATCTAGAATTCCATATAGGTAAAGAAACCATTGATATTGTCCATGAATATACATATTTAGGAACCCGTATCTCCTCAACCGGCAATTTTAATATCTCACTCGAACACTTGAAAGAGAAGGCTCTTCATGCTCTTTTTAGTTTAAGAAAACACACAAACTTTAGCAAATTAAAACCTTCTCTTGCTTGCAAAATATTTGAAACGATGATTTCCCCAATATTATCATATAATAGCGAAATTTGGGGTGTATATGTAAAACATGATTTTAAAGCTTGGGACAATACCCCAATTGAAAAAACCCACTTGAAATTTTGCAAGCGTTACCTAGAAATAAGCAATAAAGCTTCAAATGTTGCAAGTAGAAGTGAATTAGGACGGTTTCCATTAATTATTAATATTTATAAAAACATCCTTTATTACATCTTGTATCTTCTGCGTAAAAACGAGGATACTATTGTTAAACAAGCCTTTCGTACTTCGCTAGAACTTCACTGTAATGGTAAAAATAGCTTTTACCATAATCTTATGAAAATTTTTTAATATTATGACCTCCCTGATTTTGATCCTAATAATTTAAGGGAAGCTAAGATCAAACACTATATAGATATAATAAAACAAAAATATATTGCATATTGGCAACATACAATCCATCATTCTAAGAAACTACAATTTTACAGCTTATTTAAACATGATTATAAAATTTCAAGTTATCTAGACTTAATAAGAAATTCTGCTAATAGGAAAGATTTAGTGAAAATTCGTATAAGTAACCACAAACTCATGATTGAAACTGGAAGATATAATCAAACTTCCCGCAACGATAGATTCTGTCCTATTTGTAACTCTGGTATAATTGAAGACGAATTTCATTTCCTCTTCCATTGTCCAAAATACTCAATCCCAAGGGAGAAATTCTACAATCAAATCCAACAAAATTTTGTCGACTTTAATCAGCTATCTTACACAGAATTAATGATGAAATTAATGAATTCACAGAATTTTTCCGTAAATTCACATTTGTTGAAATTTGTCTCATTATGTAATGATTTACGTAATAATTTGTTATCAAATCATGCTGATGACACTTGATTGTCTATAGTAATCATTGCATTTCATTATCATTGTTATGGTTTGTTTGTTTGTTTGTTTGTTTTTTTTATGTTAAAGCTTTTGCAATACTGTAACTACATAATTATAGTCATGCAAATAAAGCTTATGTTGTTGTTGTTGTTGTTCTCAGTAGTTATCCCCGTTGGGTGGGACACTCTTGCTACACTAATGAGTCCATCCTCTGTTCCACTTGTGCCATTACCAATGATTGTGTCGACTTTCTGGACTACCTTCGTTCCATCTAAGACAGATGCTTCCAGAGAAAACCGTTTCAACGTGTGTGATTTGGTGTCTGTGAAAATAACTGAATGACCACTCAAACTCACTCCGTGAATTTGGGAACACAAGGTACTTCCGTTTTTCAAGAGTTGTTGTGTTGTGCCATCTTCCAGGTTAATTACGAGAAGGCCCCCAAATGTTCCGGAATCAGCAAGCAACAGCTTCTGCTGTCCCTCAATGACACATAATCCGGTTGGATTGACGTTATCTTTTAAGTTCATGACCGTTCGTACGTAACACTCTAGCTTAAAATCAGCTTTCTCAACTCTTACTTCTACTAGTTTCTTGGTTCCAGTATCAGCAATGAATAGAATTTCATCAGCAAAGCTTGTCACTGCCACTGGTGTTTTCACGCATGGTTCCAGATCCAACTTTGTTCCCTTGCTAGTCACACTTTTCTTATTACTCTGCAGGAATTGATTTATGGCGGACTTCAACTCTTCACGGCTATGATTTTTGGCATGTTGGTGATCAACGTGTACTTTATGTCTGGCGACAAATGCTTCCATGTCAGCCTTTTTCATTGTCGCAACCTTAACTTGCAACTTTGAATGCACGTCTAGGCAGTAAACGTTTCCCATTCTTTCAGCAACAATAACAGTTCCATGTACCATTGCCACTGCTATAGGATTGGTGTAACCAGTTGCTACCACCTTCACTGACGCTGGATAATGAAGACGAACGTTTGCTTGGCAAAGGAATTCCAAATCGGCTGAAATCGATGCGTTTGCTTGACGTGTGTGTTCTTTTGTCCTTGCCGGCATTGAAACCACCAGGTCCTCGAACAAAATTGAATGTTCGACTTTTACCAAGTCGAAGAAGTGATCTAGCCCAGTGTACCAGAGTGGGGTCCCACCGGTATTTCTCTCCCTTC
>NC_133209.1:26358694-26378244 GCF_958299795.1 Porites lutea | reverse complement strand
CAAAATGCATGTACTACTATTGTCACTATTGGCGACTGTGAAAAATGTAAAATTACAGTGCAAAGTACTAGGAAATCACACCTACCGTGCAGTTCGTAATCTTTTGTTATTACTTTTTCTTTGTTATCTATGAAGTCCAACCGGACAGCGTCCCACGCTGTTTGACTTCCTATTCTAATAGGGAGTGCTTTGGCCTTATCCAAAACAAAAAATTGCGTTGTATATCTAACCACTCCGCACTCTCCAGCGCGATCATTGAATTTGCATTCCCTGGACACAAGTTTGCACCACGCCGTAAAATCTTTAGTGTTTTGCAAACTACAATCGTACGGAGCGAGCTCCCAAGAAGGTCTTCCATGTATGGATTTTTCCACACCACACCGAAAAATACTTAGACCGATTAAAATGGTCTTTGACGACATTTTACCTGCGAGACAGGTCAAACAGACGAGACACTGACACGACTTACACAGTCGACACACGTGTACATGTGTCACGCCACCTCATTCATGAGGACTCGTGACCTATGATGTAACCGACTTGGAAAGGTTTCCAATTTCACCGGAAGTAATGCTCTTTTTTCTATCCCGAGTGCGAATTTACGTTTTTTGACTTTTCTCGCATTAAAATTTTGATTTAGTGCCTCGGAGAACGTTAAATGGAAGTCAAGAAACGTTGTTGGGTTCGTTTCTTTGACTGGATGATGAGCATTAACAATTAACGAAAGCTTGCCTTTTGGAATTTCTCTCCCGCTTCCCGCCATCATAGAGATCCCGCTTCCCGCCCTTTCTTCTTCCGTCTCCCGTACCCCTCCCGCCCCCTGTTCTCCCGGGCTCCCGCCCCCCTGTCCCCCTCCACTACTGTGATCGAACATGACTGCTCTTTTTCGGTGTACAAATAACTTGATGTAAAATTTGTTTCACTCTTGGACGGTCAAATTCTGATTTTTCTCTAAAATCACTCAGCCTTTGCCTAAAAAGTCAAATGAATGTGCCCTGATCTGTGGATTACAAGTTTATTGTTTGATTTAAATTATGAATTTATTAACGGGAGCTTCGCTTTTAGCCCTGGCTAAATCTATATATATTATTCTACTGCATTTCAAATGACAAATGATTTTCCTTTTGAAATTTTTACAGTCAAAAACTCTTGTTTTACATCTATACATAATTATGGTTCAGTGATATTGTGAAATCTTAATTTGGTTCATTTTGCAAGTGACGACATAAGTTTGCCAGATCTTGAAGCGTATGTGTCATTCTGAATGACCATTGTATTATTGTTTCACATTTAAATGACAAATGATTCTTATTTCATAAATTGTACATTGTACCATCCAAAGCTCTTATGGTTTATACATATGGTTCAGTGATACTGAGAGATCTTAATTTTGGTTCATTTTGCGAGTGACGGCACTTGCCAGATCTTGAAGCCTACAGTATGTGTCATTCTGAGTGACCACTGTATTATTGTTCCACATTTAAATGACAAGTGATTCTTCTTTCATAAATTGTACCATCCAAAACTCTTATGGTTTATACATATGGTTCAGTGATATTGTGAGATCTTAATTTTGGTTCATTTTGCGAGTGACGGCGTATGCCAGATCTTGAAGCCTATGTGTCATTCTGAGTGACCACCGTATTATTGTTCCACATTTAAATGACAAGTGATTCTTCTTTCATAAATTGTACCATCCAAAACTCTTATGCTTTATAAATATGGTTCAGTGATATTGTGAGATCTTAATTTTGGCTCATTTTGCGAGTGACGGCATATGCCAGATCTTGAAGCCTATGTGTCATTCTGAGTGACCACCGTATTATTGTTCCACATTTAAATGACAAGTGATTCTTCTTTCATAAATTGTACCATCCAAAACTCTTATGGTTTATACATATGGTTCAGTGATATTGTGAGATCTTAATTTTGGTTCATTTTGCGAGTGACGGCGTATGCCAGATCTTGAAGCCTATGTGTCATTCTGAGTGACCACCGTATTATTGTTCCACATTTAAATGACAAGTGATTCTTCTTTCATAAATTGTACCATCCAAAACTCTTATGCTCTTATGCTTTATAAATATGGTTCAGTGATATTGTGAGATCTTAATTTTGGCTCATTTTGCAAATGATGGCACTTGCCAGATCTTGAAGCATAAGTGTCATTCCAAGTGACCACTGTATTACTGTTCCACATTTTAAATGACAATACCTCATTATTTATACCTTTTGTACAGCTCAAGGATGTTGAGTGATACGAGTAAATGCTTTGGCTTTATCATGCCAAATAACCACAATTAATTAATTATTGTTCTAAGCAACAAGTGGGTTGCCTTAATGTTACGTTTCTCAGGTTATGACCGGTTTTACGGTTTATGTGTACAGTTGAGTCATGGCTGTGCTCTGTTAGAGCCTGGTGACCTGTGGGACACTATAAGTTCTGCTCTTGAATGACAGGGGAATTAATTTATTTCAGTTTTTATTTACACTTAAAAGAGTCTTAATGAAACAAATGCAGATTCAACAGAAAGAGGCATTTCTGCTCTCTACTTTAACACCTGTTCCAAAAAACATATTATATATTTAATGAAAAAGTTAGTAGGAATAAAATGCAGGGAGAAATTTTTCTCACAAATATCCTCAAACTGTTCCTTTAATTAAGAGAGTGTTTTCATCTTTTAGCATTGTGTCATTGTTCTGCAACCCAATCATTTGCAATGAGTATGAGCAGTACATGCTTTTTTACCAACTGTGGGTTACTTGCATTGTTGGCTGCTAAATCATGGCTCTTCATTTTTCTTTCAGAAAAAAAATTAAAGGGCTAATATGCTCTGAGGGAGTCAACTAGCATCAGTTAGTCAGACAAGGACAAGTACCTTGCATGTATGTCAGTTGCATATATGTCATCAGAGGAGTCTTTGTCTGAAACAGCTGTATCAGAGTGGCATGAAGGTAATTCTTCAGGTTCAGATGAGGACCTCCCAAACAGGGAAAATCTCTGTGTAAGGCCACTTTCCTGGCAGAGCATTGAGGTTAATGGTTTAATGGCCCAGTTGGACCGCAAAGTTGCATGGTGTCAAAGCCAATAAAGTGAAAATAATGGTAATAGAGCACACAGTGAGACCAGCATCAAGCCAAGGAGCACCAGATGATGCTCCTGAGTTTGCTCTGGCACCCACCACTTACAATAGAAAAAGGAACTTGATCATAAGCATAACACAGATAATTTTTTGAAGAACATTCAGAAAAGAAGAAGACATTTTAGATAAAAATGTACAAAATAATAATAACACTCAAGTTGAAGTTGACATGCATCATGATTCAGTTCCTTTTCAGTTAAGTTCCTAGAACCATATTTACTCAGTAGACAATTGCACAATTTTTTGAGTTTTGATGAAGACCTACAATGTAGTAAGTGAATATCCTTTGACACCCATGCGAAGGAGCCACGTTAAAACTAGGTAAATTACCAAATCTCAAAGTCATTTGTCACAATCCAATGAAGATCTTGCCTGTGTTGCAGACACTCTAAACCTTCTGCTTCTGTATAGAGCATGCCGTCTGAGAATTAGTGCACAATATCATGTTTGAATCCCACAGGGTCACAAAGACATGCATGTATGTCAGCGTTTTGTGATTGGCTAGGTTCTTACGCTGTTTGTGATTAGTCCGATTTGAAATAAAGTGTTGACAAAAAGTCACATAATCTCAATGACCTTTGTATGGTATGGTGGAGCCACAAACTTTCCCTTACCAGACAAATGTCTGCAAAATTTGCCATCTTTGCAGACCTGTCCTTGTTAGTTTGCACCGAATCACTCTGTAACTTGGCAACTTTACTGAATTTTAAAAACCTTCCATCTAGTAGCCTGTAAATGCAGCTGTATTTTCAGTCATCGTGTCCATTCACCCAACATATGTAATTGGAGATACATCTGCATCCACTTTCCGCAGTGGTGACAGATCCTAGGGCTACCCTAAGCACTGCCTTAAAAAGTGCCACTCGAGGACTAAATCTAGCCAATACACCCCATAGTAGAGTAATTACTGGACTCCAAATGCCATGATCCTATTTTGTTCTTGGCATATTAATTTTATGAAAAAAAAGTGCACTTATGTTTTATGCAAAAAAAAATACTGGTATGATAACAGTTTTCTGATAAGCATGGCTTAAATTTTAATCACCTGCATGCCAATAACAATAATAATGATGATGAATTAAAGAAGTTCTACAGAGCTTTCATAGTGTATAGATTGTGTTTGGATAATTTGGATATTTAATCAGTCCAATACTGCAAGCAAAACAGCTGATCATATGAATCAGAAAAAAATTGCTCAAATTTTTAGCAAATAATTTGATTTTAGTAAAAAAAATAAATGTAATAAATTATTTATGGTCATTTATTATATAGACACGAGTGTTTTACTGGAAAATATACCACTCGTAAAATTCATAAAAACTACATCCGGGACCCGAGTGGTTTATTTTCCATAATCTCACACGTGAATTTATCGATGACGTAATTTCGGTCATTTCCCTCTATTATTTTATCGATGTCTTTTTGTCTATATAATAAAAAGAACATTACACGGCGGCTTGAAGATATGAATTTTATTTTCTCGTGGCAAAAACAATATTTTACTCACTCGCTGCGCTCGTTCGTAAAATATTGCTTTGCCACTCGAAAATAAAATTCATATCTTCGCGCCACCGTGTAATATCCTCTATATAATAATACAAGAATTTCACCAAATCATATTATTTACAGTGATATAATAATAATAATAATAATAATAATAATAATAATAATAATAATAATAATAGTAATAATACAAGTATTTAACCAAATCAGCGGATAGCAGATTTGCTTTCATAACTTGAAAAGCTTTTGGCTACCTATAGGATGAGAGTAAAATTGGGGTTTCATTTCATGCTAGTTTTAGAAGTTTAGCAGTAAATGAAGCACCTGTAAAATAAAATACATGTACATGCTAAAAAGGTGACAAAATTAACCTTATAAGTGTTTACTGCTGGGTAAAAATATATCAAAGTCGTACCCAAATCATAGAAATGCACAGAGCTTTCGCATAGTAACTCATTTTATTTACAAGAAATATTTTTATATAACTGATTTGGTTAAAAATGAATCATACAGATGTATCTCCCCTTGGGGTAAGTGAATAGCACTAGGTACACTATATAATATTATTCACTGCCTATTTTGGGTAGTGGACAATATTTATCAGATGAAAACAAGTTCTTATAAATAATAATTAGAGGAATATCGCTTATCATAATAATTTGAGGCTGATTTTATTTCCTGTGGTTGATGTTCTGTCCATTAGTAAGGATGTCACATCTACATTGGGAGTGATGTGTACGTGTTGTCATCGTACAACCATTTGCCAATAGTATCAATTGAATCTAGAAAGAGTATATTTGAAGTGTACCACTCAAATGGAGTTACAGTTTACCTGTACCAACCTTAGATAATTATGAACCAGCTAGTGTTGACTTGCACTTTCAAACCCAATGTACATTCTTATACACTTATGAATTTAGATAGTTTCACATTGTATATGCTTTTTATTTAAAGGCATATATTTTGTGGTACATGCAGTCCCTGCGGAGGCCAATGGAACTTTCTTTTAATTTATCTTGCTTTTTATGGTACAGTGTATATTAAAGATAATAAAGTCATTTTATTCTTGAAATTTTGTTTGGTGTCTAATTGTTTGTCAGTCATTTATGGTACCAAATAAAATAAGAAACATGTAGATAATGATGTTTTGATCAAATTTGCTATCTTGAGTGAAAGTGTAAAAAAGTGATATTTTAATCAACTTTGTTTACCTTACTTAAAGTATGGAAAACTGCTATCATGGCAATATTTGCCATCCTGAGCAAAGATACAGAAGAACTGATATTTGATCAACTTTGCTACAATGGGGAAAAGTATGGGAAACTACTGTTTTGATCATATCTGCCATCCTGAGCAAAATTGAGAGTAAAGTGGTATTTGGCCAAATTTGCTACCCTGAGCAAAACAGTGGCAAACGCCTATTTTGATCATATTTGCCACACTGACCAAAGATACGGAAGAAGTGATAATTTGACCTCATTTACTACACTGGGCGATACACAAACAAACTGAATTTTTGCTCAGATTTACTATCCTGGGCAAAACTGTTGAAAAATGAGTTTTAGTCACTTTTGCTACATTGAGCAAAAATGTGGCAAATTACTACTTTGACCGAATTTGCTATAGAGAGCAAAAGCATTCGAAAATTCATCTTCGATCGCTTTTGCCCATTTGGGCAAAAACCTGACAAATGTCAGTTTTGCTATCAAGTTTGACACCCCTGTAAATGCCTTGATAAAGTAAAGGTTATCCTTGTTTTTACACACGGGGCAAATTTGAGGCAAATTCGGCATTTACCACCTTTGCCACTAATGCAAAATTATGGCAAAGTTGGTCCTATGTCATGTGGCAAAATTGAGCAAAATTAAGCAAATGTGGCATTTGCAGATGATTTGCTCCAAATTTGCTATAGAGGTAAATCCGTTTTTTCGTCCAGTGAGCGTGACTTCTAATAGACCCACAAGCCATGATAACATCCCTGTATAGACAACCTCGAAACCGATCGTGACGGGGACTTTATTGTTAACGGAATCACAAACGGCTTTGAAATTATTCCCAGCCACAGCGTTTTGAAAACGACGGAAACTAACAACTACAAATCGGTGACCGCAAGCGATGTACGAGACAAAGTAGAAAACCAAATCCGCGAGGAAATTAGCAAAGGCAATTACGTAGTAACACAGGCCAACTATCGTTAGTACCCTTGGCGCTATCCCAAAACCAGACACTGATAAAATCCGGCTCAAACACGATTGCAACAGACCGCAGTTTTCCAATGTAAACTCCTATGCCACAATGCAACACTTTTCTCATGTAACAGTAGAAAAAGCTGTATCACAGATAAAACCTAGTGGTCTTATATTAAGCAAACTTAAAATCCTCGAAAAATCATATTAAAGTCCGCGAATATTCAAGGTACAGACTTATATTTGGTCTCTTTTTAAAACTAAAAAAAATTATGGTGTGCCAATGAAGCCATCCGAATTGTCTTGCTTCGAACACACAAAAAATTTCGCGGCGTTATTATTTTTTTTAGCGGCATGCAATAAAGAATTCCAGCGCGCCTGCGCTGCCATACGGCAAAATTTGCTGGCTTCAAATGACCACAAAGGACCACGAGGACGCAAGTTTTTAAGCCTTAAAACATTAACAAATTCCAGCGGGCAATTGTGACAGATTTTCGCATATGATGCAAAAGATGAAGGCCACCCGAATTTGCTACCCGACGATTGCTTGAAGGTTGCAGATGGAATGAGCACGGGATTCGCTGTTCTTTATCACGTATACGCTCGAAAACAGCCCATTCTCTGTTCTACATTACGTCACAATAGGTTGTTACATCGATTCCAGATTCTTTCGCGCACGACTTCATAAGGCTTCCACCTCGCCGCTAGGCCTTTGTACATTATGCTAGCATTTTTTTGAGCATTTTTGTGAGGCAAAAGCATTAAGCATTATTTGAGCATAGTGGCATTTTTCGGGAAGATTAGGTTTTTTTCTTACTGAAAATAAAAATTGAAACATTTTTTAATAGGTATGACGACTTTAAAAACAATTCAAAAAATAGATTCAAATTTCCTATTAATACAGCCTTGTGGATGATCTTTTTTTCTGTATATTGAAACTTTTCATTTGTATACATTGCTGTCATACCACTTATATATTTTTGTTAGCTTTAAACCCCCTTGAAATGTTTAGCATTATCAAGCATTTTCACGAGCAACGATTGTTTGGATTTGTTTAGGAGTGTCATGAATTGCCGAAACTTACGAAAAATATTTACCTCCGAAATAGACTAAACTGTTCTACTGCAAAAACACCAGACGAGGTTAATCGATAAAAATCTATATATCGGAAATCCGCAATGCGATTAATATCGAGTGATATCGGAAATCGATAGAAATTGAACTCACAGATAGATTGATCTCGATTACTATCAATAATCGGTTTATCGATTAACTACCTGTGGATAAAGAATTTGAAATCAGGCTGTACATAGCATATTTTTCGAGATATTAAAGTTCGTGTTTTGTCCGAAGTTGCGCACACGTAATTTTGCGTAAAATATTTAAAAGAGGTCTTATAAACGAGTGTTATAACTAAATGTCGTGAGTCGTGGGTAGAGGTCGTGGGTGTGGGTGTGGTTGTGGGTGTGGGTGTGGGTGATTGTCGTGGGTAAAAAAAAAGTCTTCCAAAAAAAATTAAAATTAAAAAATTTAATAGCAAAAAGTTGTAAAATTCACGAGACGAAAATCCCCGCGTACATACCAGTCCTATTCCCCCTCCCCGCGGTCAGCAAAGCAAATAACCGAATGCTCTAGCACAAACGGACAATAAAAAGACACTTAGGTGAAAAATAAAAGAAACTTTGTGCACTCTGCCGTAAACCTGAAGTAAGCTATACATGCAAAAACTGGAGACTGTGCACGAAAAATTGGATTTACACAAATTTACTCGGTGCAAATATGGTGCAAAAGAGTGCAAACTAGGAGTAAATCAAAAGCAAAGATGGTAAATACCGCATTTGCTTGCCAGTTTACATGGGGTTGTAAATTTGAGGGCAAATGCGGTATTTACCATCTTTGCCTTATATTTAACCAAAGTTGGCACTTTTTTGCACCAAATTTGCACTGAGTAAATTTGATGTAAATCAAATTTTTCGTGCAGTGAGCTGCTTTTTCTCAAAGATGTCAACATTCGTGACTGAAACGTCCTTTCAGTTTAAGGAGTGATATTTCGAATCGTTACAGCAAAGACTTTGTAGTCACTTTGTACATAAAATAAAACAAAAAGTAATCGAGAAAATTGTATTTCCGTGCTGCAACAAAATTTAAATACAGTCTCGCCTTAACTTGAAAGGTTGAGAATGAAGGTGGTTCCTTCCAAAAATATGAAATACCTAAAAATTGTCCTTTTCCCCTTCCCTTTCTCACGGTGATCGCATTCCATCGTGTTAAAAAATTTCCACTGATTATTGGAATTGTAGATCGAATAAAGGTGAAATAGTGAGTAGCTATTTCCATTCAGCGAGTCAGAGCTGTCCCATACTTTCTGCAAATTGCAGGTATAATTTACGTCTGTTTCGTTTTCGATATGGATAAATCTTCATCGGCAACATGTAATGTCTTTTATACAGTGATCATGTGAAAGGCGAGCCAAGTCCTACGTATACGTGGCTAAGGAAATATCGCGAAGAGGACGAAGAAAAAGCCGTGACGAAAAGGGCAATCAAGGAGTTGGAGATTTTCGTTTCATAAATATTGTACAACTTTTTTTCTATTTAATGTTTGTTTATTTTGTCATTTTTTTTCCATACCTTTTTTACCCACGACCTCTACACACTACCCACGACATTTAGCTAGACCCTCATTTTCATGTTCCTTGCGACAATTCCTTTTAACAAGCTTAGGCGAAGGCAAGGCAAGAGCATGGAAATTTCCACGTTCCTTGCGACAAATCCTTTTAACAAGCTTTTCCGAAGGAACATGGAGATTTCTATTTTCCTAGCGACAATTCCTTTTAACAAGCTTAGGCGAAGGATTTTTATGTTCCGCAAGTTAACCAACTTTGTCGCGCGGAACTTGGAAATTTCCACGTTCCTTGCGACAAAACTGGCTAAAAGGAACATGGTAACCTTTAACTAGATTTGCCTGAAAATTTCCACTTTCTACCTTTTTTTTAGGAAAAATATACTGAAAATATTAATATTTTTGACAGAGTGTTTAATTTTTGGCAAAGAGGAGTTCTTTGAGGCTATCATGGTTTTAGTCATTTTGCGGATCCGGAGTCGTTAAGAAGAGGAAGGATAAACCAACCACAATGCACGTTCCCACCCTTTGTGGTTGGTTTAGTTCTTCGGAAACTGCTTTCGACCCCGAAAATCTGGTTTTCACTAGATCATAAGCGAAACGTACGTGATGGAGAGGTAAGCGGAATCGGAACGCTGTTTTTGCGAGATCATAAGCTCTACGCTTCTGATTACGACTCCGACTCCGACTCCGACTCCGACTCCGTCGTTAGTGAAAACCAGCTCTAAAGTGGTCGACTCTTTGGTATTGAAATCATGAAACAAAAATTATTAGAGTAAAACAAAAGCCAGTATCCGTGGAAATCAAACCTTTTCAATAACTTACGTTTGTGCTTCTTAGCGGAAAAGTATTTCTATCAATTTCCTAAAATTCATGAAACTTTTGTGCGACTGAGCTTTCAACGTTTAACTATTTCCTCTCAGACAACATACTGGAAGTGTTGTTCAACAAATTGTTTTAGCGTACGCGTGAGACAGCAGGTGGAATAAGTTATTAATAAAAATTACAGCATACGTAGAAGATGAAAATAAACTGATTATATCATTTGTTAATCTATGTTATAAAAGACATTGCACATAAATCACAAAAAAATAACTGCATTTGAGTCAAATCGTTCGTATCTAACCAGCAGACAGCTCTTTCAACTGCAACCAGTGCTCAGTTTACTGAATTGTTTGCTTAATGTAATCAGATACTCAATGATCGAAAAATTGGACAATAAATTTAACAGCAGGAAAAAAGAAGCTTGCTTGGTTAAACCGCGGAAGGATCATTATGGTTTCCAAATACATAAAAATGATCTAAATACACGCGTGGAAACGCGAAAGTCAAATCATTTCACGGCATACATCCAACAGGAGCGAGTCTGAGTGAAGCCGGTAGCAGCAAGTTTAAAGTAGTTTCCTACTATGAATTTCAAACGTTTTGTTGGGATCATTACGACGCAACTGTGTTTTGCCACATTAATACAAGTAAGTTACTGCCTTTTAGACTTGCATACATGATCCCTAAACAACAGCTCAAAATGAAACGATCCCCCCCCCCCAAAAATCTTAAGTCCCATAAACTATATGACCTTATTCTTTTATTGGTGGTCGGAATAATTGGTAAAAATTCAGTGTTACGTACCCGGTTGTTAAATGACCTACAAAATCATGATAAAACTCACATACGATATGACTGGACTAGCCACAGAACTCAACAATAACACCATAAAAAGTATATGTAAGGCACATCGGAAGAATGACGCGGAACGCTTTTAAAAGGGGTGAATAGGATAATCACATATTTTGGACTTCATTCTCATACTCGGGGCTCTGGAAAAATGAACTTCCTTTACCCTCAAAACCTTCTCGTGCGTAAATCTGGTTAACTTTTGTTTTATTATTTTATTTTTATTTTTCAGGCAATACCAGAAACATTCTCTGTACGAATGATCAAAGACGGCGGAGTGTTTGATCAGAATGTCACTATTAATGTTGCTGAACAAACAGCGACTTTTCACGTACCCTTACGAGAAGGCGCTGATGAAGCCAATGTTGTCCACGATTTTCGCAAGGTAAACTTCGCTTTCTCAGTGCTAACGTCATTCTTTCTTTCTACAATGATCAAACTCAGTATGCACTTCGTATGCACTAAGAATATGTCACTGTATGATATTCAGCCAAGCCACTGGCTACGTGTTTTATTTGCCGGCCGGGAAAACTGAAGGAAATAGCTTAAACTTGAATTTATACTGTTTTAATGCCCCTTGTTCCCACGTTAGGTAATTAATAACTCCCCCAAGCGTTCCCGGTGGCTAAAATTTTTTGTTTTTTCAAGCAACTTTTGGTTATTTTTTGAGCAACTTTTTAAGAAATTACTGGAAACTTTTTCGAAAATCTCGAGCAACTTGTGAAAAGCCCTACAGGCAGCCCTTGGGCGATTCTCTAGTGCCCTACGTTAGCTCCATTTCGTCCCTGTGAAATGTTAAAAGACGGTACATCAACGTGCCTTTTTACACGAGAAGTCAACATTTTTACCCATTCTCTTCATCTCTTCATTTATAGAACTTGGAGATAATCAGTTTGCCGGAGAAGAAAGTTTGTTTCGTATCGCAGCTTAACAGCGACTTTCCACGACCTGTAGAACTGATAGACTCTTTCAGAAAGGTACGTAATATGGACTCTAACTGCCTTTTGATTAGCCTGCGATAACAGCCGACATTTCGCGATGCCATCACTGGTTCATACCGCGACATAAAGTCTGAGAAACGAGCGCAGAAGTGCGTATGATTGGTCGTGGCGCGTGGGAAATTAGCTTCAACCAATCAGAAGAATTATCCAGTGACGCATCATCATTCTCTTACGCGTCATCAGTGTGAAATTTCTGCTTTCGTTCCCCAGAGGTCATTTCGCGGGGAAACCAGTGGTGGCGTCGCTTAATGTCGGCTGTTTTTCTCACGCTACCTTATGATGAAAAGAAAAAAGGCAAAGAAATACAACTGTAAAATAAGATTCGTTATTTAGAGACTAGCATAAATGAAAAGCAAATTCTTACAATTCCTAGGCAGCCCGCAACAAAACAAGTCTTTCCATTTTGCTGAGGATAAAATCCGCTATGGAGATAAAAGAAGTGCCAGATGACCTTTCTAGGCCTCATCGTGCTGCCTTGGAAAATATGTGTCAGAATTTCCTGAACTATCGAGCAGAACCCGTAAATCAAGATTCAAATTCTGCTATCACGCCCCTATCACTACAAAAAGGTAAGTATTCATCAATCAATCATTCAGTCATTAAATCAATCAACCAACCAACCAATCCATCAATCAATCAATCAATCAATATATCAATCAATCAATAAATCAACCAATTAATAACATCAAAAAATCAATGCATCAATCAATCAATTAATCATTAAATATACTGAAGAGTAGCCTTCAGAAAGGGCGTTTCTTCGGATAGGAAGGCAATCGCAAGGCGAGCTTGGAGCGCGAAACACTCGACAGGTGGAAGGCTCGAAAGAAAGAGATCCCGCGCCCTGTCGCGCGAGTCTTGCACTCCACGCCTACCTCGTGCAAGCCTGCGTGTATACGTCTCCATTTCCTTTGTACTCGCAAGTAAAAAAGGAAATGGGAGATGTCTGGGCGCAGGCTTACCTTGCGCTTGTCTTCGCTTAGCCTCCCACGCAGTCGTCTTTAGGGAGCTGGTATTTCGTCCCTTCCCACAGCTGTACTTTGCTACATTGATACAAGTAAGTTGCTGCTTTTAGACTTACAAAAATTCCTAAATAACAGCACAACTTATAAATTAAACGAACCTTAACATAAAATACAGCTGTGGGGAGAAACGAAATACGAGCTCCCCTTAAAAACGCCTGGGAGGGAGGCTAGTCTTCGCTCGTCCGTAAAACGCGGGGAAAAAACGCCTGTTCTGCATGCTAGCTGAAAAGTAAACAGAAGTGAACAGTAAAGAAACAGTAAGTTTGGGTTCTATCAATTGATTGAGTAAAGACTGAGAAGGTAACCTTTTAAGCGCAAGCAGAGTCCTGGAAAACAGGTATTACGTACAGTGTATATGACTCCAGCTTCGCGTTTGAATCTTCGGTTACTTCAGGCCGAAGTCTTCAATGAACGCAAACCTTCCACAAGTCCTATGAATGCATGTCTGCATGATGGGAGGTTAAGCATGCCGCGCCACGAGTGTCGTGTCAAGGGCATATTGAAAACAAAATTATAACCAACTGAGCTAGCATACAAGAATCTTATATTACGATGTTTTAAAACAACTCTTTGTTTTACTCTATTTCAGGCAAAAATAAGAATCATGTTCAACCACGCAATTGTTCTAGCACAGTTTGCTATACAAGGAAAGTGTGTTTACCTTCGGTGCGTAGGTGAAGGCTGCTTTGTGTGTACAAACCCGAGATTTTGCGACACCATTATTTGCTAAATAAATTAATTTTCTCTTACGAAAACTGCCTTACTAAATATCCTAAGCCAGACTGTATTCAGAAACTGGTCACAGAATTAGTGCTGGTGGTTGGGAGGGGCGCGAATAAAAGATGAGGCTGTACGAAGTCTTATAAAGTGAGGTGTTACAGTTGTTATACTTAGAATTTCTTTTTTTTGATGAATTTTGACATTGTCATGCAGTTAAGTGCCTTTCAGCTGCTAGAATTGCTAAAAAAATTTGAGCAGTATTATATAAGCAGAATTTTTGTTGCAATAAAGAAAAAAAAATAGTAGTAATAAACTCATTGAATAAAGACTAAAATACATGTATAAATTGTTTGCAGTGTTTCCTGCTTGCTGTTACTTTTGGGGATACAGTCACTTTGGTAGTGTACTATAACAGATGCTTTACACGGATCACAATAAAAAAATTGATAAAAGTTTTTTCGCTGGTGTTGTCAGGAAAATGTTAATAATATCTGGCGACCGGGATTGCTTCGTCTTGCATTGCCTGCTTTATTTTCTGCATCATGAGCATCCCATTTAACTGCAGTGATACAGCTATGAGTAGACCTTTCCCGCATTCCTGTAAACAAAGGCATATGCATCAAGTCGAGGCATGGGTGGACAAAATACAGTGATTTGTATGAAATTGTCCACCCGAGCCTCAACCTCATTTTTTTATGTTTGGTTACTGGTGTGGAATGTGGGAAAGGTCTGTTAGGTAAGAAAGTTATGATTTTTGTGTTTCTCCATCTTTGCTTTCTTTCTCCCATTTCGTGCCAGAACTCGTCAGCAAGATTTTTGGCCTTTTCTTATCTTAGAAACCGGGCTGAAATCTCTCTTATGAATCCATGGCGAAATTGGTCCCGGTAACCGGACTCATATGAAGACACCCTCAAATATATTCGAACTAAATATATTAAACCGTATCATCACTGTCACTGTCAAATCAAAGGGTGACCAAACAAAACGATAAATAAAGCTTATTGGGAACGGCTATTTACCTTAACCGACATACTCTTATACTTTACACCCAGACATGTCACCGGAACATCTTCAAAGTCCATCTTTCTGAGCACGTACAAGTCAACAAGGGCAGCAGCAGTAACATTACCATACAGCGGAGCGCTGGATTTTCTTCCAGGAACCTCTCCAGAGTCCTGGTTATGCCATAAAAGACACAATGCTTGAGATATCGTCAGGCTTCTTCTGTTAAAACACTCAGTAACGATTCTGTCTTGAGGAAGGCTAAAAATTTCTAGAGTAACCGTTCCATTCATGTACAACTTTCGAAGCCTATCTAATAAATTCCCTACGATTTTCTGAAGTTTAATTTTTCGCATTTCATTCCCCAGATTACGCTATTTTTCGCAGAAAAAGGGAAACCTACAATTTTCGGAATCCAAAATGCTATGGGAAGAGGAGGAATCAGAAAAAATTCACTTTCGTAAAACCTGTGAATTGCAGTAAAATTTTCGGGAAAATAATCAGTGAAGCTCTGGTAATTTCGAAAAGACTCAAGGATGGCCGAACAGATAAAAATTTTATAGCGCCGCTTAGAATGTATTTCTAAAGATCTAAAAGTACTCTGGATAGCCCAAAAAGTGCTTTCAATGCATTTAGGAGGAAACCGTCGTTGGGTGGCCCTGTAAGATATTCTGAGTTTTTCTTCCTTGTTACCTTCGATTTTCGAAGGTTGTGTTCTACACATTTTATCACCAAGATATTGGGAACATTGGTAGAAAAGAAACGTCTCCTGAAAATTAAAAAAAAAATAAAATGGGAAGGAATATGGAAATTTCCATGTACCCTTTACAAAGATTACATGGAGGGGAACAAGAAAATTTCGGTTTACCTTTGCAAAGATAATAAGGAAAGGAACATGGAAATTTCAGTGTACCTTTACGATGATAATGGAAGTGACCATGGAAATTTCCGTGTACCTTTTCGGAGATAACATGGAAGGGAACATTAAACTCTAAACATTAAACTCTATAAATGGAAAGGAACATGGAAATTTCCGTGTACTAGCGGTCACCAGAAAATGATGATCCAAAATGAACTTTATTATCGTTTCTTTTTTCTTAAACTTAGTGAACAATTTCAAGATAATGGACTTAAAACCAGTGTTAGAAAATAAAAGTTTGTATCCTCCAGGAGAAGGGCGGCCTCGTTTGGGAGCAATATATTAAATTCAGATATTTTACTTTTCTGCCATTTCTGTTACGACTCTTCGGATAGTTCTGAGCCTGGCTTCACTTTTCTCTGCAATGACGCAGTCATACACCTCCATTTCCACACAAGCAGCCGCAGCGAGCCCTAATGTCAAGAAAAAAAATCGAGTATTCATAAAATTTTTAAGTTTTTCGCATTTATGTGTATGCGAATAGATTTTTTCATTGAAAACAAGAAAACATTTTGTGAAAATGTCAGTTATTACCAATAAATAGATCAGTGCTTATATGCCGTATAAAATGGACAAGGTTTATTATCGACACAGTACAAAAGAGGCAAATGATACATTTGTAAGGAGAGTACTAGAGTAGCTTGCAGGTTGACTGTATTGTCGAATATTAACCACCCTTAATTAATTTATAAACAAACACTATGATAGACTGCAATACAGTCGTTTTTTTTTTTTTTTTCTCAAAATCAGTAAAAAAGTCGGTAAAGCGTGGCGTAAGAGTCTTACGCGCGAAGCGCGCGAGCCTCACACGCCCGTAGCGTCTCTTCTCAGTCTCACTCTCCGTTTTCAGCCTCGTTCCAGACCTTTTGTTGGACTGCTTGCGCGTACTTGAATATGAAAAAATACGGACTGTTTTGCAGTCTAACACTATGACCACCAATTGGGGATATCAATATCGAAAAATATCAGTAAAACAACTGGCCGATTGTGTGTATTTATGCAGTTTACTAGGTAAAATAATAAGTTGCGAATTGAGTTGAATATCAATACCTTTTTACCTGCACCACTGCAGAGATCGAGAATCCAACTGTGTCGGGAGCCATGTAAGGCGATCACAGATTTATTATACTCCACAAGTTTTTCTCTTTGGTATGGGGTGCCCAAACTTTTTCCTTGTGGAACATAGACAACAGTTGTGTTTGTAAAAGTATGGGAACATTTGCCCCAGTGGCACTTGATGAGAGGCACCACACTTTGACTAAGTTTGCTACAATCTTAATTGGAAAAGAAAAATAAAGAGGTTAATTAAAATTAAGCAATGATTGGGTAACTGACATCGTTTGCCTGACTCTAAAACTTCTGTATATTATAGTTATTTGTTTGCGGCATTGCTTTCTCACTCCTAATTAGTCTTTTCCTTGCAAAACAATACTTCAGGTATCAACGACTTCCTGAGTGATAACTTTACTATTGTGTCATATCGGGTATCGTCACGAAAGCATGACTGTTATTTGGTGTTCGTTATTATAAAAGAATCATAAAACTGGGACAATCATGTTTCGCTTTAGGGGTCATTTAGCCTCCCACGCAGACGTTCGTTTTTCTTCTGGAACCCCTAAGAACGTCTGCGTGGGAGGCTAGGGGTCATTTTGTTCGAGCCAAGTGCGCGTCAACATGATTCTAAAAACGGAAAGGAAATTTGAATTGAGTGGACATGAGGACAACTTCAAAGCTATATCGCTCAACATGTAAAATCAACGGAGTGACCTCTGGGCTAGTCGAGTGAAGTCAAATGATCTTTACTAGCCTACTGGGCATGAAATGCAAATAACCGAAAGTACATCCATCAGGTCCTCACGTCGCCGGAGTCAAAATCCAAGCGACCTGTATGTAAATACACTTCCACCAAGGATCCCAGCTCCAGCTGAAATATGGTAAGAAATAATCAGGTGACTTAACTACAGGATACAGCCGGTCACTTATCAGGGGCACCCAACGAGAATATACTTGAAAACCACTTAAACATAGCATTGTTGAACGTATTTTAGTATTTAAACGGTAGATATAGGCATATGTTTATCCCCTAAAAATTTTTTAACTGTTCGGATTTCCTGGCTGAAAGTCTAGTGATCCGAAAATTATAGGGATCAAAACTTACCTTTTCGAAAATTTCAGCCAGAAAAAGGGCTCCCGAAAATTCTAGGTGACCATTTCAGGGTAAAAATCCGTTAAAAAAAGGCAATTATACCACTTTTTAGATGTTCGAAAATCCTAGAAGAGGCAGGCAAGCAAGAAATTTTACAACAAATGTTCCGAAAATTCTAGATCTCAAATCGTCTTCCGAACAGATGTTTTCCGAAAATTGACGTTGGGTGCGCCTGACTTATAACGATATCACTAGTAATAGTTGACACTACAGCTGCCCCCGCTCTGTATATTGTCGGTCAATATAGCATTCTTGCTCGTTTTGTAGCTCTTTGAAATATACCGATTCGATTCATAAGGAAGATTTTCACACATATTCCATACAATAGGTGAGGTAAATACAGGAAACGCAAGGTTCCATGCATAGTTTCAGGTCGATCTACACAGCTTTGGCAAAACATTCTCAGTTTCGAGAATAGTTTATTCTAAACCATAGGAAAAGATTTAATTAGAAGTTGAATTTTTCGCTATTTCTCTTTCACTTTTTACATTCAGTTCATTTTATTTGCCGGAAAATTCACGCTCGCGCATTCTAGTCTTATTTTAAACTTTATAGCGGAAGGACATCTGTGAGCAGGGAATAAGTCAGCACAGAATTTGGTTGTCGGCGAATTTCTGTAATCGTCCATCGTTCTGCTACTAAAAGTGAGAAGCTAGCCGTTGTTCACTCGTCTTGCTTGTTTGGGGCTGAGTCTTATTCCGGTCAAAGAGAGAGAAAGAGTGTCTGGCAAGGTTTCCAAGGAAAGATTTGTGAACTCGTGTCTGGCAAACTCTCTAAGTGTTTATATATACACAGTTATACACACCTTATAACTTCTTCAGCGCTTAACGAGTGTCGATAAAATTTTGGTCCATAACTTTCACTGAAACAACTGCTCCACAGAATGTCACTGACAACACGTAACGCAAAAGAGTGTCGAAGTATGACTGCACAATAAATGTCAAAAAATCTACCTAAGCGGTCCCTTGGGGATAGACTGCGAGCAGTCTCTCTTTTTCTTCAGATTTAGTGAGAGCAATGCACGCGCGCGGGAGCGGCGAAGCCGCGAGACGCGCGAAACGAGGGCGGCAGCCCGAGAAGAAAAAAGAGACACTGCCTGCTTAGCCAGAGCCAATGAATTAAGCGTTGGCCTCACAACGCAAAACACGATTGGCTGATTTGTGAAGCGTTGACAACAAACTGTCAACAATCGAAACCATTGACAAGTTGATGATGGCTGAAGCACTGCAGGAAAGTTTGCCACGTTTCTCGAAAAAAAAAGAACATTAGATACGGAGCAAAGAGAAGCATAAGAAGGTCTTATCTCTCCGGGTACGTGACGTGATCGCACAATTTAAATGCTCAAAGCCTCTCTTCACTGTCAAGGAACGCTTTAGTTCCAAAACGGTAGTCTTACTTTAGAGCTTAAAACAGAAAGTAGCATAGACTGGAAGACTTTTAGACTGTTTATTTTATAAAGCTAAAACAATAGTAATTACCAACGGATGCACTACAGGACATCGCGCTATAGAGCAAAGATTCTCAAGAAAGAAAGAAAAATAAAAGAAAA
>NC_133209.1:26343694-26353694 GCF_958299795.1 Porites lutea | reverse complement strand
TTTCGAGATATTAAAGTTCGTGTTTTGTCCGAAGTTGCGCACATGTATTTTTCGTAAAATATTTAAAAGAGGTCTTATAAACGAGTGTTATAGCTAAATGTGGTGAGTCGTGGGTAGAGGTCATGGGTGTGGGTGTGGTTGTGGGTAAAAAAAAAGTCTTCCAAAAAAAATTAAAATTAAAAAATTTAATAGCAAAAAGTTGTAAAATTCATGAGACGAAAATCCCCGCGTACATACCAGTCCTATTCCCCCTCCCCGCGGTCAGCAAAGCAAATAACCGAATGCTCTAGCACAAACGGACAATAAAAAGACACTTAGGTGAAAAATAAAAGAAACTTTGTGCACTCAGCCGTAAACCTGAAGTAAGCTATACATGCAAAAACTGGAGACTGTGCACGAAAAAATGGATTTACACAAATTTACTCGGTGCAAATATGGTGCAAAAGAGTGCAAACTAGGAGTTAATCAAAAGCAAAGATGGTAAATACCGCATTTGCTTGCCAGTTTACATGGGGTTGTAAATTTGAGGGCAAATGCGGTATTTACCATCTTTGCCTTATATTTAACCAAAGTTGGCACTTTTTTGCACCAAATTTGCACTGAGTAAATTTGATGTAAATCAAATTTTTCGTGCAGTGAGCTGCTTTTTCTCAAAGATGTCAACATTCGTGACTGAAAAGTCCTTTCAGTTTAAGGAGTGATATTTCGAATCGTTACAGCAAAGACTTTGTACAGTCTCGCCTTAACTTGAAAAGTTTGAGAATGAAGGTGGTTCCTTCGTAAGGTAACAGACCTAAACTAAAACTTCTATCCAAAAATATGAAATACCTAAAAATTGTCCTTTTCCCCTTCCCTTTCTCACGGTGATCGCATTCCATCGTGTTGAAAAACCTCCACTGATTATTGGAATTGTAGATCGAATAAAGGTGAAATAGTGAGTAGCTATTTCCATTCAGCGAGTCAGAGCTGCCCCATACTTTCTGCAAATTGCAGGTATAATTTACGTCTGTTTCGTTTATTTCGCGGCGATAGCTCAGGTATGGATAAATCTTCATCGGCAACATGTAATGTCTTTTATACAGTGATGGTGTGAAAGGCGAGCCAAGTCCCACGTGGCTAAGGAAATATATATCGGGAAGAGGACGAAAAAAAAGCCGTGACGAAAAGGGCAATCAAGGAGTTGGAGATTTTCGTTTCATAAATATTGTACAACTTTTTTATTTAATGTTTTTTTTTTTTGTCATTTTTTTTCCATACCTTTTTTACCCACGACCTCTACCCACTACCCACGACAGTTAGCTAGACTCCTTATTTCCATGTTCCTTGCGACAATTCCTTTTAACAAGTTTAGGCGAAGGCAAGCAGAATTTTCATGTTCCTCAAGTTAACCAGCTTTGTCGGAAGGAACATGGAAATTTCCACGTTCCTTGCGACAAATCCTTTTAACAAGCTTTTCCGAAGGCACATGGAGATTTCTATTTTCTTAGCGACAATTCCTTTTAACAAGCTTAGGCGAAGGATTTTTGTGTTCCTCAAGTTAACCAACTTTGTCGCACGGAACATGGAAATTTCCACGTTCCTTGCGACAAAACTGGCTAAAAGGAACATTGTAACTTTTAACCAGATTTGCCTGAAAATTTCCACTTTCTACCTTTTTTAGGAAAAATATACTGAAAATATTAATACTTTTGACAGAGTGTTCAATTTTTAGCAAAGAGGAATTCTTTGAGGTGTTTGAGCTCCAAAAAACTATCATGGTTTTAGTCATTTTGCGGATCCGGAGTCGTTAAGAAGAGGAAGGATAAACCAACCACAATGCACGTTCCCACCCTTTGTGGTTGGTTTAGTTCTTCGGAAACTGCTTTCGACCCCGAAAATCTGGTTTTCACTAGATCAGAAGCGAAACGTACGTGATGGAGTGGTAACCGGAATCGGAACGCTGTTTTTACGAGATCATAAGCTCTACGCTTCTGATTACGACTCCGACTCCGACTCCGACTCCGTCCTTAGTGAAAACCAGCTCTAAAGTGGTCGACTTGTTGGTATTGAAATCATGAAACGAAAATTATTAGAGTAAAACAAAAGCCTAGAAATCAAACCTTCTTAATAACTTACGTTTGTGCTTCTTAGCGGAAAAGTATTTCTATCAATTTCCTAAAATTCATGAAACTTTTGTGCGACTGAGCTTTCAACATTTAACTATTTCCTCTCAGACAACATACTGGAAGTGTTGTTCAACAAATTGTTTTAGCGTACGCGTGAGACAGCAGGTGGAATAAGTTATTAATAAAAATTACAGCATACGTAGAAGATGAAAATAAACTGATTATATCATTTGTTAATCTATGTTAAAAAAAACATTGCACATAAATCACAAAAAAATAACTGCATTTGAGTCAAATCGTTCGTATCTAACCAGCAGACAGCCCTTTCAACCGCAACCAGTGCTCAGTTTACTGAATTGTTCGCTTAATGTAATCAGATACTCAATGATCGAAAAATTGGACAATAAATTTAACAGCAGGAAAAAGGAAGCTTGCTTGGTTAAACCGCGGAAGGATCATTATTGTTTCCAAATACATAAAAATGATATAAATACACGCGTGGAAACGCGAAAGTCAAATCATTTCACGGCATACATCCAACAGGGGCGAGTCTGAGTGAAGCCAGTAGCAGCTAGTTTAAAGTAGTTTCCTACTATGAATGTCAAACGTTTTGTTGGGATCATTACGACGCAACTGTGTTTTGCCACATTAATACAAGTAAGTTACTGCCTTTTAGACTTGCATACATGATCCCTAAACAACAGCTCAAAATGAAACGATCCCCCCAAAAAAAATCTTAAGTCCCATAAACTATATCACCTTATTCTTTTATTGGTGGTCGGAATAATTGGTAAAAATTCAGTGTTACGTACCCGGTTGTTAAATGACCTACAACATCATGATAAAACTCACATACGATATGACTGGCCTAGCCAAATAACTCAACAATAACACCATGAAAAGTATATGTAAGGCACGTTGGAAGAATGACGCGGAACGCTTTTAAAAGGAGTGAATAGGATAATCACATATTTTGAACTTCATTCTCATACTCGGGGCTCTGGAAAAATGAACTTCCTTTACCCTCAAAACCTTCTCGTGCGTAAATCTGGTTAACTTTTGTTTTATTATTTTATTTTTGTTTTTCAGGCAATACCAGAAACATTCTCTGTACGAATGATCAAAGACGGCGGAGTGTTTAATGAGAATGTCACTATTAATGTTGCTGAACAAACAGCGACTTTTCACGTACCCTTACGAGAAGGCGCTGATGAAGCCAATGTTGTCCACGATTTTCGCAAGGTAAACTTCGCTTTCTCAGTGCTAACGTCATTCTTTCTTTCTACAATGATCAAACTCAGTATGCACTTCGTATGCACTAAGAATATGTCACTGTATGATATTCAGCCAAGCCACTGGCTACGTGTTTTATTTGCCGGCCGGGAAAACTGAAGGAAATAGCTTAAACTTGAATTTATACTGTTTTAATGCCCCTTGTTCCCACGTTAGGTAATTAATAACTCCCCCAAGCGTTCCCGGTAGCTAAAATTTTTTGTTTTTTCAAGCAACTTTTGGTTATTTTTTGAGCAACTTTTTAAGAAATTACAGGAAACTTTTTCGAAAAATCTCGAGCAACTTGTGGAAAGCCCTACAGGCAGCCCTTGGGCGATTCTCTAGTGCCCTACGTTAGCTCCATTTCGTCCCTGTGAAATGTTAAAAGACGGTACATCAACGTGCCTTTTTACACGAGAAGTCAACATTTTTACCCATTCTCTTCATCTCTTCATTTATAGAACTTGGAGATAATCAGTTTGCCGGAGAAGAAAGTTTGTTTCGTATCGCAGCTTAACAGCGACTTTCCACGACCTGTAGAACTGATAGACTCTTTCAGAAAGGTACGTAATATGGACTCTAACTGCCTTTTGATTAGCCTGCGATAACAGCCGACATTTCGCGATGCCATCACTGGTTCATACCGCGACATAAAGTCTGAGAAACGAGCGCAGAAGTGCGTATGATTGGTCGTGGCGCGTGGGAAATTAGCTTCAACCAATCAGAAGAATTATCCAGTGACGCATCATCATTCTCTTACGCGTCATCAGTGTGGAATTTCTGCTTTCGTTCCCCAGAGGTCATTTCGCGGGGAAACCAGTGGTGGCGTCGCTTAATGTCGGCTGTTTTTCTCACGCTACCTTATGATGAAAAGAAAAAAGGCAAAGAAATACAACTGTAAGATAAGATTCGTTATTTAGAGACAAGCTTAAATGAAAAGCAAATTCTTACAATTCCTAGGCAGCCCGCAACAAAACAAGTCTTTCCATTTTGCTGAGGATAAAAGCCGCTATGGAGATAAAAGAAGTGCCAGATGACCTTTCTAGGCCTCATCGTGCTGCCTTGGAAAATATGTGTCAGAATTTCCTGAACTATCGAGCAGAACCCGTAAATCAAGATTCAATTTCTGCTATCACGCCCCTATCACTACAAAAAGGTAAGTATTCATCAATCAATCATTCAGTCATTAAATCAATCAACCAACCAACCAATCCATCAATCAATCAATCAATCAATATATCAATCAATCAATAAATCAACCAATTAATAACATCAAAAAATCAATGCATCAATCAATCAATTAATCATTAAATATACTGAAGAGTAGCCTTCAGAAAGGGCGTTTCTTCGGATAGGAAGGCAAGCGCAAGGCGAGCTTGGAGCGCGAAACACTCGACAGGTGGAAGGCTCGAAAGAAAGAGATCCCGCGCCCTGTCGCGCGAGTCTTGCACTCCACGCCTACCTCGTGCAAGCCTGCGTGTATACGTCTCCATTTCCTTTGTACTCGCAAGTAAAAAAGGAAATGGGAGATGTCTGGGCGCAGGCTTACCTTGCGCTTGTCTTCGCTTAGCCTCCCACGCAGTCGTCTTTAGGGAGCTGGTATTTCGTCCCTTCCCACAGCTGTACTTTGCTACATTGATACAAGTAAGTTGCTGCTTTTAGACTTACAAAAATTCCTAAATAACAGCACAACTTATAAATTAAACGAACCTTAACATAAAATACAGCTGTGGGGAGAAACGAAATACGAGCTCCCCTTAAAAACGCCTGGGAGGGAGGCTAGTCTTCGCTCGTCCGTAAAACGCGGGGAAAAAACGCCTGTTCTGCATGCTAGCTGAAAAGTAAACAGAACTGAACAGTAAAAAAACAGTAAGTTTGGGTTCTATCAATTGATTGAGTAAAGACTGAGAAGGTAACCTTTTAAGCGTAAGCAGAGTCCTGGAAAACGGGTATTACGTACAGTGTATATGACTCCAGCTTCGCGTTTGAATCTTCGGCGTACTTCAGGCCGAAGTCTTCAATGAACGCAAACCTTTTCACAAGTCCTATGAATGCATGTCTGCATGATGGGAGGTTAAGCATGCCGCGCCACGAGTGTCGTGTCAAGGGCATATCGAAAACAAAATTATAACCAACTGAGCTAGCATACAAGAATCTTATATTACGATGTTTTAAAACAACTCTTTGTTTTACTCTATTTCAGGCAAAAATAAGAATCACGTTCATCGACGCAATTGTTCTAGCACAGTTTGCTATACAAGGAAAGTGTGTTACCTTCGGTGCGTAGGTAAAGGCTGCTATGTGTGTACAAACGAGAGATTTTGCGACACCATTATTTGCTAAATGAATTAATTTTCTCTTACGAAAACTGCCTTACTAAATATCCTAAGCCAGACTGTATTCAGAAACTGGTCACAGAATTAGTGCTGGTGGTTGGGAGGGGCGCGTATAAAAAATGAGGCTGTACGAAGTCTTATAAAGTGAGGTGTTACAGTTGTTATACTTAGAATTTCTTTTTTTTTTTAATGAATTTTGACATTGTCATGCACTTAAGTGCCTTTCAGCTGCTAGAATTGCTAAAAAAAGTTGAGCAGTATTACATAAGCAGAATTTTTGTTGCAATAAAGAAAAAAAAATAGTAGTAATAAACTCATTGAATAAAGACTAAAATACATGTATAAATTGTTTGCAGTGTTTCCTTCTTGCTGTTACTTTTGGGGATACATTCACTTTGGTAGTGTACTATAACAGATGCTTTCCACGGATCACAATAAAAAAATTGATAAAAGTTTTTTCGCTGGTGTTGTCAGGAAAATGTTAATAATATCTGGCGACCGGGATTGCTTCGTCTTGCATTGTCTGCTGTATTTTCTACATCATGGGCATCTCATTTAACTGCAGTGGTACAGTTATGAGTAGACCTTTCCCGCATTCCTGTAAACAAAGGCATCAAGTCGAGGCATGGATGGACAAATACAGTGATTTGTATGAAATTGTCCACCCAAGCCTCAACCCCAATTTTTTATGTTTGGTTACTGGAGTGGAATGTGGGAAAGGTCTGTTAGGCAAGAAAGTTATGATTTTTGTGTTTCTCCATCTTTGCTTTCTTTCTCCCATTTCGTGCCAGAACTCGTCAGCAAGATTTTTGGCCTTTTCTTATCTCAGAAATCGGGCTGAAATCTCTCTTATGAATCCATGGCGAAATTGGTCCCGGTAACCGGACTCATATGAAGACGCCCTCAAATATATTCGAACTAAATATATTAAACCGTATCATCACTGTCACTGTCAAATCAAAGGGTGACCAAACAAAACGATAAATAAAGCTTATTGGGAACGGCTATTTACCTTAACCGACATACTCTTGTACTTTACACCCAGACATGTCACCGGAACATCTTCAAAGTCGATCTTTCTGAGCACGTACAAGTCAACAAGGGCAGCAGCAGTAACATTACCATACAGCGGAGCGCTGGATTTTCTTCCAGGAACCTCTCCAGAGTCCTGGTTATGCCATAAAAGACACAATGCTTGAGATATCGTCAGGCTTCTTCTGTTAAAACACTCAGTAACGAATCTATCTTGAGGAAGGCTAAAAATTTCTAAAGTAACCGTTCCATTCATGTACAACTTTCGAAGCCTATCTAATAAATTCCCTACGATTTTCTGAAGTTTAATTTTTCGCATTTCATTCCCCAGATTACGCTATTTTTCGCAGAAAAAGGGAAACCTAAAATTTTCGGAATCCAAAATGCTATGGGAAGAGGAGGAATCAGAAAAATTTCACTTTCGTAAAACCTGTGAATTGCAGTAAAATTTTCGGGAAAATAATCAGTGAAGCTCTGGTAATTTCGAAAAGACTCAAGGATGGCCGAACAGATAAAAATTTTATAGCGCCGCTTAGAATGTATTTCTAAAGATCTAAAAGTACTCTGGATAGCCCAAAAAGTGTTTTCAATGCATTTAGGAGGAAACCGTCGTTGGGTGGCCCTGTAAGATATTCTGAGTTTTTTCTTCCTTGTTACCTTCGATTTTCGAAGGTTGTGTTCTACACATTTTATCACCAAGGTATTGGGAACATTGGTAGAAAAAAAACGTCTCCTGAAAATTAAAAAAAAACAAAATGGGAAGGAATATGGAAATTTCCATGTACCCTTTACAAAGATTACATGGAGGGGAACAAGAAAATTTCGGTTTACCTTTGCAAAGATAATAAGGAAAGGAACATGGAAATTTCCGTGTACCTTTACGATGATAATGGAAGTGATCATGGAAATTTCCGTGTACCTTTTCGGAGATAACATGGAAGGGAACATTAAACTCTAAACATTAAACTCTTTAAATGGAAAGGAACATGGAAATTTCCGTGTACCTTTAAGCGGTCACCAGAAAATGATGATCCAAATGAACTTTATTATCGTTTCTTTTTTCTTAAACTTAGTGAACAATTTCAAGATAATGGACTTAAAACCAGTGTTAGAAAATAAAAGTTTGTATCCTCCAGGAGAAGGGCGGCCTCGTTTGGGAGCAATATATTAAATTCAGATATTTTACTTTTCTGCCATTTCTGTTACGACTCTTCGGATAGTTCTGAGCCTGGCTTCACTTTTCTCTGCAATGACGCAGTCATACACCTCCATTTCCACACAAGCAGCCGCAGCGAGCCCTAATGTCAAGAAAAAAAATCGAGTATTCATAAAATTTTTAAGTTTTTCGCATTTATGTGTATGCCAATAGATTTTTTCATTGAAAACAAGAAAACATTTTGTGAAAATGTCAGTTATGACCAATAAATAGATCAGTGCTTATATGCCCTATAAAATGGACAAGGTTTATTATCGACACAGTGCAAAAGAGGCAAATGATACATTTGTAAGGAGAGTACTAGAGTAGCTTGCAGGTTGACTGTATTGTCGAATATTAACCACGCTTAATTAATTTATAAACAAACACTATGATAGACTGCAATACAGTCGTTTTTCTTTTTCTTTTTTCTCAAAATCAGTAAAAAAGTCGGTAAAGCGTGGCGTAAGAGTCTTACGCGCGAAGCGCGCGAGCCTCACACGCCCGTAGCGTCTCTTCTCAGTCTCACTCTCCGTTTTCAGCCTCGTTCCAGACCTTTTGTTGGACTGCTCGCGCGTACTTGAATATGAAAAAATACGGACTGTTTTGCAGTCTAACACTATGACCACCAATTGGGGATATCAATATCGAAAAATATCAGTAAAACAACTGGCCGATTGTGTGTATTTATGCAGTTTACTAGGTAAAATAATAAGTTGCGAATTGAGTTGAATATCAATACCTTTTTACCTGCACCACTGCAGAGATCGAGAATCCAACTGTGTGGGGAGCCATATAAGGCGATCACAGATTTATTATACTCCACAAGTTTTTCTCTTTGGTATAGGGTGCCCAAACTTTTTCCTTGTGGAACATAGACAACAGTTGTGTTTGTAAAAGTATGGGAACATTTGCCCCAGTGGCACTTGATGAGAGGCACCACACTTTGACTAAGTTTGCTACAATCTTAATTGGAAAAGAAAAATAAAGAGGTTAATTAAAATTAAGCAATGATTGGGTAACTGACATCGTTTGCCTGACTCTAAAACTTCTGTATATTATAGTTATTTGTTTGCGGCATTGCTTTCTCACTCCTAATTAGTCTTTTCCTTGCAAAACAATACTTCAGGTATCAACGACTTCCTGAGTGATAACTTTACTATTGTGTCATATCGGGTATCGTCACGAAAGCATGACTGTTATTTGGTGTTCGTTATTATAAAAGAATCATAAAACTGGGACAATCATGTTTCGCTTTAGGGGTCATTTAGCCTCCCACGCAGACGTTCGTTTTTCTTCTGGAACCCCTAAGAACGTCTGCGTGGGAGGCTAGGGGTCATTTTGTTCGAGCCAAGTGCGCGTCAACATGATTCTAAAAACGGAAAGGAAATTTGAATTGAGTGGACATGAGGACAACTTCAAAGCTATATCGCTCAACATGTAAAATCAACGGAGTGACCTCTGGGCTAGTCGAGTGAAGTCAAATGATCTTTACTAGCCTACTGGGCATGAAATGCAAATAACCGAAAGTACATCCATCAGGTCCTCACGTCGCCGGAGTCAAAATCCAAGCGACCTGTATGTAAATACACTTCCACCAAGGATCCCAGCTCCAGCTGAAATATGGTAAGAAATAATCAGGTGACTTAACTACAGGATACAGCCGGTCACTTATCAGGGGCACCCAACGAGAATATACTTGAAAACCACTTAAACATAGCATTGTTGAACGTATTTTAGTATTTAAACGGTAGATATAGGCATATGTTTATCCCCTAAAAATTTTTTAACTGTTCGGATTTCCTGGCTGAAAGTCTAGTGATCCGAAAATTATAGGGATCAAAACTTACCTTTTCGAAAATTTCAGCCAGAAAAAGGGCTCCCGAAAATTCTAGGTGACCATTTCAGGGTAAAAATCCGTTAAAAAAAGGCAATTATACCACTTTTTAGATGTTCGAAAATCCTAGAAGAGGCAGGCAAGCAAGAAATTTTACAACAAATGTTCCGAAAATTCTAGATCTCAAATCGTCTTCCGAACAGATGTTTTCCGAAAATTGACG
>NC_133209.1:26316194-26338694 GCF_958299795.1 Porites lutea | reverse complement strand
ACAAAGTAGAAAACCAAATCCGCGAGGAAATTAGCAAAGGCAATTACGTAGTAACACAGGCCGATTATCGTTAGTACCCTTGGCGCTATCCCAAAACCAGACACTGATAAAATCCGGCTCAAACACGATTGCAACAGACCGCAGTTTTCCAATGTAAACTCCTATGCCACAACGCAACACTTTTCTCATGTAACAGTAGAAAAAGCTGTATCACAGATAAAACCTAGTGGTCTTATATTAAGCAAACTTAAAATCCTCGAAAAATCATATTAAAGTCCGCGAATATTCAAGGTACAGACTTATATTTGGTCTATTTTTAAAACTAAAAAAAATTATGGTGTGCCAATGAAGCCATCCGAATTGTCTTGCTTCGAACACACAAAAAATTTCGCGGCGTTATTATTTTTCTTAGCGGCATGCAATAAAGAATTCCAGCGCGCCTGCGCTGCCATACGCATGGCAAAATTTGCTGGCTGCAAATGACCACAAAGGACCACGAGGACGCAAGTTTTTAAGCCTAAACACATTAACAAATTCCAGCGGGCAATTGTGACAGATTTTCGCATATGATGCAAAAGATGAAGGCCACCCGAATTTGCTACCCGACGATTGCTTGAAGGTTGCAGACGGAATGAGCACGGGATTCGCTGTTCTGTATCACGTATACGCTCGAAAACAGCCCATTCTCTGTTCTGCATTACGTCACAATAGGTTGTTACATCGATTCCAGATTCTTTCGCGCACGACTTCATAAGGCTTCCACCTCGCCGCTAGGCCTTTGTACATTATGCTAGCATTTTTTTGAGCATTTTTGTGAGGCAAAAGCATTAAGCATTATTCGAGCATAGTGGCATTTTTCGGGAAGATTAGGTTTTTTTCTTACTGAAAATAAAAATTGAAACATTTTTTAATAGGTATGACGACTTTAAAAACAATTCAAAAAATGGATTCAAATTTCCTATTAATACAGCCTTGTAGATGATCTTTTTTTCTGTATATTGAAACTTTTCATTTGTATACATTGCTGTCATACCACTGATATATTTTTATTTTTGTTATTTTTGTTTTATTAATGTTTAGCATTATCAAGCATTTTCACGAGCAACGATTGTTTGGATTTGTTTAGGAGTGTCATGAATTGCCGAAACTTACGAAAAATATTTACCTCGGAAATAGACTAAACTGTTCTACTGCAAAAACACCAGACGAGGTTAATCGATAAAAATCTATATATCGGAAATCCGCAATGCGATTAATATCGAGTGATATCGGAAATCGATAGAAATTGAACTCACAGATAGATTGATCTCCATTACTATCAATTATCGGTTTATCGATTAACTACCTGTGAATAAAGAATTTGAAATCAGGCTGTACATAGCATATTTTTCGAGATATTAAAGTTCGTGTTTTGTCCGAGGTTGCGCACATGTATTTTGCGTAAAATATTTAAAAGAGGTCTTATAAACGAGTGTTATAGCTAAATGTGGTGAGTCGTGGGTAGAGGTCATGGGTGTGGGTGTGGTTGTGGGTAAAAAAAAAGTCTTCCAAAAAAAATTAAAATTAAAAAATTTAATAGCAAAAAGTTGTAAAATTCATGAGACGAAAATCCCCGCGTACATACCAGTCCTATTCCCCCTCCCCGCGGTCAGCAAAGCAAATAACCGAATGCTCTAGCACAAACGGACAATAAAAAGACACTTAGGTGAAAAATAAAAGAAACTTTGTGCACTCTGCCGTAAACCTGAAGTAAGCTATACATGCAAAAACTGGAGACTGTGCACGAAAAATTGGATTTACACAAATTTACTCGGTGCAAATATGGTGCAAGAGAGTGCAAACTAGGAGTAAATCAAAAGCAAAGATGGTAAATACCGCATTTGCTTGCCAGTTTACATGGGGTTGTAAATTTGAGGGCAAATGCGGTATTTACCATCTTTGCCTTATATTTAACCAAAGTTGGCACTTTTTTGCACCAAATTTGCACTGAGTAAATTTGATGTAAATCAAATTTTTCGTGCAGTGAACTGCTTTTTCTCAAAGATGTCAACATTCGTGACTGAAAAGTCCTTTCAGTTTAAGGAGTGATATTTCGAATCGTTACAGCAAAGACTTTGTACAGTCTCGCCTTAACTTGATAGGTTGAGAATGAAGGTGGCTCCTTCGTAAGGTAAGAGACCTAAAACTTCTATCCAAAAATATGAAATACCTAAAAATTGTCCTTTTCCCCTTCCCTTTCTCACGGTGATCGCATTCCATCGTGTTAAAAAATCTCCACTGATTATTGGAATTGTAGATCGAATAAAGGTGAAATAGTGAGTAGCTATTTCCATTCAGCGAGTCAGAGCTGCCCCATACTTTCTGCAAATTGCAGGTATAATTTATGTCTGTTTCGTTTATTTCGCGGCGATAGCTCAGGTATGGATAAATCTTCATCGGCAACATGTAATGTCTTTTATACAGTGATGGTGTGAAAGGCGAGCCAAGTCCCACGTGGCTAAGGAAATATATATCGGGAAGAGGACGAAAAAAAAGCCGTGACGAAAAGGGCAATCAAGGAGTTGGAGATTTTCGTTTCATAAATATTGTACAACTTTTTTATTTAATGTTTTTTATTTTGTCATTTTTTTTCCATACCTTTTTTACCCACGACCTCTACCCACTACCCACGACAGTTAGCTAGACTCCTTATTTCCATGTTCCTTGCGATAATTCCTTTTAACAAGTTTAGGCGAAGGCAAGCAGAATTTTCATGTTCCTCAAGTTAACCAGCTTTGTCGGAAGGAACATGGAAACTTCCACGTTCCTTGCGACAAATCCTTTTAACAAGCTTTTCCGAAGGCACATGGAGATTTCTATTTTCTTAGCGACAATCCCTTTTAACAAGCTTAGGCGAAGGATTTTTATGTTCCTCAAGTTAACCAACTTTGTCGCACGGAACATGGAAATTTCCACGTTCCTTGCGACAAAACTGGCTAAAAGGAACATGGTAACTTTTAACCAGATTTGCCTGAAAATTTCCACTTTCTACCTTTTTTAGGAAAAATATACTGAAAATATTAATACTTTTGACAGAGTGTTCAATTTTTGGCAAAGAGGAGTTCTTTGAGGTGTTTGAGCTCCAAAAAACTATCATGGTTTTAGTCATTTTGCGGATCCGGAGTCGTTAAGAAGAGGAAGGATAAACCAACCACAATGCACGTTCCCACCCTTTGTTATTGGTTTAGTTCTTTGGAAACTGCTTTCGACCCCGAAAATCTGGTTTTCACTAGATCAGAAGCGAAACGTACGTGATGGAGTGGTAACCGGAATCGGAACGCTGTTTTTACGAGATCATAAGCTCTACGCTTCTGATTACGACTCCGACTCCGACTCCGACTCCGTCCTTAGTGAAAACCAGCTCTAAAGTGGTCGACTTGTTGGTATTGAAATCATGAAACGAAAATTATTAGAGTAAAACAAAAGCCTAGAAATCAAACCTTCTTAATAACTTACGTTTGTGCTTCTTAGCGGAAAAGTATTTCTATCAATTTCCTAAAATTCATGAAACTTTTGTGCGACTGAGCTTTCAACATTTAACTATTTCCTCTCAGACAACATACTGGAAGTGTTGTTCAACAAATTGTTTTAGCGTACGCGTGAGACAGCAGGTGGAATAAGTTATTAATAAAAATTACAGCATACGTAGAAGATGAAAATAAACTGATTATATCATTTGTTAATCTATGTTAAAAAAAACATTGCACATAAATCACAAAAAAATAACTGCATTTGAGTCAAATCGTTCGTATCTAACCAGCAGACAGCTCTTTCAACTGCAACCAGTGCTCAGTTTACTGAATTGTTCGCTTAATGTAATCAGATACTCAATGATCGAAAAATTGGACAATAAATTTAACAGCAGGAAAAAGGAAGCTTGCTTGGTTAAACCGCGGAAGGATCATTATTGTTTCCAAATACATAAAAATGATATAAATACACGCGTGGAATCGCGAAAGTCAAATCATTTCACGCCATACATCCAACAGGGGCGAGTCTGAGTGAAGCCAGTAGCAGCTAGTTTAAAGTAGTTTCCTACTATGAATGTCAAACGTTTTGTTGGGATCATTACGACGCAACTGTGTTTTGCCACATTAATACAAGTAAGTTACTGCCTTTTAGACTTGCATACATGATCCCTAAACAACAGCACAAAATGAAATGATCCTCAACAAAAAGAGAATTAAGTCCCATAAACTGTATGACCTTATTCTTTTATTGGTGATCGGAATAATTGGTAAAACCTTCAGTGTTACGTACCCGGTTGTTAAATGACCTACAAAATCATGATAAAACTCACATACGATATGACTGGCCTAGCCAAATAACTCAACAATAACACCATGAAAAGTATATGTAAAGCACATTGGAAGAATGACGCGGAACGCTTTTAAAGAGGGTGAATAGGATAATCACATATTTTGGACTTCATTCTCATACTCGGGTCTCTGGAAAAATAAATTCCTTTACCCTCAAAACCTTCTCGTGTGTAAATCTGGTTAACTTTTGTTTTCTTACTTTATTTTTGTTTTTCAGGCAATACCAGAAACATTCTCTGTACGAATGATCAAAGACGGCGGAGTGTTTAATGAGAATGTCACTATTAATGTTGCTGAACAAACAGCGACTTTTCACGTACCCTTACGAGAAGGCGCAGATGAAGCCAATGTTGTCCACGATTTTCGCAAGGTAAACTTCGCTTTCTCAGTGCTAACGTCATTCTTTCTTTCTACAATGATCAAACTCAGTATGCACTTCGTATGCACTAAGAATATGTCAGTGTATGATATTCAGCCAAGCCACTGGCTACGTGTTTTATTTGCCGGCCGGGAAAACTGAAGGAAATAACTTAAACTTGAATTTATACTGTTTTAATGCCCCTTGTTCCAATTAATAACTCCCCTAAGCGTTCCCGGTAGTTAAATTTTTTTGTTTTTTCGAGCAACTTTTGGTTATTTTTTGAGCAACTTTTTAAGAAATTACGGAAACTTTTTTGAAAATCTAGAGCAACTTGTGGAAAGCCCTACAGGCAGCCCTTGGGCGATTCTCTAGTGCCCTACGTTAGCTCCATTTCGTCCCTGTGAAATGTTAAAAGACGGTACATCAACGTGCCTTTTTACACGAGAAGTCAACGCTTTTACCCATTCTCTTCATCTCTTCATTTATAGAACTTGGAGATAATCAGTTTGCCGGAGAAGAAAGTTTGTTTCGTATTGCAGCTTAACAGCGACTTTCCACGACCTGTAGAACTGGTAGATTCTTTCAGAAAGGTACGTAATATGGACTCTAACTGCCTTTTGATTAGCCTGCGATAACAGCCGACATTTCGCGACGCCATCACTGGTTTCACCGCAACATAACTTCTTAGGAACGAGCGCAGAAGTGCGTATGATTGGTCGTGCCGCGTGGGAAATTTGCTTCAACCCGCAATCAGAAGAATTATCCAGTGGCGCGTGATCATTCCCTTACGCGTCATCAGTGTGGAATTTCTGCTTTCGTTCCCCGGAGGTGATTTCGCGGGGAAACCAGTGTTGGCGTCGCTTAATGTCGGCTGTTTTTCTCACGCTACCGTTTATGATGAAAAAAAAAAGGCAAAGAAATACAACTGTAAGATAAGATTCGTTATTTAGAGACTAGCATAAATGAAAAGCAAATTCTTACAATTCCTAGGCAGCCCGCAACAAAACAAGTCTTTCCATTTTGCTGAGGACAAAATCCGCTATGGAGATAAAAGAAGTGCCAGATGACCTTTCTAGTCCTCATCGTGCCGCCTTGGAAAATATGTGTCAGAATTTCCTGAACTATCGAGCAGAACCCGTAAACCAAGATTCAAATTCTGCTATCACGCCCCTATCATTACAAAAAGGTAAGTATTCATCAATCATTCATTCAGTCATTAAATCAATCAACCAACCAACCAATCCATCAATCAATCAATCAATCAATCAATCAATCAATAACATCAAAAAATGAATGCATCAATCAATCAATTAGAAATAAAATATACTGAAGAGTAAATTAAATTAAAATATACTGAAGAGTAGCCTGAAGAAAGGACGTTTTTTCGGATAGGAAGGCAAGCGCAAGGCGAGCTTGGAGCGCGAAACACGCGACAGGTGGAAGGCTCGAAAGAAAGAGATCCCGCGCCCTGTCGCGCGAGTCTTGCACTCCACGCCTACCTGGTGCTAGCCTGCGTGTATACGTCTCCATTTCCTTTGTACTCGCAAGTAAAAAAGAAATGGGAGATGTCTGGGCGCAGGCTTACCTTGCGCTTGTCTTCGCTTTTAGTCCCACGCAGCCGTCTTTAGGGAGCTCGTATTTCGTCCCTTCCCATAGCTGTACTTTGCTACATTGATACAAGTAAGTTGCTGCTTTTAGACTTACAAAAATTCCTAAATAACAGCACAACTTATAAATTAAACGAACCTTAACATAAAATACAGCTGTGGGGAGAAACGAAAAACAAGCTCCCCTAAAAGCGCCTGCGAGGGAGGCTAGTCTTCGCTCGTCCGTAAAACGCGGGGAAAAAACGCCTGTTCTGCATGCTAGCTGAAAAGTAAACAGAAGTGAACTGTAAAGAAACAGTAAAGTTTGGGTTCTATCAACTGATTGAGTAAAGACTTAGAAGGTAACCTTTTAAGCGCAAGCAGAGTCCTGGAAAACAGGTATTACGTACAGTGTATATGACTCCAGCTTCGCGTTTGAATCTTCGGTTACTTTAGGCCGAAGTCTTCAATGAATGCAAACCTTCCACAAGTCCTATGAATGCATGTCTGCATGATGGGAGGTTAAGCATGCCGCGCCACGAGTGTCGTGTCAAGGGCATATTGAAAACAAAATTATAACCAACTGAGCTAGCATACAAGAATCTTATATTACGATGTTTTAAAACAACTCTTTGTTTTACTCTATTTCAGGCAAAAATAAGAATCATGTTCAACGACGCAATTGTTCTAGCACAGTTTGCTATACAGTGGAAGTGTGTTACTATCGGTGCCCAAGTCCAAGCTGCTATGAGTGTAGAAACGAGAGAAAATGCCACACCATTAATTGCTAAATGAATTAATTTTCTCTTACGAAAACCGCCTTACTAAACATCCTAAGCCAGGCTGTATTCACAAACTGGTCAGAGAATTAGTGCTGGTGGTTGGGAGGAGCGCGTATAAAAAATGAGGCTGTGCGAAGATATATAGCTCTAATGTCTTATAAAGTGGGGTGTTACAGTTGTTATTAGTTAGGATTTCTTCTTTTTAATAAATTTTGAAATTGTCATACGCTTAAGTGCCTTTCAGCTGAAAAGAGAAAACTTTGCCAAATTCTGGCTATTGTGTCTCTCAGAACTAAGCTAGAATTGCTAAAAATAATTGAGCAGTATTATATAAGCAGAATAGGAAAAGCACGTTTTTTGTTGCAATAAAGAGAAAAAATACTAGTAATAAACTCGTTGAATAAAGACTAAAATACATGTATAAATTGTTTGCAGTGTTTCCTGCTTGCTGTTACTTTTGGGGATACAGTCACTTTGGTAGTGTACTATAAAGGATGCTTTCCACAGATTACAATAAAAAAATTGATAAAAGTTTTTTCGCTGGTGTTGTCAGGAAAATGTTAATAATATCTGGCGACCCGGATTGCATCGTCTTTCATTGCCTGCTGTATTTTCTACATCATGGGCATCTCATTTAACTGCAGTGGTACAGTTATGAGTAGACCTTTCCCGCATTCCTGTCAACAAAGGCATCAAGTCGAGGCATTGATGGACAAATACAGTGATTTGTATGAAATTGTCCACCGAAGCCTCAACCCCAATTTTTTTATGTTTGGTTACTGGTGTGGAATGTGGGAAAGGTCTGTTAGGCAAGAAAGTTATGATTTTTGTGTTTCTCCATCTTTGCTTTCTTTCTCCCATTTCGCGCCAGAACTCGTAGGCAAGATTTTTGGTTTTTCCGATCTCAGAAACTGGGCTTAAATTTCTCTTATGAACCCACAGGTAGCTAAAGCTCGAAATATGAGCATCGGCGAGCATCGGCATTGTTGCGTAACATTCAAAATATAATTATTTGTATGGGAAAAAACCTATCGTTTCTCTAACCTACGAAAATGAAAGGATTTCAATAAAAACAACTTACCTTACTTAAAATGTGTGTTACGTCTCTCCTGTGTGGTCCACGGGCAGATTTATGGCCGTTTTATAGGTTTTTAATATGTGAACGGTTTTCTCTCTACGTGAAACAAAGTAAATTAATCTACCTAGTTGTGTAGCTCAGCGTCCACTCGATGTCACACAAAGTAAATCTACCGAGTTGTGTAGCTCCTTACGTGAATTAAGGAATGGGGCAGAATTGAAAAATGCCAAAAAATAGAAAAAAAATTGCAAAAATAATATTTTACAATTCTAAGGTCTTACTTTTATATAGGCTTACTAATCCGTGGGGACAGAAAATATCTGCGCGTTTCACGTGACACGACCGTTATTCGTTCCTTAAATTTGGCGCCATTTGTGTTTGTTCTATTCGCTTCAAATTTACACCACTTTGTACACCGTCAATACAGCGTTAAAGCATCAAGGCATGGGCTCCTATGTTCAGTGTTTTTGAACTTAATCGGGGAATCCAGGAAAATGCCATTTATCTCTGTGAAATTTGCTATTCTTTTTCGATTAACGCCAATTTACTCAATTACTGCTATCTCATAAGGCCATTTGAGATGGAATCTAAAATCCCCGATTGGATCGTAGTTTTTCATAAAAAGGCTATGGTTTCTGAATAGAAAAACCGTCGCCTAAGTGATGGTAAAGTGGTGTATTTCACGTTTTTAATACTTAACCAGCAGCTCTATTTGTCCGCCATGTTTGAAAGCGCGGTCAAGACATTCGGGGAACTAGAACCCAGGGAATTTCCTTGCTGCTATAGCAACAATTCCTTCTCAAGATGGCGGACGTCTTAAAGTGGAAAAGGTAATACAGTTTTTGAAGTTTTTTTTCTCGTTTCGTTTGTATTATTGCGAAGACCTTTGTAAACTGAAGGCATTAAATTGATTTATATACAAGAGTGGATATTTTTTATCTTAATATGCTTACATTTTTGGACTTAAAAACGAAGAAGAGATGACAAATTTTAGAAAGACGTCGTTCGTAACAAGGTAAAACATAACGGTCTTTCAGAGGTTTGCGCGTACTTACGACTCTCAAAACCTTATTTGCTTCAAGAATAATAGGGTATCATGTTGCTGTTCTACATTATCTTTTGAATTTTGGCGCAATGTTCAGATAAGTGGGGTTAGTTGTGGTGTAAACATTCGCTTCGTGCAGCCTACAAACAATTGTAGAGAGATCAACGTTTCCAATTATCTGTCAGTATTTAAAGGATCTAAGGCTAAACTCAGCATCTTAAAACACAGAAAGGATTTGAAGAGTCACTTAATTGAGGAAAAAATCTCGTTCTGCTATTATGGCGGGACTTTTTAACTGTGGCTTCGCGCGTGTAGCTGCAAGGAACAGTGTGTACGATGAGAACGGGAAGGTCATTTACGACAAGGGCACTCGTTTACAGAGGTTCTTGAGCACATTTTCTGAAAACAAGAAAGCGTTTGCTGTTTCTCAGAACACATTCGACAAAAGGCTACCTGTACTTCTTAAAAGCTTTAAAAAATGGCGCGGCGAAAGCAAGACAAAATATTTGGACCACTTCAGTTCATCCACATGGAAATCTCTATCAGCTCTTCAGAGGGGGTTACATTCTATCTCAAACTGCAGGGAATGTCACATGAATCATCTGGATTTCCAAACGCAGTTCCCTCTGAAAACTAATCGGCTAAAGGGAGCTGATCCAGTAGCAACATGTACTAAAGAAGCAGTAAATTTAAGAAAAACAACAAAGTCTGTGAAACCATCAAAAAAGGCCATTCGAAACACTGCAAAGATCATTTATTCCAAAATTAATGAGCCATTCAAAACTCTCTACAACATCAACCTTGCCGATGCCTTAGCAAAGGTTCCTGAAACTGGACTAACACATGCAAAAACTAAGGTGCAAAAACAGAAGGAAAAAAGGGAAAGTGCAAGGCAATTCAAAAAAAGTACTGAAGGACAGTAGGCAAAAGTTGACTGTGACACCATGCTGGGAACAAGGCAGTCCTTTAAACAGAGAGATTTACAAAGAAAATCCCTGTATTTTGAGTCCCAAGAAGAGGCCAAAATTCGGACGAACAAAAGGAAAGCACTAGAGGAGGCAGGCCTTCGAAGAAAAAAGCGTCACTCTCCAGATTCCAGTTCTCTTGACTTTGACAAAGATGGTCTCCTGCAGGAAGTAAATTCAATGAAACAGGGTGAAAAGGTGAGAACAGCCTAAAAGTAAAGTAAAAAAAAGTGGGAAATAAGAAAATTATAATTGAATCATGACAGCAAATAAATTGAAATAACTGCCTCTTCCCAAGCCAAGAGTTAATCAGAATTACCTCCACCCACCCTCCTCCCCCTACACACACACACATGCCCAGATCCACCCTTTTATTTTTATAGCAAAGATACACTATTCAGTACTCGACAACTAATTAGCTCTCCATGTAAAACAATGTAAAATTACAAAAAGTTACAAAATTGCATCTTTAGTTCAGGAACATGATAAAAACATATCTCAAGTTATTTACATAATATTTGTTTATTCTAACATTTCAGATCAATTTCTCTGAGCTGGCTAGGAAATATGGAACATCTGAGAAGACAAAAGTTGGAAACATGGTGGTGAAAGAATTTCTTATCAAAAATGATGTAAATTTAGAAACTTTCAAGCAATTCAGAAAGAATGATCCACTTCCAAGAAGGCAGCTTCAGAAAAGCTTTGGAGGGGAGATTACAACACCAGTGCCTCGCACAAGTGCAGCCATAAGGGAAACCTTAAGAAAAAAAATTGAAAATGGAGAATACTGCTTGGGCCAGATTATTGCTCCAAAATCCTACCAGAAGCTGACACCGGATTCCAATGGTACTCTCAAGAAAGAATGTTTCACAGTCAGTGGCAGAAAGATACCTTTGGTAGAAATAAGGAAGAATCTTTTGGATGAACACGAGAAACTGGGCTTGGTAAGAGACCACTCAGAAGCTCATTATGAGGCTATGACATATGAAGAGCTGGAAATTCGCTTGAAGGAAATTGGAGAGTTTAAAGAGAAACCTGATAGTAGAATGACAAGGGAGGAACTGGTTACCTCACTAAAACACTGGGAGCGAAGCCGACACCTGATGATCTGGTCTGACCACTCAAGTGTCATGAATCATGGTCATATCCTGTTGACAGTTAACACTATTTATAATCTGGCATTCTATTACACATCGCAAGAGCTTGGGGGCAAGGATGTCCAAGAAATGGTGGAAAAGCCACAAATTTACCTCATGGCAAGGTGTAGAGACACCATTGAGGATCAGCTGTTGTACAGCGACACCCGCCTTGAAGACATCCAACATCTCACCACAAAGATCACCTCTTCCCACAACATTTTCATAACTGACAGATGCCGACTGTTCCATGGTGACCATCCATCACAGGAAGTTGAGAGTGGGGAGCAAGTGGGTGGAACCTTTGGCTGCTGTGGTTGTACTCTATCATCAGCACAGTACTCTGACCACATAGCATCAGTAAGAGCCCCACAAATTACACTAGAAGAACGGAGGAGGAAAGTTATTGCAGGTCCAGTTGGCAAAGAAAGGAGGAATGGAGGCGTACAACCTTTCCAAAAAATGAGCAAAGATGACCTGATTAGAGGGTGCAAGGGCCGAAATCTCCAAACAGATGGTTTATTGAAACCAGCCTTGCAGAGTCAACTGAGAGAGGAGTTAAAGGGTATTCAACGGGTCCCCGCATTGTGCTTTCCAAATCAAAGTGCTTCAATGAAAGAGCTTAACTTGACCCAATATGAAGTTGTGCCAGTGGAACCCCTCCATGATCTCAAGGAGCACATAAATAACATCCTAAAGGAACTCCCTAAACACCTAACTGGTGAGGAAACATCACTGTTTGAGGAGGCCATAGAAGCAGTTCTCTCCACCAAAGAAAAGTTAAGGGGAGCTGATTACCGTCTTTGTTGTATCGTTCTTGCCCTTCACCTTGGAAGCAACTGCCGTCTAACTATAAGAAGGTTACTGTATAGTCTTGCAGAACTCTGTGAATTGTTGTACACTCCTTCAGAAAAACGCACCCCCCGGTTTATTTTACGTCTACATAATGTGACATTTTGCCATGTAGTTGCAGTTGCAGTCAAGTCCTGACACACAGAAAACTCTATGTGCCAAGGTATTAGGCATAACAGCTCTTGTAAAAGCACTTGACAAGGCCAAAAAAGCCCTCCACGAACAACGAAACAGAAACAACAAGTATTGCCATGACAAGTACAAAGATACTTTGGCCTGTGTCCAGACCCAAGTGCTTGCAGCTCACAAAAGTTTAACACAGGAAATAGAGAAATGGGAAAAGGAATTTCTTCTAAAGTATGGGTTTGCACCAACATATGAAAACTTTGAACAAGAGGAAAAAGTAAAAGCTGCATACAAGAAAAAAAAATTGAGCAAGGAACTACTGAAACATTGGAAAATAACTGTGAGTGTTCATCCACGTTGATTAAAATAATTTTGATATGATGTGAATTATTTTTCAAAGAATTCCACTTTCTAGTTTTTATCATTAACATTAAAGAATTCAAATGATATATTATTTGCAGATAATCGTCCAAGAAAATTATATTTAGCGCCGTAAATCGGGTATTGAAGAAAGACCTATGTGAGCCTGAGGCCATATGATAACTGTGTATGCATGTTCATCCAAGTCGCTTAAAATAGTTTAGATATTATATACATTATTACCACAAGAATTCCATGTTTAAGATTAAAGATTATATCTAGCGTAAATGTTAGGCCTAGCAGTATTCAAAAAGAACATTAGAAGATTCCTTTTCGATAAAAGTACGCCGAGCTGTACATGCATGTATATCATTTATATAAACACGCGTACGCCTAGTATTTAATGTTCTGTTTTCCCTATATCTTTGATTTGTAACCGTTACTTCTGGCAGTTGCCTGATGATTAATCTCGAACGAGGCATAAAACTCTGAGTAGCAATAAATGTTCAAGATTTAATCCAGTTCCGTCAGTCTACTTGTAAACATGCCGTGATATGTTTTAAGTATGCAAGAATTTGTGACACTGAAATTTCTGCTCGTCACAGCAGTTATTAAATTAATCATCTGTTCAGTTGCCTTTGAAGCTGAAAATGAAATATGCATCAGTGATACTTGTTAACAGTTCCTACAGCTGTATTACAGAACGATTTTCAAAAATAGCAATAGCACACACGTATTACACAAAACTATTAAACGAGAGCTGAAATTCACGTACCTGATTCTGGCGAAGATCCGTTGAAAATATCAAGATACTTGTAAAAATCATCCAATGTACCGTTGAAGGTAATATAACCTTTTTTTTACGCTGAGAAAATTTGCTTTACCGAAGAATCCAAGAAACGTTTCATGATTAGTCGACCTTTGAATAGCAACGCCATGGTTGTTTACAAGCCGACTTGCAACTTGAGAGCTCTTTAGTTAATAAAGTTAGCGATTACCCAATACTTAACTAGAGTCCTTGCTGGGGGTCACGATGTCGTTTTCTACCCATTCCTCGGCGGCCGTTGTGCCACAAAGTGAATCTACCGAGTATTGCAGCTTGGAGGCCGTTGTGCCACAAAGAAAATGTACCATGATCTGAAGCTCGGCGGCGCCATTTCATCATGACTTGTGATATTTTCGGCACCGGACAAACGAAAATTTTTAGCTCTATGTTTTTTTATTCGGAAAAAACTTATAAACCAGCCTTCAGTAGCGCCACTCAAGTCACTGAAATCAACACACTCGACCAAATTACTGAAAATTGATATTGACGTGAGCACACAGATTCCACTGGAGGCTTTGATGATTCCCTTGAAATGTGTGAGAGAAATCAGTGAACCGGTGTTAAAACACAATTCATTTTGAGAAAAAGCAGTTCGAATTATCACTGTACGAAAAATTTGATTTACATCAAATTTACTCAGTGCAAATTTGGTGCAAAAAAGTGCCAACTTTGGTTAAATATAAGGCAAGGATGATAAATACCGCATTTGCCCTCAAATTTACAACCCCATGTAAACTGGCAAGCAAATGCGGTATTTACCATCTTTGCTTTTGATTTACTCCTAGTTTGCACTCTTTTTTTATTTTACACCTAAGTGTTTTTTTTTTATTGTCCGTTTGTGCTAGAGGATTCGGTTATTTGCTTTGCTGACCGCGGGGAGGGGGAACAGGACTGGTATGTACGCGGAGATTTTCGTTTCATGAATTTTACAACTTTTTGCTATTAAATTTTTTAATTTTAATTTTTTTGGAAGACTTTTTTTTTTACCCACGACAATTACCCACACCCACGACCTCTACCCACGACTCACGACATTTAGCTATAACACTCGTTTATAAGACCTCTTTTAAATATTTTATGCAAAATACATGTGCGCAACTTCGGACAAAACACGAACTTTAATATCTCGAAAAATATGCTATGTACAGTGTTAAAGCGAAACTTCTAGAACTTAGAGTTTTCTTTGTTTTTTTGGTTGTACAGTACCGTAGGAGTGTGATTTATAAAATAAAGCGGTTGGACACTAATACGCGTGACTTCGGTTACATAGTACTTAACGATCGACTTTGGTAAAAGTTGGCCGCTCTGGTTGGCGACAGATCAAAGGAGTTCCAAGTTGAAATTACCATTAACGATGTCTTCGGTTGGTGAAAGAGACAGCTTGGGACGGACGATTATAGCCTACCGTGGACACATTACGCGGATTATAAATGAATTAGATCCGCTACTCTTAGAGCAAATTGCTTCTAAAGAAGTTGTTGAAAAGCACAGTTCGCTGGTGAACATATTCGAGAAGCTTAAACGGGCTTGTGCGCAGTGGTATCATTTGTCTGGGGAGCAAGAGGATAGAGAGCGTATTACTCATGACTACGCCAAGGATGTTTATCGAATGCAGATGTTTGAAAACAAATACAAGGAATGGTTAAACGATGTTTACACCCCAATAAGTCGAGGAGTTTACGGTGAAGGAATTGCGAATATTTCTGGGTTTGATTTGAGCTCCAAAACGCCTGTTGTACGATTAGAGGGTGCCTTTCAAGGAACTCAGAATACAAATCCTTCAGTTTCCCGTGCGGGCGCGCGTAGTGATTTGTTGGAAACGAAAACACCTAATGCGACTCAAGATCATGCAAGTGGCGGCGATAAGACGCCAAGTCAATTACACCGAAGGAAAAAGAGTTCTAAAAGAGGAAGTCAGTTATCGGCACGGAATGTCAAGTGTACAATGGCTCAGCTTAAAGTGAAAAGGCTTCTGGCTGAACAAGAGATAAAGGAAAGTGAAATTGCGTTACGACTACAAGAAGAAAACACGCGTTTGTCAGCCGAGAAGGAACGTTTGAACATTCGAAGCGAATTAATGTTAGCCAGGATTGACGCAGAACAGGCTGAGATTGAAGCCAAACTGGGGGAGCAGGTTGATTTTGACTCTGTTTTTTCTTCCGAAGGATCAGTTAGAGGTCACGAGAACGTGAGGAAATATTTGGAAGGATTGTCACTTTCCGCCGTTCCTGGTCAACCGGATGTTGAGAAATGCGTTTTACCGGAAACCAAACCGCACGCTTTACCGGAAGTGAAAGCTGACATACCGGAAACGAAGAATGTTACTGGAATTAGCACTGACGAAACAACGGTTAAATTTCAAAGGATTATGGAGCAACAGCAGATGTCTATCGATAAAGTTGTTCTTGGACTTGAGAAGTTGGACATGCCAAAGCGGGAATTCTTGTACTTTGATGGCGATCCTTCAAGGTACCCCAGATTTATTAAGAATTTTGAGCTAAACGTGGAATCTTCGATTACAGATGACAAAGTAAGGCTATCTTATCTGATCCAGTATTGCACTGGCAAAGCTAAGGAGGCAATTGAAAACTGTGTAATTCTGCCAGGGCCTGAAGGATACAAAGCTCCTCGTGAAATTCTTAGAAAGAATTTTGGACAACGTCATGTCATCATCCGATCGTTCATCGATAAAGTTGTCAAAGGACCACAGCTAAAATCTTCTGATGGAGAGAAACTCTTACAGCTCGCAAGGGACATGCGAATCTGTTTGCTGAATTCTGCGGAATTAAGCTATCAAGCCGATATAAACTCTTTGGACTCTCTGAAGAAGATCGTTATGCGTCTTCCTGTGCACATGCAGGCAAAATGGGCGGATGAGTCGGGGAAGATTTTGGAAATGGGTTCTGAGCCAACCTTCTCTCATTTGGCAGACTTTCTCGAAAAAAGGGCTCTGATAGCAAACACTGAGTTCGGATGGTCAAGTCAAATGCAAGTTTTGCGATGGAAGACATGAATTGGAGAAGTGTTTTAAGTTCCGGGACAAACGATATATTCAAAGGAAGGACTTTGTTAGGAAACAAAATCTGTGTGAAAATTGTTTGAAGCCTAATCACATCGCTAGAAGATGCAGGAGTCTTGATGCTTGCTTGCTGAGTAGCTGTAGAGAAAGGCACCATTCCTTGCTGCACCCACCTAATTCATTGAGCGCTCCCATAGCTTCAAATGAGACTTCAAGAACGCGAGGTGATTCTGAAGATCCTGTTACCGGGCCAACAGCGACTCGTGAAGAACCAAACGGTCTGGAGAAGAAGTTAGTCTTACTGTGAGAGCATTGTCGTCAGATGAATGCATACAACTAGATCGTGTGTGGACTGTTGACAAGTTACCTGTCTCAAAGGAAAGCATACCCAGCACCGAAGATATCCGCGATTGGCCGCATCTGCAGGGTATAAGTATACCTAAGCTCGATAAAGAGGTATCCATCTTAATCGGCAATGATGTTCCCGAGGCGCACTGGGTCTTTGAAGAGCGCCGTGGTCACCGTAAACAGCCTTGCGCTGCACGGACATTACTTGGTTGGACACTTATCGGACCAGTTGGCGGTTCAAGCAACCCTGAAGCGACCGTCAGTTTCTTAAGTGGTGGTCAAGAAACGCTGTCAGCACAAATTGAGCGAATGTACAACGCGGAGTTCGGCGAATCGTCTGCGTCATCTAAAGAAATGATGTCGATTGAAGATAGAAGAGCCCTGGCAATAATGGAACGAACCGTTCAGATGGTCGATGGCCATTATCAGCTCTCCCTTCCTTGGAAGTATGATAATCCGTGCCTACCGAATAACAGACCAATGGCCGAAAAAAGACTAAATCTTCTGAAAAGACGTTTGGAAAAGAACAAAGTTCTCCAAGAGAAGTACAAGGATGCTGTTGAAGATTACATTGCACAAGGTCACGCGAGGAAAGTATCTCTACATCAAGTGCCACGTTCTGTCTGGTATCTTCCCCACCATCCTGTGATACACCCGCAGAAACCTGAGAAGACCAGAGTTGTGTTCGATTGCGCCGCTAAATTTCGCAATACGTCACTCAACGAACAGCTGCTTCAAGGGCCAGATTTAACCAATAATCTCGTTTGAGTACTACTTCGTTTTCGTCAAGAGCAAATAGGTCTTACGGCCGACATAGAGAAGATGATCCATCAAGTGAGAGTGTCTCCTCAAGACACTTCCGCTCTGTCCTTTTTGTGGTGGCCTGGTGGCGATCTTTCTAAAGAAGCAGAAGACCATGAGATGCTTGTTCACCTCTTTGGAGCTAAATCATCTCCTAGCTGTGCAAGTTTTGCATTAAAGAAAACCGCAGAAGACAACAAGACGGACTTCGATGTGGAAACCATCGATACGGTTAATAGGAACTTCTACGTTGATGACTGTGTTAAATCGGTCGCAACAACTGAAGAGGCGGTACGATTAGTTGAGCAGCTGCCAGAATTGTTGAGTAGGGGAGGCTTCCGCTTAACAAAGTGGATCAGTAATCGTCGAGAAATCTTGTCCTCAGTCGCTAAGGAAGACCTAGCACCGTCAGTGAAGAACCTTAACCTAGACTTAGAAGATTTACCGTTAGATCGCGCCCTTGGCATGCAGTGGGACGCGGAAGAAGACACCTTTGGGTTTAGGACCATTCCGAATATTACAGCCAACACAAGGAGAGAGATTCTTTCTGTCACCTCATCTCTATATGATCCTCTTGGCCTAGCTGCTCCAGCTATACTTCCAGCTAAGCGACTGCTTCAGAAGTTATGCAAAGACGAGCTTGGTTGGGATGACATAGTCCAAGAAGACGACCTTCTGCAGTGGCAAGATTGGACAAGGGGCATCATTGGTCTTACCGAAGTAGCCATACCACGTTGTGTGAAACCGAGAGATTTTGGCGAGCTCAGTTCCGTCCAGCTGCATCATTTCTCAGATGCCTCGGAAGAGGGATACGGGGCTGTCTCATACCTGCGCTTAACTGATGCACTTGGTAATATCGGATGTAGCATCTTACTGGGAAAGGCAAGAGTTGCTCCACTGAAGACTGTGACAGTACCACGACTGGAGTTAACGGCTGCCACAGTCGCTGTCAAGCTTCACAAGCAGATCAAGGAAGAACTCACTTTGCCTATACATGAAGTGACGTTTTGGACTGACTCTACTATTGTCTTGCAATATATCAACAACAGTCACACAAGATTCCAGACATTCGTCTCCAACCGGCTGGCAACGATCCACGATATCTCTACCCCGTCTCAGTGGCGTCATGTTAGCTCTGATCTGAACCCAGCAGATTACGCGTTTCGTGGGTTTAATTCTCATGAACGTACCAAACTGAAGATTTGGCTCGAGGGACCAAGTTTTTTGTTGAAGGACGAAAGCCAGTGGCCAAATCAGCCAACCCAGCTTCCTGAGATTGATGAAAATGACCAGAACGTCAAAAGATCGAAGAAAGTCCAGGCGCATGCTGTTATGCAAGATCAAGGGTTTGACTCGTTGGTTTGTCACTACTCTTCGTGGTATGGTTTGAAGAAGGCTCTAGCTTGGCTGAGCCGCTTCAAGAATTACTTGCTGTATCGCACAGGGAAGGTTGCAAAAGAAGACGTCAAAAGAGGAGAATTATCCGTCCGCGAAATCCAAAACGCTGAAGTGGAGGTCATTAAGTACGTGCAAAGGCTGTTCTTTCCGAGGGAGTTGAATGCACTGATGACTGAAGCCCAGCAACGCCGTAGTATCTCTAGAGTGTCGGGGAAACGCCTTAGTGACGGTTCGTACGTCAGCCCACTGCGCAAACTCAATCCAATAGCTGATAATGGGTTAATCAGAGTTGGTGGTCGTCTTAATAATGCAGAGACTATCGATTGTTTCATGAAGCATCCAATAGTTCTTCCAACCAAGCATCACGTAACTGACATGATTATTCGCCATTATTATCAGATAGGCCATGTAGGATCAAGTCAAGTTCTTGCTGCAATTAGAAGGAAATTTTGGATTTTGAAAGGTGGTTCAGCCGTCAGACGAGTGGTCAGAAAGTGCATCAAGTGTAGAAGATGGAACTCAAAGCCGGAAGCACAGATTATGGCTCCGCTACCTATGGCTCGCGTCACGCCAGGAGATGCACCGTTCACCGCAGTTGGAATTGACTACTTCGGACCAATGCCAGTCAAGTTGAAGAGAAGTCGAGTTAAACGATATGGGTGCATTTTCACCTGCCTAACAATGCGAGCAGTGCATATTGAGGTCTCTCAAGATTTGACGACTGACTCGTTTCTGATGGCGTTTTCAAGATTTGTCAGTAGGCGCGGTGCACCAACAGAAGTTTACAGCGATAATGGTACCAACTTTAAAGGAGCAGAATGTGAGTTGAAGAAAGCTCTTAAAATGTGGAATCAATCACGCATCACAGAGAGTTTACGCAAGCGCAGTATTCAATGGTACTTCAACCCCCCACAAGCAAGTCACCAAGGAGGGGTCTGGGAGAGAATGATTCGCTCTGTTCGCAAGATACTGGGCGCTCTCCTGGGAAACCAAATAGTCAATGACGAGACCCTTCTCACTGTTATGGCCGAGGTAGAGAAAATCCTGAACGACCGCCCACTCACAAGATTAAGCGACGATCCAAATGACTTGGAACCATTAACGCCGAATCATCTTTTGTTGTCTCACCGTAATGCATGTGTTGCCCCTGGTAACTTCTCCACTGCGTCCACAGACAAGTACAAAAAATGCTGGAGACAAGCACAATACCTGAGTAACATCTTTTGGAGAAGATGGGTAGATGAATACTTGTTATCTCTTCAAGAAAGGCAGAAGTGGATTCGCCCGCGCCGGAATGTAGCTGTTGGAGATTTGGTTCTCATAGCTGATGAGCACAGTCCGCGTGGACAGTGGCCAAAGGGTGTTGTTGAAGAAGTTACACCAGATCGCTATGGTGCAGTGCGACAAGCTACAGTTAGAACCGCCTGAGCAATTTTGAAGCGAGATATTAGAAAGATATGCTTGCTGCTGGAAGCTGCCGATAATTAATCCCAGCTGTTGACACAATGTAACTTGTAAGGACAGACAGACCTCTTCGAGGTTTTGGACAAAAAGCAGCCAGTTGCTGGAAAGGAAGTCCCTGATTGCAGTGATCACTTAGCTCATAAATACGTTGCGAACTGTGTAAAGCAATTAAGATGTTAATTGTAGATAAGGTTTTTGAATATTCTAAATAAGTTTCGTTTACTAGTTTCGCTTAGTTTTCTTAAGAAAGGCAAGGCTTGAATGCCCGTCTGCCTTTCGAGGCCGGTGTGTTAAAGCGAAACTTCTAGAACTTAGGGTTTTCTTTGTTTTTTTTGTTCGCGTCTACTTGCAATTAGTTGTAATTGTCTATAGTTTTCTTTTGTTATATTGTTTACTTTCTTTTTGGTGTCACCATCGTTGCGTAATGTTACGTAATCTGTCAAGTTTTTTGGTATAAACTTAGTCTTGTCGGTCAGTGTTTTTTACAGTTTTTATCGGTCAAGAACAGCTCATTCCTTTTAACGTTAAGTCAAGAAACCGTTAAGGTAAATTTTAGTCATACGCCATTTGTACGCTTTTCCGTTTTCTTTGATGTATTTGTTATTTTGTACTGATTTCTACATTTTTCGTAATTTCGTATTCTTTGTATTTTTGGTTGTACAGTACCGTAGGAGTGTGATTTATAAAATAAAGCGGTTGGACACTAATACACAATAGTTACACATAATAGTTCCTGATTTCAAATTCTTTATTCAAAGGTAGTTAATCGATAAACCGATAATTGATAGTAATCGAGATCAATCAATCTGTGAGTTTAATTTCTATCGATTTCCGATATCACTCGATATTAATCGCATTGCGGATTTCCGATATATAAATTTTTATCGATTAACCTCGTTTGGTGTTTTTGCAGTAGAACAGTTTAGTCTATTTCCGAGGTAAATATTTTTCGTAAGTTTCGGCAATTCATGACACTCCTAAACAAATCCAAACAATCGTTGCTCGTGAAAATGCTTGATAATGCTAAACATTAATAAAACAAAAATAACAAAAATAAAAATATATAAGTGGTATGACAGCAATGTATACAAATGAAAAGTTTCAATATACAGAAAAAACGATCATCTACAAGGCTGTATTAATAGGAAATTTGAATCCATTTTTTGAATTGTTTTTAAAGTCGTCATACCTATTAAAAAATGTTTCAATTTTTATTTTCAGTAAGAAAAAAACCTAATCTTCCCGAAAAATGCCACTATGCTCGAATAATGCTTAATGCTTTTGCCTCAGAAAAATGCTCAAAAAAATGCTAGCATAATGTACAAAGGCCTAGCGGCGAGGTGGAAGCCTTATGAAGTCGTGCGCGAAAGAATCTGGAATCGATGTAACAACCTATTGTGACGTAATGCAGAACAGAGAATGGGCTGTTTTCGAGCGTATACGTGATACAGAACAGCGAATCCCGTGCTCATTCCGTCTGCAACCTTCAAGCAATCGTCGGGTAGCAAATTCGGGTGGCCTTCATCTTTTGCATCATATGCGAAAATCTGTCACAATTGCCCGCTGGAATTTGTTAATGTTTTTGGGCTTAAAAACTTGCGTCCTCGTGGTCCTTTGTGGTCATTTGAAGCCAGCAAATTTTGCTATGCGTATGGCAGCGCAGGCGCGCTGGAATTCTTTATTGCATGCCGCTAAAAAAAATAATAACGCCGCGAAATTTTTTGTGTGTTCGAAGCAAGACAATTCGGATGGCTTCATTGGCACACCTTATTTTTTTTTAGTTTTAAAAAGAGACCAAATATAAGTCTGTACCTTGAATATTCGCGGACTTTAATATGATTTTTCGAGGATTTTAAGTTTGCTTAATATAAGACCACTAGGTTTTATCTGTGATACAGCTTTTTCTACTGTTACATGAGAAAAGTGTTGCGTTGTGGCATAGGAGTTTACATTGGAAAACTGCGGTCTGTTGCAATCGTGTTTGAGCCGAATTTT
>NC_133209.1:26298694-26311194 GCF_958299795.1 Porites lutea | reverse complement strand
TCCTAATTAAATCTTTTCCCATGGTTTAGAATAAACTATTCTCGAAACTGAGAATGTTTTGATCAAAGCTGTGTAGATCGACCTGAAACTATGCATGGAACCTTGCGTTTCCTGTATTTACCTCACCTATTGTATGGAATATGTGTGAAAATCTTCCTTATGAATCGAATCGGTATATATCAAAGAGCTACAAAACGAGCAAGAATGCTATATTGACCGACAATATACAGAGCGGGGGCAGCTGTAGTGTCAACTATTACTAGTGATATCGTCATAAGTCAGGGGCACCCAACGTCAATTTTCGGAAAATATCTGTTCGGAAGACGATTTGAGATCTAGAATTTTCGGAACATTTGTTGTAAAATTTCTTGCTTGCCTGCCTCTTCTAGGATTTTCGAACATCTAAAAAGTGGTATAATTGCCTTTTTTTAACGGATTTTTACCCTGAAAAGGTCACCTAGAATTTTCGGGAGCCCTTTTTCTGGCTGAAATTTTCGAAAAGGTAAGTTTTGATCCCTATAATTTTCGGATCACTAGACTTTCAGCTAGGAAATCCGAACAGTTAAAAAATTTTTAGGGGATAAACATATGCCTATACCTACCGTTTAAATACTAAAATACGTTCAACCATGCTATGTTTAAGTGGTTTTGAACTATATTCTCGTTGGGTGCCCCTGGTAAGTGACCGGCTGTATCCTGTAGTTAAGTTGATTGACCTGATTAGTTCTTACCATATTTCAGCTGGAGCTGGGATCCTTGGTGGAAGTGTAATTACATACAGGTCGCTTGGATTTTGACTCCGGCGACGTGAGGACCTGATGGATGTACTTTCGGTTATTTGCATTTCATGCATTTCATGCCCAATTCAAATTTCTTTTCCGTTTTTAGGATCATATTGACGCGCACTTGCCTCGAACAAAATGACCCCTAGCCTCCCACGCAGACGTTCTTAGGGGTTCCAGAAAAGAAACGAACGTCTGCGTGGGAGGCTAAATGACCCCTAAATTAAAGCGAAACATGATTGCCCGAGTTTTATGATTCTTTTATAATAACGAACACCAAATAACAGTCAAGTTTTCGTGACGATACCCGATATGACACAATAGTAAAGTTATCACTCAGGAAGTCGTTGATACCTGAAGTATCGTTTTGCAAGGAAAAGACTAATTAGGAGTGAGAAAGCAATGCCGCAAACAAATAACTCTTAGTGGCCCAAGCGTAATATGAAAGTTTGTATGGGAAAAATAGAGTTTGAAACTTAGATGAAAGGGAAACTGAGGGAAGCAAAAACGATCGAGACGAAACGAAACAGACTGACGGAAGAAAAGTGTGACTTTATATTAAAGTAACGACACGTTATTGCAAAATCCAGTATAAAAACCGCACGATATTTTGTCCAGCTATTATTCCAGAGAGGCTGTTTCCCTAGCCTGTGAACAGGCCTTTGGTCGAGCGGGGAACTAGGTGGAGGGAAAAGCGGAAAGGCTCTCTCCCCCCTTCCCATACCTTTCCTTGCTATGTTTTTCCACAAACAGAGAGCCTGTTCACAGGCTACTGTTTTCCAAACTCAGATGAAAATACGCTATTTTTTGTCGATCTATTTGAGTTTTTCGTCCGTAGACCACAGCACGGTAAAACTGCTCATGGCGGTCTTTTGTCTGTTTTGTTTGAATTGTTTACGTACGCGATCTTCAAATGTTAAAAACCCAACGGACAACCCAGTAAATAACGCCTTGTTTTCTTTGACCCTTTGTGCTGTCATGCTGTATTAAATCATCGCCTCAAAATTTGGCAACTAACTCAGCTCAAATCAAAGGTAATTAACAACTGCGCTGTTCTTTAAAATTCAATTCCTTGGTACTGCTCAAACCGAAGAACTGAAACCGACGACGAGTAAGCCGTCTGCGAGGCAGGCTAGTTATCGATATTCTCGCTTGGCAGATGATGTCTAGCCTGCGTTGCAGCCGGCCCACGCACTCGTCAAAACCATTTACCAAATAGATTCAATGTTGCCGTGGGTCTGTTCAGTAATAGATCACAGATGACGTCAAAATGTGGTAAAAACAATGAAGTGGCACAGGCGCCGCGGGCGAGTGTGTCACTGGTGTTTTTACCACATTTTGACGTCCTCTATGATCTATTACTGAACAGACCCACGGCAACATGGAATCTATTTGTTTTATACAATGATCAGAAAAGAAAAAAGACCAATATTATAATATTATAATATTGACTGTTCGAGGATTTGTCCTAGTTTAGGCATTTTTTTAAGTCCCAAGCGCTACTTCTTCTTTTTTTCTTTATCTTAATTGTATACAGTTTCTTCGAAAAGTTTTTCAACTTCTTTTCTAGCTCAAAGCAGAATAATGGCGAAAACATTTTGCAAAACGGCGAGTCTCTCTTAGCGATGAAACACGATGGCAGCTGTTGTGACGATTTCTTATAGTTTAGACATTCGAAAGTAGTCAAGAGCCCTTTTTGTCCCCGTTTCTCCATTTTTCTTGCTTGTAAATGGCTCCAGTTGAACATTTTCGAGGATTTCACTTGCTTTTATCCGAGATAATCTCACAAACATATTCAAAACCACGCGCCATGTTGAACAAAACAAAGAAAACAAGTTTCGCGTGACGTCATCCATGTATCTGTACTCTGATAGATCATGGGCAACGACCAATCATAGCGCGCGTAGCATTCACATCATTGTATAAATTTGTATAGTCTCTATACAGAAGGTTTAGAGCGTATGGGACGCAGGCAAACGATGTCAGTTACCCAATCATTGCTTAATTTTAATTAACCTCTTATTTTTCTTTTCCAATTAAGATTGTAGCAAACTTAGTCAAAGTGTGGTGCCTCTAGATCTCATCATGTGCCACTGGGGCAAATGTTCCCATACTTTTACAAACACAACTGTTGTCTATGTTCCACAAGGAAAAAGTTTGGGCACCCCATACCAAAGAGAAAAACTTCTGGAGTATAATAAATCTGTGATCCCCTTATATGGCTCCCCACACAGTTGGATTCTCGATCTCTGCAGTGGTGCAGGTAAAAATGTATTGATATTCAACTCAATTCGCAACTTATTATTTTACCTAGTAAACTGCATAAATACACGCAATCGGCCAGTTGTTTTACTGATATTTTTCGATATTGATATCCCCAGTTGGTGGTCATAGTGTTAGACTGCAAAACAGTCCGTATTTTTGCGTATTCAAGTACGCGCGAGCAGTCAAACAAAAGGTCTGGAACGAGGCTGAAAACGGAGAGTGAGACTGAGAAGAGACGCTACGGGCGTGTGAGGCTCGCGCGCTTCGCGCGCGTAAGACTCTTCCGCCACGCTTTACCGATATTTTTACTGATTTTGAGAAAAAAAAAAACGACTGTATTGCAGTCTATCATAGTGTTTGTTTATAAATTAATTAAGCGTGGTTAATATTCGACAATACAGTCAACCTGCAAGCTACTCTAGTACTCTCCTTACAAATGTATATCAGTGCCTCTTTTGCACTGTGTCGATAATAAACCTTGTCCATTTTATACGGCATATAAGCACTGATCTATTTATTGGTCATAACTGATATTTTCAGAAAAATTTTTCTTGTTTTCAATGAAAAAATCTATTGGCATACACATAAATGCGAAAAACTTAAAAATTTTATGAATACTCGATTTTTTTTCTTGACATTAGGGTTCGCTGCGGCTGCTGGTGTGGAAATGGAGGTGTATGACTGCGTCATGGCAGAGAAAAGTGAAGCCAGGCTCAGAACTATCCGAAGAGTCGTAACAGAAATGGCAGAAAAGCAAAATATCTGAATTTAATATATTGCTCCCAAACGAGGCCGCCCTTCTCCTGGAGGATACAAACTTTTATTTTCTAATTCTGGTTTTAAGTCCATTATCTTGAAATTGTTCACTAAGTTTAAGAAAAAAGAAACGATAATAAAGTTCATTTGGATCATCATTTTCTGGTGACCGCTTAAAGGTACACGGAAATTTCCATGTTCCTTCCCATTTTATCTTTTTTTTTTAATTTTCAGGAGACGTTTTTTTCTAGTAATGTTCCCAATATCTTGGTGATAAAATGTGTAGAACACAAGCTTCGAAAATCGAAGGTAACAAGGAAGAAAAACACACAATATCTTACAGGGGCACCCAACGACGGTTTCCTCCTAAATGCATTGAAAGCACTTTTTGGGCTATCCAGAGTACTTTTAGATCTTTAGAAATACATTCTAAGCGGCGCTATAAAATTTATACCTGTTTGGCCATCCTTGAGTCTTTTCGAAATTACCAGAGCTTCACTGATTATTTTCCCGAAAAGTTTACTGCAATTCACAGGTTTTACGAAAGTGAAATTTTTCTGATTCCTCCTCTTCCCATAGCATTTTGGATTCCGAAAATTTTAGGTTTCCCTTTTTCTGCGAAAAATAGCGTAATCTGGGGAATGAAATGCGAAAAATTAAACTTCAGAAAATCGTAGGGAATTTATTAGATAAGCTTCGAAAGTTGTTCCATAAAGGGAACGGTTATCTAGAAATTTTTAGCCTTCCTCAAGGTATAGAAAATTCTAGGCAATTTTTTGCTCCTTCGAACAGAAAAAAGTCGTTGGGTGCCTCCTGGTATGTAGTTACTATCGGGGAACAAGGCTTATCTTACTGTCACTCAGTGTAAAACTTAATTGCATAATAGCCTTTATAATAGTTATCTAGTGCTCATCTCTTGGAAAAAAGGCTTTTTTCACAGTAAATCTTTACGGAAAATCTTAGCTCGTGATGCAAGAAGGTCGTCTACAAATTAAAACTCCCTATAAAAGTCTGTTTTTAACTGGGTTGTCAGGAACTGAGGGACGTGACTTTGTCGCTCGTCTAATCTCGCGACTTTGTCGCTCAAAAAAAGTCAACTTGTGGGCAAGTCTATCTCAACTAAAGTAATTAAAAAATTACAAATGAAAGACGGATCTAAAGAGTTACTGATATCTGTTGCGATTAAAATAAACAAAAAAGCCCCAGTGAAGCTTTGAACTTCCTGAGACTAATTATTTCAAATGTGGCTAAGCAAAGTGAGCCATAGTGGCCACGTTTTAGTACTGACCGCAAGCGTAATGCTGGACTACGAGTAGTCCCCCATTTTTCCTCAGGGATAGTATAGCGTGCGAAACGCGAGCGCGCGTGAAAATCACCCCACGCGATATTCTCTCTCCCCGCCGCGTGTCGCCTTTTCTCGCGTGGGGTGATTTTCATGCGCGCTCGCGTTTTGCTCGCTCTACTATCCCTGAGGAAAAATGGGGAACTACTCGTAGTCTAGCGTAATGCCTATGCGCTCATCAAATTGTCGAAAAGAAAAAAAGAAAACAAAAAGGCGTCTGTGAACAGCCTAACAAAAGAGGAAACTACCGACTGGCCAGAGGGTGCAGTTGTTGGAAGGCCTGATTAGCGCTTAACCCGGGTTTCTTTTTCTTTTGTTCAAAAACATTTCTTCGGATAATTTTCTCTGCTATTTTTAAGAGCATCCAATCATCAACTTGTTGACAAAATGAATTAAACTGATTTACTTTTTAAGCTTTCATATCTGAATTCAAATTTTGCACTAACCTTGTTATCTTAACCAGCTTCGAACAGCCAGTCATTAGGCTGAAGTTAGCAACAGAACGGGAACGTCATTTGACGACGGCGCGCACAAAACAAACAACTGGCTTGACCAATGGCAGAGCGAAAAATTGGGCACCGGAAGTAGAATTTAGTCCTTTTCGCGCGATTTCCCGTCGTCAAATGACGTTCCCGTTCGGTTGCTAAATCAGCTTATTGTTAAAATAATAAAAAGCAAACAGTTGACAACGTTTTAGATGTAATCATTAATTTTATTTATTGGGAATTCCACATGAAGACAATTACTTAAACTTACTATAAAATGAAACCGTTCACTGGCAATTCTTCTCAACTTGTGTTGATATTAAAGACCCTGTCAGACCACATTTTTTGTGGTGAACGCTGGAGCATAATGAATTGTGTTTTAACACCGGTTCACTGATTTCTCTCACACATTTCAAGGGAATCATCAAAGCCTCCAGTGGAATCTGTGTGCTCACGTCAATATCAATTTTCAGTAATTTGGTCGAGTGTGTTGATTTCAGTGACTTGAGTGGCGCTACTGAAGGCTGGTTTATAAGTTTTTTTCCGAATAAAAAAACATAGAGCTAAAAATTTTCGTTTGTCCGGTGCCGAAAATATCACAAGTCATGATGAAATGGCGCCGCCGAGCTTCAGATCATGGTACATTTTCTTTGTGGCACAACGGCCCCCAAGCTGCACTACTCGGTAGATTTTCTTTGTGGCACAACGGCCGTCGAGCTACACAACTCGGTAGATTTACTTTGTGTGACATCGAGTGGACGCTGAGCTACACAACTAGGTAGATTAATTTACTTTGTTTCACGTAGAGAGAAAACCGTTCACATATTAAAAACCTATAAAACGGCCATAAATCTGCCCGTGGACCACACAGGAGAGACGTAACACACATTTTAAGTAAGGTAAGCTGTTTTTATTGAAATCCTTTCATTTTCGTAGGTTAGAGAAACGATAGGTTTTTTCCCATACAAATAATTATATTTTGAATGTTACGCAACAATACCGATGCTCGCCGATGCTCATATTTCGAGCTTGGGCTACCTGTGGGTTCATAAGAGAAATTTAAGCCCAGTTTCTCAGATCGGAAAAAGCCAAAAATCTTGCCTACGAATTCTGGCACGAAATGGGAGAAAGAAAGCAAAGATGGAGAAACACAAAAATCATAACTTTCTTGCCTAACAGACCTTTCCCACATTCCACACCAGTAACCAAACATAAAAAATTGGGGTTGAGGCTTGGGTGGACAATTTCATACAAATCACTGTATTTGTCCATCCATGCCTCGACTTGATGCCTTTGTTTACTGGAATGCGGGAAAGGTCTACTCATAACTGTACCACTGCAGTTAAATGAGATGCCCATGATGTAGAAAATACAGCAGGCAATGCAAGACGATGCAATCCGGGTCACCAGATATTATTAACATTTTCCTGACAACACCAGCAAAAAAACTTTTATCAATTTTTTTATTGTAATCTGTGGAAAGAATCCTTTATAGTACACTACCAAAGTGACTGTATCCCCAAAAGTAACAGCAAGCAGGAAACACTGCAAACAATTTATACATGTATTTTAATCTTTATTCAACGAGTTTATTACTAGTATTTTTTCTCTTTATTGCAACAAAAAACGTGCTTTTCCTATTCTGCTTATATAATACTGCTCAATTATTTTTAGCAATTCTAGCTTAGTTCTGAGAGACACAATAGCCAGAATTTGGCAAAGTTTTCTCTTTTCAGCTGAAAGGCACTTAAGCGTATGACAATGTCAAAATTTATTAAAAAGAAGAAATTCTAAGTATAACAACTGTAACACCTCACTTTATAAGACATTAGAGCTATATATCTTCGTACAGCCTCATTTTTTATACGCGCTCCTCCCAACCACCAGCACTAATTCTCTGACCAATTTGTGAATACAGTCTGGCTTAGGATGTTTAGTAAGGCGGTTTTCGTAAGAGAAAATTAATTCATTTAGCAATTAATGGTGTGGCATTTTCTCTCGTTTCTACACTCATAGCAGCTTGGACTTGGGCACCGATAGTAACACACTTCCACTGTATAGCAAACTGTGCTAGAACAATTGCGTCGATAAACATGATTCTTATTTTTGCCTGAAATAGAGTAAAACAAAGAGTTGTTTTAAAACATCGTATTATAAGATTCTTGTATGCTAGATCAGTTGGTTATAATTTTGTTTTCAATATGCCCTTGACACGACACTCGTGGCGCGGCATGCTTAACCTCCCATCATGCAGACATGCATTCATAGGACTTGTGGAAGGTTTGCGTTCATTGAAGACTTCGGCCTAAAGTAACCGAAGATTCAAACGCGAAGCTGGAGTCATATACACTGTACGTAATACCTGTTTTCCAGGACTCTGCTTGCGCTTAAAAGGTTACCTTCTCAGTCTTTACTCAATCAGTTGATAGAACCCAAACTTTACTGTTTCTTTACTGTTCACTTCTGTTTACTTTTCAGCTAGCATGCAGAACAGGCGTTTTTTCCCCGCGTTTTACGGACGAGCGAAGACTAGCCTCCCTCGCAGGCGTTTTTAGGGGAGCTCGTTTTTCGTTTCTCCCCACAGCTGTATTTTATGTTAAGGTTCGTTTAATTTATAAGTTGTGCTGTTATTTAGGAATTTTTGTAAGTCTAAAAGCAGCAACTTACTTGTATCAATGTAGCAAAGTACAGCTATGGGAAGGGACGAAATACGAGCTCCCTAAAGACGGCTGCGTGGGACTAAAAGCGAAGACAAGCGAAAGGTAAGCCTGCGCCCAGACATCTCCCATTTCCTTTTTTACTTGCGAGTACAAAGGAAATGGAGACGTACGTATACACGCAGGCTAGCACGAGGTAGGCGTGGAGTGCAAGACTCGCGCGACAGGGCACGGGATCTCTTTCTTTCGAGCCTTCCACCTGTCGCGTGTTTCGCGCTCCAAGCTCGCCTTGCGCTTACCTTCCTATCCGAAAAAACGCCCTTTCTGCAGGCTACTCTTCAGTGTATTTAATGACTAATTGATTGATTGATGCATTCATTTTTTGATGTTATTGATTGATTGATTGATTAATTGATTGATGGATTGGTTGGTTGCATGGTTGATTGATTTAATGACTGAATGATTGATTGATGAATACTTACCTTTTTGTAGTGATAGGGGCGTGATAGCAGAATTTGAATCTTGGTTTACGGGTTCTGCTCGATGGTTCAGGAAATTCTGACACATATTTTCCAAGGCGGCACGATGAGGACTAGAAAGGTCATCTGTCACTTCTTTTATCTCCATAGCGGATTTTATCCTCAGCAAAATGGAAAGACTTGTTTTGTTGCGGGCTGCCTAGGAATTTTAAGAATTTGCTTTTCATTCATGCTAGTCTCTAAATAACAGTTGTATTTCTTTGCCTTTTCTTTTCATCATAAGGTAGCGTGAGAAAAACAGCCGACATTAAGCGACGCCACCGCTGGTTTCCCCGCGAAATGACCTCCGGGGAACGAAAGCAGAAATTCCACACTGATGACGCGTAAGAGAATGATGACGCGCCACTGGATAATTCTTCTGATTGCGGGTTGAAGCAAATTTCCCACGCGGCACGACCAATCATACGCACTTCTGCGCTCGTTCCTCAGAAGTTATGTTGCGGTGAAACCAGTGATGGCGTCGCGGAATGTCGGCTGTTATCGCAGGCTAATCAAAAGGCAGTTAGAGTCCATATTACGTACCTTTCTGAAAGAATCTATCAGTTCTACAGGTCGTGGAAAGTCGCTGTTAACCTGCAATACGAAACAAACTTTCTTCTCCGGCAAACTGATGATCTCCAAGTTCTATAAATGAAGAGCTGAAGAGAATGGGTAAAAGTGTTGACTTCTCGTGTAAAAAGGCACGTTGATGTACCGTCTTTTAACATTTCACAGGGACGAAATGGAGCTTTCGTAGGGCACTAGAGAATCGCCCAAGGGCTGCCGGTAGGGCTTTCCACAAGTTGCTCTAGATTTTCAAAAAAGTTTCCGTAATTTCTTAAAAAGGTGCTCAAAAAATAACCAAAAGTTGCTCGAAAAAACAAAAAATATAACTACCGGGAACGCTTGGGGGAGTTATTAATTGGAACAAGGGGCATTAAAACAGTATAAATTCAAGTTTAAGTTATTTCCTTCAGTTTTCCCGGCCGGCAAATAAAACACGTAGCCAGTGGCTTGGCTGAATATCATACACTGACATATTCTTAGTGCATACGAAGTGCATACTGAGTTTGATCATTGTAGAAAAGAAAGAATGACGTTAGCACTGAGAAAGCGAAGTTTACCTTGCGAAAATCGTGGACAACATTGGCTTCATCTGCGCCTTCTCGTAAGGGTACGTGAAAATTAAGTCGCTGTTTGTTCAGCAATATTAATAGTGACATTCTCATCAAACACTCCGCCGTCTTTGATCATTCGTACAGAGAATGTTTCTGGTATTGCCTGAAAAACAAAAATAAAGTAAGAAAACAAAAGTTAACCAGATTTACACACGAGAAGGTTTTGAGGGTAAAGGAAATTCATTTTTCCAGAGCCCCGAGTATGAGAATGAAGTCCAAAATATGTGATTATCCTATTCACCCCTTTTAAAAGCGTTCCGCGTCATTCTTCCAATGTGCTTTACATATACTTTTCATGGTGTTATTGTTGAGTTCTGTGGCTAGGCCAGTTAACAACCGGGTACGTAACACTGAAGGTTTTACCAATTATTCCGATCACCAATAAAAGAATAAGGTCATATAGTTTATGGGACTTAATTCTCTTTTTGTTGAGGATCATTTCATTTTGTGCTGTTGTTTAGGGATCATGTATGCAAGTCTAAAAGGCAGTAACTTACTTGTATTAATGTGGCAAAACACAGTTGCGTCGTAATGATCCCAACAAAACGTTTGACATTCATAGGTGCAAACTACTTTAAACTAGCTGCTACTGGCTTCACTCAGACTCGCTCCTGTTGGATGTATGCCGTGAAATGATTTGACTTTCGCGTTTCCACGCGTGTATTTATATCATTTTTATGTATTTGGAAACCATAATGATCCTTCCGCGGTTTAACCAAGCAAGCTTCCTTTTTCCTGCTGTTAAATTTATTGTCCAATTTTTCGATCATTGAGTATCTGATTACATTAAGCGAACAATTCAGTAAACTGAGCACTGGTTGCAGTTGAAAGAGCTATCTGCTGGTTAGATACGAACGATTTGACTCAAATGTAGTTATTTTTTTGTGATTTATGTGCAATGTCTTTTTTAACATAGATTAACAAATGATATAATCAGTTTATTTTCATCTTCTACGTATGCTGTAATTTTTATTAATAACTTATTCCACCTGCTGTCTCACGCGTACGCTAAAACAATTTGTTGAACAACACTTCCAGTATGTTGTCTGAGAGGAAATAGTTAAATGTTGAAAGCTCAGTCGCACAAAAGTTTCATGAATTTTAGGAAATTGATAGAAATGCTTTTCCGCTAAGAAGCACAAACGTAAGTTATTGAAAAGGTTTGATTTCCACGGATACTGGCTTTTGTTTTGCTCTAATAATTTTCGTTTCATGATTTCAATACCAACGAGTCGACCACTTTAGAGCTGGTTTTCACTAACGACGGAGTCAGGGTCGGAGTCGGAGTCGTAATCAGAAGCGTAGAGCTTATGATCTCGCAAAAACAGCGTTCCGATTCCGCTTACCACTCCATCACGTACGTTTCGCTTATGATCTAGTGAAAACCAGATTTTCGGGGTCGAAAGCAGTTTCCGAAGAACTAAACCAACCACAAAGGGTGGGAACGTATAACGTGCATTGTGGTTGGTTTATCCTTCCTCTTCTTAACGACTCCGCAAAATGACTAAAACCATGATAGTTTTTTGGAGCTGAAACGCCTCAAAGAACTCCTCTTTGCCAAAAATTGAACACTCTGTCAAAAATATTAATATTTTCAGTATATTTTTCCTCAAAAAAAGTAGAAAGTGGAAATTTTCAGGCAAATCTGGTTAAAAGTTACCATGTTCCTTTTAGCCAGTTTTGTCGCAAGGAACGTGGAAATTTCCATGTTCCGTGCGACAAAGTTGGTTAACTTGAGGAACATAAAAATCCTTTGCCCAAGCTTGTTAAAAGGAATTGTCGCTAGGAAAATAGAAATCTCCATGTTCCTTCGGAAAAGCTTGTTAAAAGGATTTGTCGCAAGGAACGTGGAAATTTCCATGTTCCTTGCGACAAAGCTGGTTAACTTGAGGAACATGAAAATTCTGCTTGCCTTCGCCTAAGCTTGTTAAAAGGAATTGTCGCAAGGAACATGGAAATGAGGATCTAGCTAAATGTCGTGGGTAGTGGGTAGAGGTCGTGGGTAAAAAAGGTATGGAAAAAAAATGACAAAATAAAAAAACATTAAATAGAAAAAAGTTGTACAATATTTATGAAACGAAAATCTCCAACTCTTTGATTGCCCTTTTCGTCACGGCTTTTTCTTCGTCCTCTTCGCGATATTTCCTTAGCCACGTGGGACTTGGCTCGCCTTTCACACCATCACTGTATAAAAGACATTACATGTTGCCGATGAAGACTTATCCATACCTGAGCTATCGCCGCGAAATAAACGAAACAGACGTAAATTATACCTGCAATTTGCAGAATTTATGGGACAGCTCTGACTCGCTGAATGGAAATAGCTACTCACTATTTCACCTTTATTCGATCTACAATTCCAATAATCAGTGGAGATTTTTTAACACGATGGAATGCGATCACCGTGAGAAAGGGAAGGGGAAAAGGACAATTTTTAGGTATTTCATATTTTTGGATAGAAGTTTTAGGTCTCTTACCTTACGAAGGAGCCACCTTCATTCTCAACCTATCAAGTTA
>NC_133209.1:26133694-26291194 GCF_958299795.1 Porites lutea | reverse complement strand
TAAAATTTATAACTGTTCGGCCATCCTTGAGTCTTTTCGAAATTACCAGAGCTTCACTGATTATTTTCCCGAAAATTTTACTGCAATTCACAGGCTTTACGAAAGTGGAATTTTTCTGATTCCTCCTCTTCCCATAGCATTTTGGATTCCGAAAATTTTAGGTTTCCCTTTTTCTACAAAAAATAGCGTAATCTAGGGAATGAAATGCGAAAAATTAAACTTCAGAAAATCGTAGGGAATTTATTAGATAAGCGTCGAAAGTTGTACATGAATGGAACGGTTATCTAGAAATTTTTAGCCTTCCTCAAGGTATAGAAAATTCTAGGCAATTTTTTGCTCCTTCGAACAGAAAAAAGTCGTTGGGTGCCTCCTGGTATGTAGTTACTATCGGGGAACAAGGCTTATATTACTGTCACTCACTGTAAAACTTAATTGCATAATAGCCTTTATAATAGTTATCTAGTGCTCATCTCTTGGAAAAAAGGCTTTTTTCACAGTAAATCTTTACGGAAAATCTCAGCTCGTGATGCAAGAACGTCACCTACAAATTAAAAACCCTATAAAAGTCTGTTTTTAACTGGGTTATCAGCAAGAAGGGACTTTGTCAATCGTCTAGTCTCGCGACTTTGTCGCTCAAAAAAGTCAGCTTGTGGGCAAGTCTATCTCAGCTAAAGTAATAAAAAATTACAAATGAAAGTCGGATCTAAAGAGTAACTGATATCTGGTGCGATTAAAATAAACGAAAAAGCTCTAGTGAAGCTTCGAACTTCCTGAGACTAATTATTTCAAATGTGGCTAAAAGCAAAGTGAGCCATAGTGGCCACGTTTTAGTACTGACCGCAAGCGTAATGCTGGACTACGAGTAGTCCCCCATTTTTCCTCAGGGATAGTATAGCGTGCGAAACGCGAGCGCGCGTGAAAATCACCCCACGCGATATTCTCTCTCCCCGCCGCGTGTCGCCTTTTCTCGCGTGGGGTGATTTTCATGCGCGCTCGCGTTTCGCTCGCTCTACTATCCCTGAGGAAAAATGGGGAACTACTCGTAGTCTAGCGTAATGCCTATGCGCTCATCAATTTGTCGAAAAGAAAAAAAAAGAAAACAAAAAGGCGTCTGTGAACAGCCTAACAAAGGAGACACTACCGACTGGCCAGAGGGCGCAGTTGTTGGAAGACCTGATTATAGCGCTTAACCCGGGTTTCTTTTTCTTTTGTTCAAAAACATTTCTTCGGCTAATTTTCTCTACTATTTTTAAGAGCATCCAATCATCAATCATCAACTTGTTGACAAAATGAATTAAACTGATTTACTTTTTAAGCTTTCACATCTGAATTCAAATTTCACACTTACCCGGTTATCTTAACCAGCTTCGAACAACCCGGGCCAGGTACTGTTAAAAAGCAAACAGTTGACAACGTTTTAGATGTAATCATTGATTTCATTTATTGGGAATTCCACATGAAGACAATTACTGAAATTTACTATAAAATGAAACCGTTCACTGGCAATTCTTCTCAACTTGTGTTGATATTAAAGACCCTGTCAGACCACATTTTTGGTGGTGAACGCTGGAGCACAAAGAATTGTGTTTTAACACTGGTTCACTTACACTATTCCTCTCACATATTTCAAGGGAATCATCAAAGCCTCCAGTGGAATGTGTGTGCTCACGTCAACATCAATTTTCAGTAATTTGGTCGAGTGTGTTGATTTCAGTGACTTGAGTAGCGCTACTGAAGGCTGGTTTATTAGTTTTTTCCGAATAAATAACATAGAGCTATAATCTTCGTTTGTCCGGTGCCGAAAATATCACAAGTCAAGATGAAATTGCGCCGCCGGGCTTCAGATCACGGTAGATTTACTTTGTGGCACAACGGCCGCCAAGCTGCACTACTCGCAGTACTCGGTAGATTTACTTTGTGGCACAACGGCCGCTGTCACCTAAATAGCCTGTTCCAGGCTCCGAGATAGTCGGGCCCGCTGAATTGAGAAAGCGCAAAGACGAAAATAAAACGGAAGGAAACTGGGGCGAGCAGGGGCGGACTTTTCGCGTGCCCTTTACTTTCGCGTCTTCCCCACTATCTGAGAGCCTGGAACAGGCTATCAGCTACACAACTCAGTAGATTTACTTTGTGGCACAACGGCCGCCGAGCAAAACAACCCGGTTTCATTGGTGCATGCAACAAGAGTCATACACATTTTCCAAATACAGTGACGAACCAGGCTGAAAAATTTCAAGGCTTAATCCAAAGTAAAATTTTACTCGGGGTGTTGAACGCTTTGGAAGATTCAATTAACAAACAAAGATAGATAGTAGACCTTCAGCAAACTCTTGAAATATGTACGCTTTACGAAGACAAATAGCAGACCTCAGCAAACGTTTGAAAGATAAAGATGAATCACCACGTGAGTTTGCGCGTCAAAGTGAGGCAAAACGTAAGCAATCGCCTCAAAGCGAGGCAAATGTATGTCGACACAAATGCAATCTCGTATTTAATTGCACAGGACACCCAACAATGCTGTTTGTCTGTCGCGGACTAAGGACCATCTAGCACGGTCGCCTTTTCTCGAATTACAAGCAATATACTTAATTTGGAACTGGCAGCTTCACGATTATCGAGAGGAACATAAAAGCTATCTTCAGGGAGTATTTCTTCTCGTTATGTTTTGATTCAGGTAAGATATGCATGATAATAATTTTTAGTCGCGGACCAAGAGCCACGAACTGTACTACCAATGTAAACCATCATGGCAGATGGTGATGCAAATTATTCTCCTGAGATAGCACGGGGTTTTTTTTACGTGAAATTTTGGACTCAGACAAATTCGTTACTGAGTGTTTTAAGCGACGAAGAAGCCGACGATATCTCAAGCACTGTGTCTTTTATGGCATAACCAGGATTCTGGAGAGGTTCCTGGAAGAAAATCCAGCGCTCCGCTGTATGGTAATGTTACTGCTGCTGCTCTTGTTGACATGTACGTGCTTAGACAGATCGACTTTGAAGATGTTCCAGTGACATGTCTGGGTGTAAAGTACAACAGCATGACGGGTAAGGTAAATAGCCGTTCCCAGTAAGCTTTATTTATCGTTTTGTTTGGTCACCCTTTGATTTGACAGTGACAGTGATGAAACCGTTTAATATATTTAGTTCGAATATTTTTTTGAGGGCGTCTTCATATGAGCCCGGTTACCGGGACCAATTTCGCCTTGGGTTCATAAGAGAAATTTCGGCCCGATTACTGAGAAGAAAAGGCCAAAAATCTTGCCGACGAGTTCTGGCGCGAAATGGGAAAGAAAGCAAAGATGGAGAAACACAAAAATCATAACTTTCTTGCCTAACAGACCTTTCCCACATTCCACACCAGTAACCAAACATAAAAAAATGAGGTTGAAGCTCGGGTGGACAATTTCATACAAATCACTGTATTTTGTCCACCCATGCCTCGACTTGATGCCTTTGTTTACAGGAATGCGGGAAAGGTCTACTCATAGCTGTATCACTGCAGTTAAATGGGATGCTCATGATGCAGAAAATAAAGCAGGCAATGCAAGACGATGCAATCCCGGTCGCCAGATATTATTAACATTTTCCTGACAACACCAGCGAAAAAACTTTTATCAATTTTTTTTATTGTGATCTGTGTAAAGCATCTTTTATAGTACACTACCAAAGTTACTGTATCCCCAAAAGTAACAGCAAGTAGGAAACACTGCAAACAATTTATACATGTATTTTAGTCTTTATTCAATGAGTTTATTACTATTATTTTTTTCTCTTTATTGCAACAAAAAACGTGCTTTTCCTATTCTGCGTATATAATATTGCTCAAATTTTTTTAGCAATTCTAGCAGCTGAAAGGCACTTAAGCTATGACAATGTCAAAATTCATTTAAAAAAAGAAATTCTAAGTATAACAACTGCAACACCTCACTTTAAAAGACTTCGTGCAGCCTCATTTTTTATACGCGCCCCTCCCAACCACCAGCACTAATTCTGTGACCAGTTTGTGAATACAATCTGGCTTAGGATATTTAGTAAGGCAGTTTTCGTAAGAGAAAATTAATTCATTTAGCAATTAATGGGGTCGCAAAATCTCTGGTTTGTACACACATAGCAGCCTTTACCTACGCACCGAAGGTAACACACTTTCCTTGTATAGCAAACTGTGCTAGAACAATTGCGTCGATAAACATGATTCTTATTTTTGCCTGAAATAGAGTAAAACAAAGAGTTGTTTTAAAACATCGTAATATTAGATTCTTGTATGCTAGCTCAGTTGGTTATAATTTTATTTTCGATATGCCCTTGACACGACACTCGTGGCGCGGCATACTTAACCTCCCATCATGCAAACATGCATTCATAGGACTTGTGGAAGGTTTGCATTCATTGAAGACTTCGGCCTGAAGTAACCGAAGATTCAAAAGCGAAGCTGGATTCATATACACTGTACGTGATACCTGTTTTCCAGGACTCTGCTTGCGCTTAAAAGGTTACCTTCTAAGTCTTTACTCAATCAATTGATAGAACCCAAACTTTACTGTTTCTTTACTGTTCACTTCTGTTTACTTTTCAGCTAGCATGCAGAACAGACGTCTTTTCCCCGCGTTACGGACGAGCGAAGACTAGCCTCCCTCAACCTCGTCCCCAGGGCTTTGGTGGAAAAGCCCTGGGGACAAGGTTGAGCCTCCCTCGCAGGCGTTTTTAAGGGAAGCTCGTATTTCGTTACTCCCCACAGCTGTATTTTATGTTAAGGTTCGTTTAATTTATAAGTTGTGCTGTTATTTAGGAATTTTTGTAAGTCTAAAAGCAGCAACTTACTTGTATCAATGTAGCAAAATACAGCTGCGTGGACGGACGAAATACGAGCTCCCTAAAAACGCCTGCGTGGAAGGCTAAGCGAAGACAAGCGCAAGGTAAGCCTGCGCCCAGACATCTCCCATTTCCTTGTTTACTTGCGAGTACAAAGGAAATGGAGACGTATACACGCAGGCTAGCACGAGGTAGGCGTAGAGTGCAAGACTCGCGCGACAGGGCGCGGGATCTCTTTTTTTGGAGCCTTCCACCTGTCGCGTGTTTCGCGCTCCACGCTAGGCATGCGCTTGCCTTCCTCTCCTAAAAAACGCCCTTTCTGCAGGCTACTCTTCAGTATATTTAATGATTAATTGATTGATTGATGCATTGATTTTTTGATGTTATTGATTGATTGATTGATTGATTGATTGATCGATTGATTGATTGATTGATTGATTGATTGGTTGGTTGGTTGGTTGGTTGGTTGGTTGGTTGATTGATTGATTGAATGACTGAATGATTGATTGATGAATACTTGCCTTTTTGTAGTGATAGGGGCGTGGTAGCAGAATTTGAATCTTGGTTTACGGGTTCTGCTCGATAGTTCAGGAAATTCTGACACATATTTTCCAAGGCGGCACGATGAGGACTAGAAAGGTCATCTGGCACTTCTTTTATCTCCATAGCGGAGTTTATCCTCAGCAAAATGGAAAGACTTGTTTTGTTGCGGGCTGCCTAGGAATTGTAAGAATTTGCTTTTCATTTATGCTAGTCTCTAAATAACGAATCCTATCTTACAGTTGTATTTCTTTGCCTTTTTTCTTTTCATCATAAGGTAGCGTGAGAAAAACAGCCGACATTAAGCGACGCCACCATTGGTTTTCCCGCGAAATGACGTCTGAGGAACGAAAGCAGAAATTCCACACTGATGACGCGTCACTGGATAATTCTTCCGATTGGTTGGAGCAAATTTCCCACGCGGCACGACCAATCATACGCACTTCTGCCCTCGTTTCTCAGACGTTATGTCGCGGTGAAACTAGTGATGGCGTCGCGAAATGTCGGCTGTTATCGCAGGCTAATACGTACCTTTCTGAAAGAGTCTTTCAGTTCTACAGGTCGTGGAAAGTCGCTGTTAAGTTGCGATATGAAACAAACTTTCTTCTCCGGTAAACTGATGATCTCCAAGTTCTATAAATGAAGAGATGAAGAGAATAGGTAAAAGTGTTGACATCTTGTGTAAAAAGGCACGTTGATGTACCGTGTTTTAACATTTCACAGGGACGAAATAGAGCTAACGTAGGGCACTAGAGAATCGCCCAAGGGCTGCCGGTAGGGCTTTCCACAACTTGCTCGAGATTTTCCAAAAAGTTTCCCGTAATTTCTTAAAAAGTTGCTCAAAAAATAATCAAAAGTTTCTCGAAAAAACAAAAATTTTTTGGTCTGATACTAAAATTGCAAATTGTACGAAAAAATTAAGATTTCTAAGCATTTTCAGTTTGTGCAATTTTGCGTCGTAACCAGCGTTGCTAAATAACTTTGTCCTCAACGAGAACCAAAGAATGTAATGAGCCAATAATATTGTTGAATGACCTTCTTCACCCGAGACACTCACGTCAGTCGAGTGTGAATCTTTGTCCCTAATTTGAATTTTCTCTAAAAACCGCTGACCTAGCAGCCCGGCTACTAAATCTTGCGCCTATGATCTGCCCCAGGGGGGAGGAGTTGGCTCCTCTTTTCACAGGAAATTCATAAATTGTCAACTAATACGTTGTGAAATATGGAAGAAAGGCCATTTTCAGCACTAAGAGCATCTCCGATATCTCAGAATTTGAAGATAACTAGAGAAATGCTCAGAATGCAAAAAGTTGCTCGAAACGAAAAAAGTTGCTCGAAATACGAGAAGTTTTCCAAAAAGTTGCCAAGCAACTTGTGGAAAGCACTAGCTACCGGGAACGGCTGGCGGAGTTATTAATTACCTGACGTGGGAACAAGGAGCATTAAAACAGTATAAATTAAAGTTTAAGTTATTTCCTTCAGTTTTCCATGCCGGCAAAAAAAACACTTAGCCAGTGGCTTGGCTGAATATCATATACTGACATATTCTTAATGCATACGAAGTGCACACTGAGTTTGATCATTGTAGAAAAGAAAGAATAACGTTAGCACTGAGAAAGCGAAGTTTACCTTGCGAAAATCGTGGACAACATTGGCTTCATCTGCGCCTTCTCGTAAGGGTACGTGAAAAGTCGCTGTTTGTTCAGCAACATTAATAGTGATATTCTGATCAAACACTCTGCCGTCTTGGATCATTCGTACAGAGAATGTTTCTGGTACTGCCTAAAAAACAACAAAATTTAAAAATAATAAAACAAAAGTTAACCAGATTTATGCGCCAGAAAGTTTTGAGGGTAAAGGAAGTTTCATTTTTGCAGAGCCCCGAGTATGAGAATGAAGTCCAAAATATGTGATTATCCTATTCACCCCCTTTAAAAGCGTACCGCGTCATTCTTCCAATGTGCTTTACATATACTTTTCATGGCGTTATTATTGAGTTATTTGGCTAGGCCAGTCATATTGTATGTGAGTTTTATCATGATTTTGTATGTCATTTAACAACCGGGTACGTAACACTGAATTTTTACCAATTATTCCGACCACCAATAAAAGAATAAGGTCATATAGTTTATGGGACTTAAGATTCTTTTTTGAGGATCGTTTCATTTTGTGCTGTTGTTTAGGGATCATGTATGCAAGTCTAAAAGGCAGTAACTTACTTGTATTAACGTAGCAAAATACAGTTGCGTCGCAATGATCCCAACGAAACGTTTGACATTCATAGTAGAAAACTACTTTAAACTGGCTGCTACCGGCTTCACTCAGACTAGCTGCTGTTAGATGTATGCCGTGAAATGATTTGACTTTCGCATCGCCACGCGTCTATTTATATCATTTTTATGTATCTGCAAAGCATAATGATCCTTCCGTTTAACCAAGCAAGCTTCCTTTTTCCTGCTATTAAATTCATCGTCCAATTTTTCGATCATTGAGTATCAGATTACATTAAGGGAACAATTCAGTAAACTGCTGAGCACTTGTTGCAGTTGAAAGGGCTGTCTCCTTGTTAGATACGAACGATTCAGGAGTCAAATGCAGTTATTTTTTGTGATTTATGTGCAATATCTTTTTTAACATAGATTAACAAACGATATAATCAGTTTAGTTTCATCTTCTACGTATGCGGTAATTTTTATTAATTAATTATTCTACTTGCTGTTTGACGCGTACGCTAAAACAATTTGTTGAACAATACTTCCAGTATGTTGTCTGAGAGGAAATAGTTAAATGTTGGAAGCTCAGTCGCACAAAAGTTTCATGAATTTTAGGAAATTGAGAGAAACACTTTTCCGCTAAGAAGCACAAACGTAAGTTATTGAAAAGGTTTGATTTCCACGAATACTGGCTATTGTTTTACTGTAATAATTTTCGTTTCATGATTTCAAAACCAACAAGTCGACCACTTTAGAGCTGGTTTTCACTAACGACAGAGTCGGAGTCGGTGTCGTAATCAGAAGCGTAGAGCTTATGTATCGGTCAAATCGAAGCTTCAACATGCCCCCCCCCCCCCCCCCCCGGGCATACCCCGGGCATTTGACACCTTTGCCGTCCCGGGGAGGAGGGAATTTGATTATCAGAGTCTTCCAGGGGGTGGGGAATTTGATCCCCATGCCTTAGGGGTGGGGAATTTGAACTGCACCCTCGATTTCATGTAAAATCTTTTGCGTGGCGAGCTATGGGGGACGCGGTGTTAGAGGATTTTCGTGGAAAAGATTGTGCGTTTGTGGCCAATTGGTTACGAGGAAAGGGCTTAAACAAGCTTTGCGGCGTATTTGAAGTATTTAAATTTTAAAATTTTTAATATTGGATTCAGGCTTTGAATGTATGAATGTATTTTATTGTTGTGTTTACAATGAAATACAATACATATACCGGTGATTCAATACAACAACATAAAATAAAATAAAATAAAATAAAAAGCTCAGGTCAACCACTTTGACCTACTGCAAGTATGTTAATTAACAAGGTGAGCGATGATGCATGTCAGTGAAATGGTCATGATGTAGTAATCTCAATAGGTGGGATCTTTTTTTATAGAACGCTTTTATGTTGCATGACGAAGAAAATTAAAGCTGAGCATTCAGTGACCTTGTAGTTTGACAACTGAAGGCGTTTCCGCCGTCCTTCTGTCATTTTTGTGTCTGTGAAATGTCCCCGGGGTGGGAGCATTTGATCACCTGAATTGACCCCAGTGTGGGGCATTTGAACGGCTTTTTGGCCCGGGTAGAGGGGAATTTGAACGACAATTTTCAAAAAAGTCAAATGCCCGGAGGGTTTCCCGGGGGGGGGCATGTTGAAGCTTCGATTTGACTGATACATTATGATCACGTGAAAACAGCGTTCCGATTCCTCTTACGACTCCGTCGCGTGCGTTTCGCTTATGATCTAGTGAAAACTAGATTTTCGGAGTCGGTAGCAGAAGCGGAAGAACTAAACAAACCACAAAGGGTGGGAACGTGCATTGTGGTTGGTTTATCCTTCTTCTTCTGCTTCCGACTCCGAAAATCCAGTTCTCACTAGGTCATATGCAAAACGTAAGCGACGGAGTCGAAGCGCAGTTCTTATTCTATAAATTCTGACTCCGATTCCGTCGCGCTTATGACTCCTCCTACGACTCCGATTTTTTATTTTCACAAGATCATAAGCGCTCTAAACGACTCCGCAAAACGACTAAAACCATGATAGTTTTTTGGAGCTGAAACGCCTCATAGGACTCCTCTTTGCCAAAAATTGAACACTCTGTCAAAAATTTCAATATTTTCAGTATATTTTTCCCAAAAAAAGTAGAAAGTGGAAATTTTCAGGCAAATCTGGTTAAAAGTTACCATGTTCCTTTTAACCAGTTTTGTCGCAAGGAACGTGGAAATTTCTATGTTCCTTGCGACAAAGTTGGTTAACTTGAGGAACATTAAAATTCTGCTTTCCTTCGCCTACGCTTGTTAAAAGGAATTGTCGCTAGGAAACTAGAAACCTTCATGTTCCTTCGGATAAGCTTGTTGAAAGGATTTGTTGAAAGGAAAGTGGAAACTTCCATTTTCCTTGCGACAAAGCTGGTTAACTTGAGGAAAATGAAAATTCTGCTCTCCTTCGCCTAAGCTTGTTAAAAGGAATTGTCGCAAGGAACATGGAAATTGACTGCCGCTAAGAGAAACAACGCCGTAAAATTTATTGTGTCTTTGCAGCAAAATAATGGAAGCGGCTCACAATAAATCTTATTTAGCTTTGAAAAGAGACCAAATTTAAATCTGTAAGTTGAATATTAGAAGATTCTAAATTGGTTTATAAGGAGTGTAGCTAAATGTCGTGGGTAGTGGGTAGAGGTCGTGGGTGCAGGAGCCGATTTGCCTAGTCCCTAGACCTCATTATTATCCGCGGCCGATGCGTTTCGGGTCACGTGGTCCGGGAAACTCGGAGAAGTGAGACATTTTGGGCGCTTTCCATTTAGGAAAAAAACCTGGAAATTTCGGTGGGAGCAAAAGTGGAATTTCCGATTGGTAAAAAGTTGGTCCATTTGGTCGTTAACCCCGGTATGTCACGGTGCCCGACGGTGAACCTGGAACGGGTACAAACTACGAGAAACGGAAATGGAACACGACATTCCGTTCGGAAATTCCAACCGGGAAAACGGGCCCACCTTTTTAGATTTTCCACTTTTTCGTGGAATTTTCCAGTGGGATGAACCGACGAACCGTTTTCCATTTACCGCCGAACCGAAAATTCCGGAAATTTTAACTAAATGGAAAGTGCCCAGGGGCCGGTTGCTCGAAGCCTGGTTAGCGCTAACCGTTGGTTAAGAGGTATCAAAATGTATAGGTTTCCATTGGATTTAACGCTGGTTAGTACTAACCATGCTTAAGATTACTAGACATCTGTACATTGTCTGGGTAACTTTAAAATGGAAATAATACTGTTTTGCAATGTATGAATTTTAGTCTCTTTATATACTGGTAGTTTACTTAACTATTTGTGTGTGTTTCTCTGTTTTCTTTGTTCTTGTGTCCCTGACCTAAACATTTAAACATCTTTTCTTTTAACTGGCTGCCTGGCATTTTTAACTCTTAGGTTATTTCGGGCAGCCAGCGCCCCTATCGTCGTCTGTACTATTGTTATAAATTTTTATTTCTTGTATATTATGGGGTGTAGTAACCAATCCCCCGCCTAGTCCCAGTCCGCGTGTTTACGTATAAGTAATTCGACTTTCGCGCGGGTTATGCAAATCGTAAAGTATCTTGCTCGAGTTCGCTAGCTGTTACAACTACGTTACGTTCTTTATCTTACTTCGTTCGCCGTATTCCCAAATCGTCAGGTAATGTCCTTTGTCTTCGTTTATCTCGTATTTCCTATGTTACCTGTATTTCCTACGTTATTTCCATTGTTGTAATTAGTCGTTCCGCTCTTAATGTATTATGTTTGTTACTTTATCCTAGAAACCACTGGCAACATCATGTAAATAAGGTTAAGAGTTCGAGTTGTTCCATTTGAATTAAAACTCTTTTGCGACTTATATTATTGCTGGTGCGTTGGCTACATGGGGTGAAATAAAGTGTTGTTGTTGTTGTTGTTGTTGTTGTTGTTGTTGTTGTTCGAGCAACCCGGGCCAGAACATTGACGAGGGACGTATTTTTGACGTAATTGTTGACTCGTTCCCAGGCTTCGCCCTCTTCGTCGCCGACACGACCAATACGTGAAAAACCTCTGCGTACCCTCAGTAGGCACACTATTTTTGCCAGGTTGAAGCAAACGACGGATTGTAGGTTCTTTTACAAATATTGTTCCGGATCCATGCTGTCATAATACGGTGAACAGATTTATAAAAGTGTTACAAAAATGATGGAATCGTGACATCAGCCTGTACATGACAGCAGGACCAACAGAAGCAGGTGGAACTTTCACGGTACTGGAAATGTAAACTATCATGGCGGATGGTGATGCAAATTATTCTCCTGAGATAGCACGGAATTTACGTGAAATTTTGGACTCAGACAGATTCGTTACTGAGTGTTTTAACCGAAGAAGCCTGACGATATCTCAAGCATTGTGCCTTTTATGGCATAACCAGGATTCTGGAGAGGTTCCTGGAAGAAAATCCAGCGCTTCGATGTATGGTAATGTTACTGCTGCTGCTCTTGTTGACATGTACGTGCTCAGAAAGATCGACTTTGAAGATGTTCCAGTGACATGTCTGGGTGTAAAGTACAAGAGCATGTCGGTTAAGGTAAATAAACGTTCCCAGTAAGCTTTATTTATCGTTCTTGTTTGGTCACCCTTTGATTTGACACTGATAGTGATGAAACCGTTTAATATATTTAGTTCGAATATTTTTTTGAGGGCGTCTTCATATGAGCCCGGTTACCGGGACCAATTTCGCCTTGGGTTCATAAGAGAAATTTCGGCCGGATTACTGAGAACAAAAGGCCAAAAATCTTGCCGACGAGTTCTGGCGCGAAATGGGAAAGAAAGCAAAGATGGAGAAACACAAAAATCATAACTTTCTTGCCTAACAGACCTTTCCCACATTCCACACCAGTAACCAAACATAAAAAAATGAGGTTGAGGCTCGGGTGGACAATTTCATACAAATCACTGTATTTTGTCCACCCATGCCTCGACTTGATGCCTTTGTTTACAGGAATGCGGGAAAGGTCTACTCATAGCTGTATCACTGCAGTTAAATGGGATGCTCATGATGCAGAAAATAAAGCATGCAATGCAAGACGATGCAATCCCGGTCGCCAGATATTATTAACATTTTCCTGACAACACCAGCGAAAAAACTTTTATCAATTTTTTTTATTGTGATCCGTGGAAAGCATCTTTTATAGTACACTACCAAAGTGAATGTATCCCCGGCCCCAAAAGTAACAGCAAGCAGGAAACACTGCAAACAATTTATAAATGTATTTTAGTCTTTATTCAATGAGTTTATTACTATTATTTTTTTCTCTTTATTGCAACAAAAAACGTGCTTTTCCTATTCTGCTTATATAATATTGCTCAAATTTTTTAGCAATTCTAGCAGCTGAAAGGCACCTAAGTGCACGACAATGTCAAAATTCATTTAAAAAGAAGAAATTCTAAGTATAACAACTGTAACAACTCACTTTAAAAGACTTCGTGCAGCCTAATTTTTTATACGCGCCCCTCCCAACCACCAGCGCTAATTCTGTGACCAGTTTGTGAATACAATCTGGCTTAGGATATTTAGTAAGGCAGTTTTCGTAAGAGAAAATTAATTCATTTAGCAAATAATGGTGTTGCAAAATCTCTGGTTTGTACACACAAAGCAGCCTTTACCTACGCACCGAAGGTAACACACTTTCCTTGTATAGCAAACTGTGCTAGAACAATTGCGTCGATGAACATGATTCTTATTTTGGCCTGAAATAGAGTAAAACAAAGAGTTGTTTTAAAACATCGTAATATAAGATTCTTGTATGCTAGCTCAGTTGGTTATAATTTTATTTTCGATATGCCCTTGACACGACACTCGTGGCGCGGCATAGTTAATCTCCCATCATGCAGACATACATTCATAGGACTTGTGGAAGGTTTGCGTTCATGGAAGACTTCTGCCTGAAGTAACCGAAGATTCAAAAGCGAAGCTGGAGTCATATACACTGTACGTAATACCTGTTTTCCAGGACTCTGCTTGCGCTTAAAAGGTTACCTTCTCAGTCTTTACTCAATCAATTGATAGAACCCAAACTTTGCTGTTTCTTTGCTGTTTACTTCTGTTCACTTTTCAGCTAGCATGCAGAACAGACGTTTTTTCCCCGCGTTTTACGGACGAGCGAAGACTAGCCTTCCTCAACCTCGTCCCCAGGGCTTTTCCCTCATTTTTTTGGTGGAAAAGCCCTGGGGACGAGGTTGAGCCTCCCTCGCAGGCGTTTTTAAGGGAAGCTCGTATTTCGTTTCTCCCACAGCTCCCCACAGCTGTATTTTATGTTAAGGTTCGTTCAATTAATAAGTTGTGCTGTTATTTAGGAATTTTTGCAAGTCTAAAAGCAGCAACTTACTTGTTTCAATGTAGCAAAGTGGCAGCTGTGGGAAGGGACGAAATACGAGCTCCCTAAAGACGGCTGCGTGGCAGGCTAAGCGAAGACAAGCGCAAGGAAAGCCTGCGCCCAGACATCTCCCATTTCCTTTTTTACTTCTGAGTACAAAGGAAATGGAGACGTATACACGCAGGCTAGCCCGAGGTAGGCGCGGAGTACAAGACTCGCGCGACAGGGCGCGGGATCTCTTTCTTTCGAGCCTTCCACCTGTCGCGTGTTTCGCGCTCCACGCTCGCCTTGCGCTTGCCTTCCTATCCGCAAAAACGCCCTTTCTTCAGGCTACTCTTCATTATATTTAATGATTAATTGATTGATTGATGCATTGATTTTTTGATGTTATTGATTGATTGATTGACTGATGGATTGGTTGGTTGAATGATTGATTGAATGACTGAATGATTGATTGATGAATACTTGCCTTTTTGTAGTGATAGGGGTGTGGTAGCAGAATTTGAATCTTGGATTACGGGTTCTGCTCGATAGTTCAGGAAATTCTGACACATATTTTCCAAGGCGGCATGGTGAGGACTAGAAAGGTCATCTGTCACTTCTTTTATCTCCATAGCGGATTTTATCCTCAGCAAAATGGAAAGACTTGTTTTGTTGCGGGCTGCCTAGGAATTTTAAGAATTTGCTTTTCATTTATGCTAGTCTCCAAATGACGAATCTTATTTTACAGTTGTATTTCTTAGCCTTTTTTTTTTTTCATCATCAGGCAGCGTGAGAAAAACAGCCGACATTAAGCGACGCCACCACTGGTTTCCCCGCGAAATGACCTCTGAGGAACGAGCGCAGAAATTCCATACTAATGACGCGTAAGAGAATGATGATGCGTCACTGAATAATTCTTCTGATTGGTTGAAGCAAATTTCCCACGCGGTATGACCAATCATACGCAATTCTGCGCTCGTTTCTCAGACGTTATGTCGCAGTGAAACCGGCGGTGATGGCGTCGCAAAATGTCGGCTGTTATCGCAGGCTAATCAAAAGGCAGTTAGCGTCCATATTACTTACCTTTCTGAAAGAGTCTATCAGTTCTACAGGTCGTGGAAAGTCGCTGTTAAGCTGCGATATGAAACAAAATTTCTTCTCCGGCAAACTGATGATCTCCAAGTTCTATAAATGAAGAGATGAAGAGAATAGGTAAAAGTGTTGACATCTTGTGTAAAAAGGCACGTTGATGTACCGTGTTTTAACATTTCACAGAGACGAAATAGAGCTAACGTAGGGCACTAGAGAATCGCCCAAGGGCTGCCGGTAGGGCTTTCCACAAGTTGCTCGAGATTTTCCAAAGAGTTTCCCGTAATTTCTTAAAAAGTTGCTCAAAAAATAATCAAAAGTTTCTCGAAAAACAAAAATTGTTTGGTCTGATACTAAAATTGCAAATTGACGAAAAAATTAAGATTTCTAAGCATTTTCAGTTTGTGCAATTTTGCGTCGTAACCAGCGTTGCTAAATAACTTTGTCCTCAACTAGAACCAAAGAATGTAATGAGCCAATAATATTGTTGAATGACCTTCTTCACCCGAGACACTCACGTCAGTCGAGTGTGAATCTTTGTCCCTAATTTGAATTTTCTCTCTGAAAACCGCTGACCTAGCAGCCTGGCTACTGAATCTTGCGCCTAGGATCTGCCCCAGGGGGGAGAGGAGTTGGCTCCTCTTTTCACAGGAAATTCATAAATTGTCAACTAATACGTTATGAAATATGGAAGAAAGGCCATTTTCAGCACTAAGAGCCTCTCCGATATCTCAGAATTTGAAGATAACTAGAGAAATTGCTCAGAATGCAAAAAGTTGCCAAAAAAGTTGCTCAAAATACGAGAAGTTGCCAAAAAGTTGCCAAGCAACTTGTGGAAAGCACTTACCTAACGTGGGAACAAGGAGCATTAAAACAGTATAAACTAAAGTTTAAGTTATTTCCTTCAGTTTTCCAGGCCGGCAAATAAAACACGTAGCCAGTGGCTTAGCTGAATATCATACACTGACATATTCTTAGTGCATACGAAGTGCATACTGAGTTTGATCATTGTAGAAAAGAAAGAATGACGTTAGCACTGAGAGAGCGAAGTTTACCTTGCGAAAATCGTGGACAACATTGGCTTCATCTGCGCCTTCTCGTAAGGGTACGTAAAAAGTCACTGTCTGTTCAGCAACATTAATAGTGACATTCTGATCAAACACTCCGCCGTCTTTGATCATTCGTACAGAGAATGTTTCTGATATTGCCTGAAAAAAAAAATAAAGTAAGAAAACAAAAGTTAACCAGATTTACGAACGGGAAAGAATTGAGGGTAAAGGAAGTTCATTTTTCCAGAGCCCCGAGTATGAGAATGAAGTCCAAAATATGTGATTATCCTATTCACCCTCTTTAAAAGCGTTCCACGTCATTCTTCCAATGTGCTTTACATATACTTTTCATGGTGTTATTGTTGAGTTCTATGGCTAGGCCAGTCATATTGTATGTGAGTTTTATCATGATTTTTTATGTCATTTAACAACCAGGTACGTAACACTGAATTTTTACCAATTATTCCGACCACCAATAAAAGAATAAGGTCATATAGTTTATGGGACTTAAGATTCTTTTTTGAGGATCGTTTCATTTTGTGCTGTTGTTTAGGGATCATGTATGCAAGTCTAAAAGGCAGTAACTTACTTGTATTAACGTAGCAAAATACAGGTGCGTCATAATGATCCCAACGAAACGTTTGGCATTCATAGTAGGAAACTACTTTAAACTCGCTGCTACCGGCTTCACTCAGACTAGCTGCTGTTAGATGCCGTGAAATGATTTGACTTTCGCGTCGCCACGCAAGTATTTATATCCTTTTTATGTTAGGTACTTGAAAACCATAATGATCCCTCTGTTTAACCAAGCAAGCTTCCTTTTTCCTGCTGCGGTTAAATTAATCGTCCAATTTTTTGATCATTGAGTATCAAATTACGTTAAGCCAGCAATTCAGTAAACTGAGCACTGTTCGCAGTTGAAAGGGCTGTCTCCTTGTTAGATACGAACGATTTGAGTCAAATGCAATTATTTTTTTGTGATTTATGTGCAATGTCTCTTTTAACATAGATTAACAAATAATATAATCAGTTTATTCTCATCTTCTACGTATGCTGTCTCACGCGTACGCTAAAACAATTTGTTGAACAACACTTCCAGTATGTTGTCTGAGAGGAAATAGTTAAATGTCGGACGCTCAGTCGCACAAAAGTTCATGAATTTTAGGAAATTGAGAGAAATACTTTTCCGCTAAGAAACACAAACGTTAGTTATTGAAAAGGTTTGATTTCCACGGATACTCGCTTTTGTTTTACTCTGGTAATTTTCGTTTCATGATTTCAATACCAACAAGTCGATCACTTTAGAGCTGGTTTTGACTAACAACGGAGTCGGAGTCGGAGTCGGAGTCGGAGTGGTAATCAGAAGCGTAGAGCTTATGATCTCGTAAAAACAGCGTTCCGTCGCGTGCGTTTTGCTTATGATCTAGAGAGGAAGCAGAAGCGGAAGAACTAAACCAACCACAAAGGGTTGGAACGTGCATTGTGGTTGGTTTATCCTTCCTCTTCTGCTTCCGACTCCGAAAATCTGGTTTTCACTAGATCATATCCAAAACGTAAGCGACGGAGTCGTAAGCACAGTTCTGATTCTTCTGACTCTGATTCCGTCGCGCTTATGACTCCTCCTACGGCTCCGATTTTTTATTTTCACTAGTTCAAAAGCGCTCTTAACGACTCCGCAGAATGACTAAAACCATGATAGCTTTTTGGAGCTGAAACGCCTCAAAGGACTCCTCTTTGCCAAAAATTGAACGCTCTGTCAAAAATATCAATATTTTCAGTATATTTTTCCCCAAAAAAGTAGAAAGTGGAAATTTTCAGGCAAATCTGGTTAAAAGTTACCATGTTCCTTTTAACCAGTTTTGTCGCAAGGAACGTGGAAATTTCCATGTTCCTCACGACAAAGTTGGTTAACTTGAGGAACAGGAAAATTCTTCGCCTAAGCTTGTTAAAAGGAATTGTCGCTAGGAAAATAGAAATCTTCATGTTCCTTCGGATAAGCTTCTTAAAAGGATTTGTCGCAAGGAACGTGGAAATTTCCATGTTCCTTGCGACAAAGCTGGTTAACTTGAGGAACATGAAAATTCTGCTTTCCTTCGCCTAAGCGTGTTAAAAGGAATTGTCGTAAGGAAAATGGAAATTTCCATGTTCCTTCGGATAAGCTTGTTAAAAGGAATTGTCGCAAGGAACATGGAAATTTACATGTTCCTTCGGAGAAGCAGTGTTAAAACGAATTGTCGCAAGGAACATGGAAATTACTTGCCGCTAAGAGAAACAACGCCGTAAAATTTATTGTGTCTTTGAAGCAAAATAATGGAAGCGGCTCACAATAAATCTTATTTAGCTTTGAAAAGAGACCAAATATAAATCTGTACGTTGAATATTAGAAGATTCTAAATTGGTTTATAAGGAGTGTAGCTAAATGTCGTGGGTAGTGGGTAGAGGTCGTGGGTGCAGGAGCCGATTTGCCTAGTCCCTAGGCCTCATTAGCCTGCTTAAGATCCGACGACGGCAGACGTCTGTGACGGCGAGCGGAAGTGAAATTACTACTAGAAAGACTTCCGGCTGCCGTCGTCGCGAAGTTTCCCGCCGTAGCGGCCTTGTCTGTGACGTGAAGAAGGCCATTTTGCCGTCGCGTGTAAAACGTGAGTAAACTTGATCAAAATAATGCCATTTAAACACATTTTGAGCGAAATTCTTTAGCACTGTTAACAGTTTATTCTCAGTAGACCATTTTTGTCGAATTTCTAAGCGATTTAAACGATTTGAACACGGTATTTAAATTAAATTTGTTTGCCCTCTCTAAACAGTTTGACTCGTTAATCGCCATGGACTCGGTCAACTCGACAAAGAAAGCAACCCAGTAAGTTTTACAAGTTTTTTTCTTGTGTTTATTGATGTGTTTATTAACAATTATGATATCGTAGACTGTTTTGGCATTAAATTGAGGTCCAATGGATTATGTCACTCATATTTTCGTCAAGCCTCTCGAGGTCAAAATTTTCGTAATTCTGGTAGGGAAAATCCGGATTTTTAGATCTGTTGACATCATACAACAGTAAATATTCATCTTCTGAAATGTCGCCATCATCGAAACTTGTCAGTAACAATTCACGAACCTTTCTAAAAGTAGTCATCACTCTTGTATTTATTTCTAAACTTCAACAGGAAAAGGCGCTACAACAACCCGCCGTCGCGCGAGCTTTCTTAAGGTGATTCCATAGTAAAAGAACCTAACATAGATTTTAGCTAAAACTTGGTACACTGATGTAACAAGTCAAGAAGATGATGAAAAGGAATAAAAATTGGGGGTCACCGTGCTCGTTTTGACGTCACAATGCTGACAAATACGGCTATTTAAGACCCTTTTACAAAACCGCGGGCAGCGCAAAACTAGACAAAAAGGAGAGATTTTTTCGATGATGCATGTGACATCTCACAGAATTTGACTTTAATGTATTGTTTATCCACTTACGTGCCAAAAAAATGTCTTTTAATGCCCTTGTTTTTACTTTACGCTCCAAAGTAGAATTAAATTGGACGCGCGCTTTTCGACCCGTGATGGCTCAATCCGTACAATTTAGTAAAATTGCCAAAAAACTGAACATAGATTTGTGCCAATTTTTTTCTCATCGAAAGGAAGCACTGTCCTTATTAAAATCATGAAGTAAAAAATGGGGGTCACCGTACTTGTTTTTGCGGTAGAGCTGCAGAAAGTGCGCACCAAACGCATTTTCTCCGATTTTTGAGAGAGGACTGGGGCGAGTTTCAAAATAGAATGTATGTGAAAGGGGGAAGAAAGTATTAAAAAATCCGTTTTTACAGAATTTACATCGAGATATCACATTTAGGACACAATGTGATAAAGAAAGTGTTTAAATGAAAATCAAAGTGAGTAAGCACAAGTTAAACATCCACTATCGAGGTTCTCCGAGAGGAGGTCGAACTCAGCAACACGCGTACTGCTTACGTTATGCACATTCCCAACACATTGAGTCTCACCTCGGCAAGAAACAACAGCAAGCAAAAATTACAATAGCGTTTCTCTTCAGTCAACTTCATTTTAATAATATTACTTCACATGCTCTTTTTTCGGCGGCCATCTTGTTATGCGCAGTAAGAGATGCGCAGTGCAAAACTAGGGAATCACCTTAATGCTATTTTTCGCACCATTGCGACGGCGACCTCACCCCAAGCCCCCTCGACCAAGTCTGCCGTCGTAGAATCTCGCCGTCGTCGGATCTTAGCTCACTATTATTATCCGCCGCCGATGCGTTTCGGGTCACGTGGTCCGAGAAAGTTTTTGAGGCCTAGACAAACTCGGAGAAGTGAGACATTTTGTCTCACTTGGGGCGGAGCTTTTGGAAGCGGGCTAGCTGTCAATAACTTTTCCGCGCTGATGAAAGATGTCTATGGCGTACATTTGCGGACAAAAATAATTGAAAATGAAAGACAATTTCAAAAATTAGACTATCCATGTCGAAATCTCGTCATATTAATTTGAAATCGCAACGAACGCAGTCGAAATAGCATCATTCGAACTTGAAGTTATTTTGAACAAGTTGAAACTATAAAGGGAAAACTCGACATCGCGGATGTTAAGTTCAAATCGTTCAAATCACCATTCAACTAAAATGCAAATTACATGATTTGAACTTCAGTTCACCTTCTCCACTCTAATAAGCCACTTAATTGTCAACAATGCAACCATGATCTTCCACAAAATTCCAAATGAAACCTTTAATTTGAACTTAAAATCACGTCACATATTCGAATTCGAAAAACCAAAATTTCAATTCGAAAGGAAGCGGAAGTAAAAATACACAGGAACAGGAAATGATATAAGAGTTTCGCTACACTGTACATACGGGATGTTTGCATAACTGCAAACAAGTATCAAGTATCAAGCTATTGTGATGGGAAAATCTGACGCCACACTTGATTTCCAGTATCCCAGTGACTAAAGAATTTGAGATGCTTGGCATAACGATAGATAACAAACTGAAGTTTGACAATCATGTTGCTAAAATATGTAGGAAAGTTTCACAGCAAATAGCTGTTCTTAAAAGAATGAAGAAAATGCTTCCCTTCGAAACAAGGCGCGACCTATATTTAGCATTTATCCTTCCTCACTTCAATTATTGCAGTGAAACCTGGAATTTTTGTAGTAAAAGTGCTGCAGACAAATTGGAAAGGTTAAATGAGTGCGCGATCAGGTTTGTTTTCAGGGATAAGTACACAAGCTACTCGGAATTTCTCAACGCATTAGGCCTCTCATCTTTAAAACAACAAAGATTAATTAAAATCACACTGTCTATTTTTAATGCCGTCCACAATTCTTTAGCGCCCAAAAGTATACAAGATCTGATAGTTCATAGGAAGAACGTTAACTACAATTTAAGAGGTGACTATATCCTCTCGCTACCCAAGCCAAAGTCTACTACATGTGGCTTGAACTCAATCCGTTATATTGGTCGGAAACTCTGGAATTCAATTCCCAACATGTTTAGAAATAGAACGAATTTTAAGTCTTTTAAGAGATCCATTAGCCAAGTTGACCTAGTGCAATTTTTATAATTTCGACGCTTTTTTATTGAATTAAGTATTTATTTAGATATAAGATATACTTATTAAGATTTTATTGTTATAATTTTAATTATAGAATATTCCATATCTAGTTTTTTAACTCTTAATTTTATTGTGTTTGTGGAATACCTGCAAATTAGCTGGCGTGCTTTCACAGACCCCGATTTCGGCCCCGTCTGTGAAAGCACACCATTATTGTAGCTAAGTGTATTTTCACAATAAACTCTTATTGTATTGTATTGTATTGTATTGCATTTTGGCGCGAAAAGATTTCCCTTCACTCATGGTGGACAGTGTGAATGATAAGGGCGACTCTAGGACAATCCAACAGATTGTGAGGGCTGTAGTGGCAAACTTAAACTTTATAAAAGGAGAAGCGTTAAGGCTTCTGAGAACCAATTCCTCTCAATTTACTATTGAGGAAAACAAGAGTAATTTCAAAACACGCCTGCAGAATAGAGATTACCCAGCCAGAATTGTAGAAAAACACCTTTCAGAGATTAAATTCTCTGCTAGAGAAATGTCGCTAGCCAGCGCAGAAAAACAAAACCGCACCTAAGAAAATTCTGCCCTTTGTAACACAATACCATCCGGCGTTGCCTAACCTAAAGGACACACTCATGCATGGGGAAATGGCATCTTATGGAAAGTCAACCGCAACTGAGAGAAATCTTTAAGCATCCCCCCCCCCCCCCCCATCATCTCATATCGTAAGGGAAAATCCCTAAAGAACATCCTAGTTAAAGCTAAGCTATGAAGGTTTTATTAGAATTTATTCATCCGCGAACTGCAGGAGTCGTGTAGGCTTGTCAACACTTTTAGCAGAGTTGACAAAGTTTTCTCGTGAGCATCAAGTCGACGAAATAAAAATTCAGAATTACCATATGATGCTGAGTTAAAATTAGTTTCTGATGCCTCTAAAAGTCTAACCAGTCCAGCGAAAAACTCTTCGTTGTTCGGTAGCCGTCGAGCAGCCATGACGATGATCACATCAGAGATGAGGAAAGCTCAGGTTCCAAGCCTCCCATCTGTAGACTCGCACCTAGTCGTTACTCGGTTCCTGTGTATTTTTACTTCCGCTTCCTATCGAATTAAAATTTTGGTTTTTCGAATTCGAATATGTGACGTGACTCTGGGCTGACTCTTATTCTTGGATATGACAAGCTATCTTTCGTTTCTCTGGGCGCTTTCCATTTAGTCAAAATTTCCGGAATTTCCGTTTCGGTGGTAAATAGAACACGTTTCGTCGGTTCGTCCCACTGGAAAATTCCCAGAAAAAGTGGAAAATCTAAAAAGGTGGGCCCGTTTTCCCGGTTGGAATTTCCGAACGGAATGTCGTGTTCCATTTACGTTTCTCGTAATTTGTACCAGTTCCAGGTCCACGGTCGGGCACCGCGACGTACTAGGGTTTATGACCAAATGGAACAACTTTTTACCAATCGGAAATTCCACTTTTGCTCCCACCGAAATTTTTGCGGTTTTTTTTCCTAAATGGAAAGCGCCCTCTATTTTCGCTTGCTCCTATAAATTTCTCGTTATCATTTCGCTTCGAAATACTTTATGTAATTTAATTTTTGGATTTGGAAGCTTATCAAACTAATCGGACAGGCTGTTGAATTTGGTCTCTAAATTTGGTAGAATGTCAACAAACAGCTGTTTCAAATCTTTTTTTTAATAAAGACTATCATTTTAATGGTTCATTTGAAGATGGACTAAAAGAGATATTACTTGCACGTTATACAGTAGTATTCTTTCCGATTCAAAGTAATATTTTTGTTCTTTTATAACACGAACTAGGTAATACTTTTGTAATAGTGTCAATAGTGCCGATCTTTAGCGAAGGATATTCACGCGCAAAGTTGTTTATAGATTATTTCAGTTGACGGTGTGAAGTTTTCAAAAATGCTCACTCATGCGCACTCCGAGATTGTCTAGGAGTCTCCAGGCCGTTTGTCTCGGATACGTCACCGAAATGCATTGACCGAGAGGGCCTGAAAAGACGCCGTACAGGGACTAGGCAAGGAGCCGATTACTTCGGCTCCCGGTGGGTGTGGGTGTGTGTAAATGTCGTGGGTTAAAAAGGTATAGAAAAAAAATGACAAAATAAAAAAACATTTAATAGAAAAAAGTTGTACAATAATTATGAAACGAAAATCTCCAACTCCTTGATTGCCCTTTTCGTCACGGCTTTTTCTTCGTCCTCTTCCCGATATTTCCTTAGCCACGTGGGACTTGGCTCGCCTTTCACATCATCACTGTATAAAAGACATTACATGTTGCCGATGAAGATTTATCCATACCTGAGCTATCGCCGCGAAATAAATTAAACGAAACAGAAGTAAATTATACCTGCAATTTGCAGAAAGTATGGGACAGCTCTGACTCGCTGAATGGAAATAGCTGCTCACTATTTCGCCCTTATTCGATCTACAATTCCAATAATCAGTGGAGATTTTTTAACACGATGGAATGCGATCACCGTGAGAAAGGGAAGGGGAAAAGGACAATTTTTAGGTATTTCATATTTTTGGATAGAAGTTTTAGGTCTCTAATTACCTTACGAAGGAACCACCTTCATTCTCAACCTTTCAAGTTAAGGCGAGACTGTATATAAATTTTATTGCAGTACGGAATTTCACAATTTTCACAATGACCACAACGGACCACGAGGACGCAATTTTTTAAGCCTAAAAACAATAACAAATCCCAGCGGGCAATTGTGACAGATTTTGGCATATGATGCAAAAGATGAAGGCCACCCAAATTTGCTACCCGACGATTGCTTGAAGATAGCAGACGGGATAAGCACGGGATTCTCTGTTCTGTATCACGTATACCCTCGAAAACAACCCATTCTCTGTTCTGTATTACGTCATAATAGGTTGTTACATCGATTCCAGATTCATTCGCGCACGACTTCATAAGGCTTCCACCTCGCCGCTAGGCCTTTGTACATTATGCTAGCATTTTTTTGAGCATTTTTGTGAGGCAAAAGCATTAAGCATTATTCGAGCATTTTAGTGGCATTTTTCCAGAAGATTAGGTTTTTTTCTTACCGAAAATAAAAATTGAAACATTTTTTAATAGATATGACGACTTTAAAAACAATTCAAAAAAATAGATTCAAATTTCCTATTAATACAGCCTTGTAGATGATGTTTTTTGCTATATATTGAAACTATTTATTTGTATATACATTGCTGTCATACCACTTATATATTTTTGTTAGCTTTACCCCCTGAAATGTTTAGCATTATCGAGCATTTTCACGAGCAACGATTGTGTCATGAATTGCCGAAATTTGCGACAAATATTTACCTCGGAAATAGACTAAACTGTTTTACTGTAAAAAGACCAGACGCAGTTAATCAATATCGGAAATCAAATGGCTACCTACTTTCGACCTTATAAAACTAATAAAACTTGTACGTGGAAAAGTTTAGGGCAAACAATCCCGCAAATACATGTAAACGATCATTTACTTGACATTTGTTCTAACAAATCCATTCCTTCCTTCTCTGGAACGTCGTCGACGACCCTAAAACAATCGCAATCTTTAACCTTTTTCCGTCCGACAAACCATGTTTTGAGCCCTTAAAAAGTCAGGAAAAAAGCCGTCTACGGACGTGCGAAACATTGAATTTTGAATTTCCTATTGACGTGTCAGGGTAGGAGCATAGTTTATTAGTGGAGGCTGACGTTGATTGTCAAAGGCTAACGTGAAGCAGCTTTTTTTCTCAAAACAGTAAAACGGATGCTCTATTTAGGCTATGTTTTGTCAAGTAATCGGCTCCTGGTTTTGTTACGTTACGTTCTGATTTATAATCTAGAAGTATCTTCTAATTTTCACTTGACATTTCTACAACTGAACGTGATTAAAATGTTCACTGTGCAGTAAAAACTGTTTTTTACCTTACTCTCGGCTATTTTCTTCGAACTCCCGATAACTCGAACCTTTTTTCGATTTTCCTTGAAGGTTCGAGTTATCGGGAGTCGACTGTAACTCTTGGTGATACCACAGGTAGCCCAAGCGCAATATGAGAGGTTGTATGAAAAATAGAGTTTGAAACTTAGATGAAATAATTGAAGTAGAGAAACAATACACTAAAGGGAAATTGAGGGAAGCAAAAACGATCGAGACGAAACGAAACAGACTGACGAAAGAAAAGTGTGAGTTTAAAGTAACTACACGTTATTGTAAAATCCAGCTATTATTCCAGAGAGGCTGTTTTCCTAGCCTGTGAACAGGCCTTTGGTCGAGCGGAGAACTAGGAAGAGGGAAAAGCGAAAAGGCTTTCTCCCCCCTTCCCTTACCTTTCCTTGCTATGTTTTTCCACAAACAGAGAGCCTGTTCACAGGCTACTGTTTTCCAAACTCAGAAAAAAATACGCTATTTTTGTTGATCCATTTGAGTTTTTAGTCCGTAGACCACAGCACAGTAAAACTGCTCATGGCGGTCTTTTGTCTGTTTTGTTCGAATTGTTTGCGCGCGCTATCTTCAAACGTTAAAAACCCAACGGACAACCCATTAAATAACGCCTTGTTTTCTTCGATCCTTTGTGCTGTCATGCTGTATTAAATCATCGCCGCAAAATTTGGCAACTAACTCAGTTCAAATCAAATGTAATTAACAACCGCGCTGTTCTTTAAAGCGTCTTTAAAATTCAATTTCTTAAGAACTGAAACCGACGATGAGTAAGCCGTCTGCAACGCGGCTAGTTATCGATATTCTTGCTTGGCAAGTGATGTCAGTTACCCAATCATTGGTTGATTTTAACGAACTTTTTTATTTTTCTTTTCCAGTTAAGATTGTAGCTAACTTAGTTAAAGTGTGTGGTGCCTCTCATCATTTGCTACTCCCATACTGTTACAAACACAACTGTTGTCTATATTCCACAAGGGAAAATTTTGGGCACCCCATACCAAAGAGAAAAACTGGTGGAGTATAATAGATCTTTGATCCCCTTATATGGCTCCCCACACAGTTGGATTCTCGATCTCTGCAGTGGTGCAGGTAAAAATGCATTGATATTCAACCCAATTCGCGACTCATTATTTTACCTATAAACTCCATAAATACACGCAATTATCGACCAGTTGTTTTACTGATATTTTTCGATATTGATTTCCCCAAAAGGTGATCATAGTGTTTGTTTATAAATTAATTAAGCGTAGTTAATATTCGACAATACAGTCAACCTGCAAGCTACTCTCCTTACAAATGTATCAGTTTGCCTCTTTTACACTGTGTCGATGATAAGCCTTGTCCATTTTATACGGCATAAAAGCACTGACCTAGTATCAGGGTCCTAACTGACATTTTCGGAAAATGTTTTCTTGTTTTCAGTGAAAAATCTATTCGCATACACATAAATGCGAAAAACTTCAAAATTTTATGAATACTCGAATTTTTTTCTTGACATTAGGGCTCGCTGCGGCTGCTTGTGTGGAAATGGAGGTGTATGACTGCGTCATTGTAGAGAAAAATGAAGCCAGGCTCAGAACTATCCGAAGAGTCGTAACAGAAATGGCAGAAAAGCAAAATATCTGAATTTAATATATTGTTCCCAAACGAGGCCGCCCTTCTCCTGGAGGATACAAACTTTTATTTTCTAACACTGGTTTTAAGTCCATTATCTTGAAATTGTTCAAGTCAAATGTTCATAATAAAGTTCATTATTTGTATCATCATTTTCTGGTGACTTTCTGGTGACTGCGTAAAGGTACACGGAAATTTCCATGTTCCCTTCAGTTATCTTCGTAAAGGTATATACGGAAATTTCCATGTTCCTTTCCATTTATAGAGTTTAATGTTCCCTTCCATCTTATCTTCGTTTAGTTACACGGAAATTTCCCGATGTTCCCTTTAATTATATCCGTAATGGTACACGGAAATTTCCATGTTCCTTTCCTTGTTATCTTTGCAAAGGTAAACCGAAATTTCCCTGTTCCTCTCCATGTAATCTTCGTAAAGGGTACATGGAAGTTTCCATATTCCTTCCCATTTTATCTTTTTTTTAATTTTCAGGAGACGTTTTTTTTTAGCAATGTTCCCAATATCTTGGTGATAAAATGTGTACAACACAACCTTCGAAAATCGAAGGTAACAAGGAAGAAAAACTCAGAATATCTTACAGGTGCACCCAACGAAGGTTTCCACCTAGTGCACTGAAAACACGTTTTGGGCGATACAGAGTACTTCCTCTTTCCATCGCATCTTGGATTCCGAAAATGTTACGTTTCCCTTTTTCTGCGAAAAATAGCGTAATCTGGGGAATGAAATGCGAAAAATTAAACTTCCGAAAATCGTAGGGAATTTATTAAATAAGCTTCGAAAGTTGTGCATGAATGGAACGGTTACTCTAGAAATTTTTAGCCTTCCTCAAGGTATAGAAAATTCTAGGCAATTTTTGCTCCTTCGAACAGTTAGTACAGAAAAAAGTCGTTGCGTGCCGCCTGGTATGTAGTTACTATATCGGGGAAAGCTTATCCTACTGTCACTTAGTGTAAAACTTAATTGCATTATAGCCTTTATAAAAGTTATCTAGTGCTCATCTCTTGGAAAAAAGGCTTAATTTCACAGCAAATCTTTCCGAGAAAATCTTAGCTCGTGATGCAAGAACGTCTTCTACAAATTAAAAACTCCCTATAAAAGTCTGTTTTTACTACTGGGTTATCAGCAAGGAGGGACTTTGTTGCTCGTCCAGTCTCGCGACTTTGTCGCTCGTCTAGTCTCGCGACTTTGTCACTGAAAAAAGTCAAATTGTAGGCAAGTCTATCTGCGCTAAAGTAATGAAAAAAATACAAATGAAAAAGAGATCTAAATAGTCATTGATATCTGTTGCGATTAAAATAAACAAAAAAGCTCCACTTGGAAGCTTTGAACTTCCTGAGACTAATTATTTCAAATGTGGCTAAAAGCAAAGTGAGCCATAGTGGCCAAGCCTAATGGGGAGGGGGAGCGGGGGGGGGGGAGGGGAAGGAGAAAATCTCGCCTCGTACTCCTCGCTCGCTACCGCTATGCTACGTTTCGCTCCTCCGCGCGAAACGTCCCCAGTGGCAAATAGCGCGGAGAAACGGATGTTTTCACAGGCTACCGCTATGCGCTCATCAAATTGTCGAAAAAAAAAAGAAAACAAAAACCGTCCCAGTCTGTGAACAGCTTAGGGGTGGATGTCATTTTTGACGTATTTGACTGGAGATGTATTTGACGAGGGATTGACGAGGGACGTATTTTTGACGTACTTGACTCGTTCCCAGGGATCGCCCTCTTCGCTGCCGACACTAATACGAACCTCCAGCGGTACCGTCAGTCGCAACGCTATTTTTGCCAGGCTGAGAAGCAAACGACGGATTGTAGGTTCTTTACAAATATTTCTCCGGATCCATGCTGTCATAATGCGGTGAACAGATTTATAAAAATCTTACAAAACTGATGGAATCGTGACATCAACCTGTACATAACAGCAGGACCAACAGAAGCAGGTGGAACTTTCACGGTACTGGAAATGTAAACTATCATGGCGGATGGTGATGCAAATTATTCTCCTGAGATAGCACGGAATTTACGTGAAATTTTGGACTCAGACAGATTCGTTACTGAGTGTTTTAACCGAAGAAGTCTGACGATATCTCAAGCATTGTGCCTTTTATGGCATAACCAGGACTCTGGAGAGGATCCTGGAAGAAAATCCAGCGCTCCGCTGTACAGTAATGTTACTGCTGCTGCCCTTGCTGACCTGTACGTGCTCAGAAAGATCGACTTTGAAGATGTTCCGGTGACATGTCTGGGTGTAAAGTACAAGAGTATGTCGGTTAAGGTAAATAGCCGTTCCCAATAAGCTTTATTTATCGTTTTGTTTGGTCACCCTTTGATTTGACAGTGACAGTGATGATACCGTTTAATATATTTAGTTCGAATATTTTTTTGAGGGCGTCTTCATATGAGCCCGGTTACCGGGACCAATTTCGCCTTGGGTTCATGAGAGAAATTACGGCCAGATTACTGAGAAGAAAGGCCAAAAATCTTGCCGACGAGTTCTGGCGCGAAATGGGAGAAAGAAAGCAAAGATGGAGAAACACAAAAATCATAACTTTCTTGCCTAACAGACCTTTCCCACATTCCACACCAGTAACCAAACATAAAAAAAATGAGGTTGAGGCTCTGGTGGACAATTTCATACAAATCACTGTATTTTTTCCATCCATGCCTGGACTTGATGCCTTTGTTCACAGGAATGCGGGAAAGGTCTACTCATAGCTGTATCACTACTGCAGTTATAAACAGGAGGCTTATGCTGTAGAAAATACAGGCAATGCAAGACGATGCAATCCCGCTCGCCAGATATTATTAACATTTTCCTGACAATACCAGCGAAAAAACTTTTATCAATTTTTTTTATTGTGATCCGTGGAAAGTATCTTTTATAGCGGAGCTCCCGCGCGCGAAGCGCGCGCAGCGGAGCACCATGGGTAACAAAATTTGGTAAACTATCCATCCGAGAAAATTTGGTTATGACGTAGAGTACGCCCACCCGTACACACACTTCATGTAAGCCGATGTCAAATGTCACAATAGATCTTGCACAACTTGACTAGCCTTTCAGTTTTGTAAGCCATCCGTATGAGTACGATTAGATTGACAGCTGTCAAAAACAGACATCCCCTGACAATTATCACATGACCATCTCGCGGGCTCAGATCAAAGATCAGTCGTTTTGCCCCTACATATAAGCTGATATAATATGTCACACTTACCAATTCAACATAAAAACGAAACTACCCCGGGCTGGGCTGTCAGTCGGCTGACAGTCGTTTAAAGTTATCTTGGCAAGCCAAATTACGGTCAATTGACAGCTGTCAAAATGGGATATGTGCATAGATTAACTTGGGCTCAGGTTCGCTCAGGTACACGATCTGTCATTTTCCACTACAAGCCGGACGGATATGTCTTACTCACACTCGTAGTCTGTTAATTCGAATATTCGCCATTCTAATGAAGGTTAATTGACAGCTGTCAAACTAGAGTATACGCTGACCATCATCACCTGACTGTATTGCGGGCTCATTTTTCTATCCATTGAGGTCACCCATAGCTTAGAAAATCTATCTATCCTAGAAAATTCGGCAATCACGTGACCTACATCGACCACCCGACCTTCCGTCCGTCCGCACCACAGGCATACCAATGTTTAACTCACACTTTCTAGCTAGTTTGGGAGCCTGCAACCTGATATTGTACATCCATGTTTTGATTAAATGACAGCTGTCAAAATAGTGTTTCTGCTGACCAGTATCGCCTGACCGTATCGCCGGCTCAGGTATCGACCCACTGATTTTGATTGTTTTTTGAAGTAATCCGCTGACAAGTTGCTACTTTTCAAATGATCGCAGGCTCAAGTTCAATTTTTTTTAAAATGCATATAAAATAAGTCGTGTTCATGAGCCGCACCTTTAAAATTTTGATTTCGAACTGACCTCGGACGCGAAAATTCAACCGGCTTTTACATGCAGGGAAGGCAATCGTTTTTTACTTTTCTCACTGTCACGCGTTGATCACGCTCTAAGTCCAATTTTTGTGTTCTGATTGGTCAAAATTTGACAGGTGAGTTCATGCGGAAAATTTATGCAGCGTCTGGAAAATTGTTTACTTTGACAGCTGAAGCTGACAGAGTTTTGTGTCAACTTGTGATGTTTTTAATTGTCTTTTTCCACTTGCTGTACAAAATGAAATACAGCTGCTATCAAGATTGTTCTGTAATTCATGGCTGGTTTGTTTATTGCGCTTTTATTGACAAATGCACCGCTTGTCAAAGTCTTTGGAAATCCGATTTCGGATGGCATCGTTTTCAAAAATGAGCCTACTCACTTGCCCTTGCTTGAGGCGTAAGAGGGTTGAAAAGTCTCAAGCGATTCTGGAACACTTGATGACCTTCAGAAGCAGCGTCTCGACTGGTAAGCCTGAGCAATTATTGTCTTTGATGTGTGTTTTTTTTTTTTCGGTTTCCTGACGTCGAGCGTATTGTTTATGCGGCTTAAGTTTATACACGAGCAATGATCTAACCTACAATAGTATCAGGTTTAAAAATCCTTTAGACGTCTTTTGACCGCAAATTCAAAGAAAAGGTTCCGAAGAATATTTAGTTATGATTTTGGCTGTAAAAAGAAAGCTCTGAGCGATTTTCTTGCCTCGAGTTCATCTTGCAAAAGAGCAGACACCGGGAAGCCGGCTTAAAACATAAATAAGCTTTATATGCTACCTGACTCATTATTTTCAGAGACACTTTACTCTCAATAGTTGTCTTCGTGAATGAAAATTATTGTCTCTGTACATGTTTCACCGAATTATATTTATTTTATTGATTGTTAGTAGTCCCTCTCGCAATTTTTATCGCTGCACCGGTTGTTTCGAGTCGAACATAAACATCGCATGCAGGAATACTCAAAACGCAGCGCGTAAATAATCACTAGCTTTTAAAGATTACACATAACAAGACCATAAACAGTTTTACAAATACAGGGAAATAAAACCTAAACATAACAAAATCTCTATCATGTTGAAGCGTAACTTTTTTAATCGCACTGCAAATTTGGTGCCTGTCAAAAGTGAGAACCCGTCCGGCTGGCCGAAAAGGTGATTTTGGGAATTTTTTTCATCGTTTTCACTAAAAGCCCATAATTATTAAACTGCATATCACATAGGAACAGATTTTTCTGACTGAAAAGTCCCGGCATTATGGAATTCTCTTCATGAAAACGTTTTATAATGTGCTCAATGCTATGATTTGTTGTGCAAAGGAAGGGCGTGCTTTGATCACAGATAACCCAGGCTCACTGTTAGTGCCACGTTCGGATTTCATAACATGGTTAAATATAGAGAACATATGTGGCGAAGTTTAGGTCTGGAAATTTGCTAGAAAATGGAAATAACAATCGATGAAACTTATCATGTGGCAAGTTGTTGTTGTCCTTAATGTGTACACGAAGTTTCGGGAAAAATAGTCTGCTTCACCGTTCCTTCATAGTATTATATTTCAGGGTTGTCCAATTATTAGTCTCTCAAACGGAGCAATGCTGGAGAGACTGGTGAATGCCACATTATGATGCAACAGCTAATGCAAATACAATACACTTTCCAGGCCTAATCTACTGTGATCGAACATGATTGTTATTTTTGGGTGTACAAATAAGACTACTAACTCAATGTAAAGTTTGTTTCACTCCTGGACTGTCAAATTATTTTTCTCTAAAATCACTTAGCCTTTGCCTCAAAAGTCACATGAATGTACCCTGATCTGTGGATTGCAAGTTTATTGTTTCATTTAAATTATGAATTTATTAACGGGAGCTTCGCTTTTAGCCCTGGCTAAATCTATATATTAGTACACTATACCCTTCTTTGTTCAAATCATAATCTTTCAAAGCAGGAAACACTGCAAACAATTTATACATGTATTTTAGTCTTGATTCAATGAGTTTATTACTATATTATTTTTTTCTCTTTATTGCAACAAAAAACGTGCTTTTCCTATTCTGCTTATATAATAATGCTCAAATTTTTTTAGCAATTCTAGCAGCTGAAAGGCACTTAAGTGCGTGACATTGTCAAAATTCATTAAAAAGAAGAAATTCTTAGTATAACAACTGTAACACCTCACTTTATAAGACTTCGTACAGCCTCATTTTTTATACGCGCCCCTCGCAACCACCAGCGCTAATTCTGTGACCAGTTTGTGAATGCAGTCTGGCTTAGGATATTTAGTAAGGCAGTTTTCGTAAGAGAAAATTAATTCATTTAGCAAATAATGCTGTCGCAAACTCTCTGGTTTGTACACACATAGCAGCCTTCACCTACGCACCGAAGGTAACACACTTTCCTTGTATAGCAAACTATGCTAGAACAATTGCGTCGACGAACATGATTCTTATTTTTGCCTGAAATAGAGTAAAACAAAGAGTTGTTTTAAAACATCGTAATATAAGATTCTTGTACGCTAGCTCAGTTGCTTATAATTTTGTTTTCGATATGCCCTTGACACGACACTCGTGGCGCGGCATGCTTAACCTCCCATCATGCAAACATGCATTCATAGGACTTGTGGAAGCTTTGCATTCATTGAAGACTTCGGCCTGAAGTAACCAAAGATTCAAAAGCGAAGCTGGAGTCATATACACCGTACGTAATACCTGTTTTCCAGGACTCTGCTTGCGCTTAAAAGGTTACTTTCTCAGTCTTTACTCAATCAATTGATAGAACCCAAACTTTACTGTTTCTTTACTGTTCACTTCTGTTTACTTTTCAGCTAGCATGCAGAACAGACGTCTTTTCCCCGCGTTACGGACGAGCGAAGACTAGCCTCCCTCAACCTCGTCCCCAGGGCTTTGTTGGAAAAGCCCTGGGGACGAGGTTGAGCCTCCCTCGCAGGCGTTTTTAGGGGAACTCGTATTTCGTTTCTCCCCACAACTGTATTTTATGTTAAGGTTCGTTTAATTTATAAGTTGTGCTGTTATTTAGGAATTTTTGTAAGTCTAAAAGTAGCAACTTACTTGTATCAATGTAGCAAAGTACAGCTGCGGGGAGGGACGAAATACGAGCTCCCTAAAAACGCCTGGGTGGAAGGCTAAGCGAAGACAAGCGCAAGGTAAGCCTGCGCCCAGACATCTCCCATTTCCTTTTTTACTTGCGAGTACAAAGGAAATGGAGACGTATACACGCAGGCTAGCACGAGGTAGGCGTGGAGTGCAAGACTCGCGCGACAGGGCGCGGGATCTCTTTCTTTCGAGCCCCTCAACTGTCGCGTGTTTCGCGCTCGACGCCCGGCATGCGCTTGCCTTCCTCTAACAAAAAACGCCCTTTCTGCAGGCTACTCTTTAGTATATTTAGTGATTAATTGATTGATGCATTGATTTTTTGATGTGATGTGATTGATTGATTGATTAGTTGGTTGGTTGATTGATTTAATGACTGAATGATTGATTGATGAATACTTACCTTTTTGTAGTGATAGGGGCGTGATAGCAGAATTTGAATCTTGGTTTACGGGTTCTGCTCGATAGTTCAGGAAATTCTGACACATATTTTCCAGGGCGGCACGATGAGGACTAGAAAGGTCATCTGTCACTTCTTTTATCTCCATAGCGGATTTTATCCTCAGCAAAATGGAAAGACTTGTTTTGTTGCGGGCTGCCTAGGAATTTTAAGAATTTGCTTTTCATTCATGCTAGTCTCTAAATAACGAATCTTATTTTACAGTTGTATTTCTTTGCCTTTTTTTTTTCATCATAAACGGTAGCGTGAGAAAAACAGCCGACATTAAGCGACACCATCACTGGTTTCCCCGCGAAATGACGTCTGAGGAACGAGCGCAGAAATTCCACACTGATGACGCGTAAGAGAATGATGATACGTCACTGGATAATTCTTCTGATTGCGGGTTGAAGCAAATTTCCCACGCGGCACGACCAATCATACGCACTTCTGCGCTCGTTTCTCAGACTTTATGTCGCGGTGAAACCGGCAGTGATGGCGTCGCGAAATGTCGGCTGTTATCGCAGGCTAATCAAAATGCAGTTTGAGTCCATATTACGTACCTTTCTGAAAGAGTCTATCAGTTCTACAGGTCGTGGAAAGTCGCTGTTAAGCTGCGATATGAAACAGACTTTCTTCTCCGGCAAACTAATGATCTCCAAGTTCTATAAATGAAGAGATGAAGAGAATGGGTAAAAGTGTTGACATCTTGTGTAAAAAGGCACGTTGATGTACCGTGTTTTAACCTTTCAAAGGGATTAAATAGAGCTATTGTAGGGCACTAGAGAATCGCCCAAGGGCTGCCGGTAGGGCTTTCCACAACTTGCTCGAGATTTTCCAAAAAGTTTCCCGTAATTTCTTAAAAAGTTGCTCAAAAAATAATCAAAAGTTTCTCGAAAAAACAAAAATTGTTTGGTCTGATACTAAAATTGCAAATTGTACGAAAAAATTAAGATTTCTAAGCATTTTCAGTTTGTGCAATTTTGCGTCGTAACCAGCGTTGCTAAATAACTTTGTCCTCAACTAGAACCAAAGAATGTAATGAGCCAATAAAATTGTTGAATGACCTTCTTCACCCGAGACACTCACATCAGTCGAGTGTGAATCTTTGTCCCTAATTTTGAATTTTCTCTCAAAACCGCTGACCTAGCAGCCCGGCTACTGAATCTTGCGCCTATGATCTGCCCCAGGGGGGAGGAGTTGGCTCCTCTTTTCACAGGGAATTTATGAATTGTCAACTAGTACGTTGTGAAATATGGAAGAAAGGCCATTTTCAGCACTAAAAGCCTCTCCGATATCTCAGCATTTGAAGATAACTAGAGAAATGCTCAGAATGCAAAAAGTTGCTCGAAACGAAAAAAGTTGTTCGAAATACGAGAAGTTGCCAAAAAGTTGCCAAGCAACTTGTGGAAAGCACTAGCTACCGGGAACGGCTGGCGGAGTTATTAATTACCTGACGTGGGAACAAGGAGCATTAAAACAGTATAAATTAAAGTTTAAGTTATTTCCTTCAGTTTTCCAGGCCGGCAAAAAAAACACTTAGCCAGTGGCTTGGCTGAATATCATATACTGACATATTCTTAGTGCATACGAAGTGCATACTGAGTTTGATCATTGTAGAAAAGAAAGAATGACGTTAGCACTGAGAAAGCGAAGTTTACCTTGCGAAAATCGTGGACAACATTGGCTTCATCTGCGCTTTCTCGTGAGGGTACGTGAAAAGTCGCTGTTTGTTCAGCAACATTAATAGTGACATTCTGATCAAACACTCTGCCGTCTTGGATCATTCGTACAGAGAATGTTTCTGGTACTGCCTAAAAAACAACAAAATTAAATAATAAAACAAAAGTTAACCAGATTTATGCGCCAGAAAGTTTTGAGGGTAAAGGAAGATTCATTTTTTCAGAGCCCCGAGTATGAGAATGAAGTCCAAAATATGTGATTATCCTATTCACCCCCTTTAAAAGCGTACCGCGTCATTCTTCCAATGTGCTTTACATATACTTTTCATGGCGTTATTATTGAGTTATTTGGCTAGGCCAGTCATATTGTATGTGAGTTTTATCATGATTTTGTATGTCATTTAACAACCGGGTACGTAACACTGAATTTTTACCAATTATTCCGACCACCAATAAAAGAATAAGGTCATATAGTTTATGGGACTTAAGGTCGGTACACACTAGGCGACAAGTTGCAGCAACATGTCGCGGCGACACGTTGCAGCGACAAATCGCTTCGTGTGTACTGGAGTAGTTTTGTGAAAATCTTTGTCGCTGCAACAGAATTTGTCGCCGCAACAAGTCGCACAGATTCAGTCTGATTTGATTTTTTGCGACTTGTTGCAGCGACAAAATTCTGTTGCGGAGACAAAGATTTTCACAAAAATTCTCCAGTACACACGAAGCGATTTGTCGCTGCGACGTGTCGCCTTACCTTGTTGCTGCAACTAGTCGCCCGACCTGTACACATGGAGTGATCTGTCGCCGCGACGTGTTGCAGCAACTTGTCGCCTAGTGTGTACCGACCTTTAAGATTCTTTTTTGAGGATCGTTTCATTTTGTGCTGTTGTTTAGGGATCATGTATGCAAGTCTAAAAGGCAGTAACTTACTTGTATTAACGTAGCAAAATACAGTTGCGTCGCAATAATCCCAACGAAACGTTTGACATTCATAGTAGAAAACTACTTTAAACTCGCTGCTACCGGCTTCACTCAGACTAGCTGCTGTTAGATGTATGCCGTGAAATGATTTGACTTTCGCATCGCCACGCGTCTATTTATATCATTTTTATCTATTTGCAAAGCATAATGATCCTTCCGTTTAACCAAGCAAGCTTCCTTTTTCCTGCTGTTAAATTTATCGTCCAATTTTTCGATCATTGAGTATCAGATTACATTAAGGGAACAATTCAGTAAACTGCTGAGCACTTGTTGCAGTTGAAAGGGCTGTCTCCTTGTTAGATACGAACGATTTGAGTCAAATGCAGTTATTTTTTGTGATTTATGTGCAATATCTTTTTTAACATAGATTAACAAACGATATAATCAGTTTAGTTTCATCTTCTACGTATGCGGTAATTTTTATTAATTAATTATTCTACTTGCTGTTTGACGCGTACGCTAAAACAATTTGTTGAACAATACTTCCAGTATGTTGTCTGAGAGGAAATAGTTAAATGTTGGAAGCTCAGTCGCACAAAAGTTTCATGAATTTTAGGAAATTGAGAGGAATACTTTTCCGCTAAGAAGCACAAACGTTAGTTATTGAAAAGGTTTGATTTCCACGAATACTGGCTTTTGTTTTACTGTAATAATTTTCGTTTCATGATTTCAATACCAACAAGTCGACCACTTTAGAGCTGGTTTTCACTAACGACAGAGTCGGAGTCGGTGTCGTAATCAGAAGCGTAGAGCTTATGTATCGGTCAAATCGAAGCTTCAACATGCTCCCCCCCCCCCCCCCCCACCGGGCATACCCCGGGCATTTGACACCTTTGCCGTCCCGGGAAGGAGGGAATTTGATTATCAGAGTCTTCCAGGGGGTGGGGAATTTGATCCCCATGCCTTAGGGGTGGGGAATTTGAACTGCACCCTCGATTTCATGTAAAATCTTTTGCGTGGCGAGCTATGGGGGACGCGGTGTTAGAGGATTTTCGTGGAAAAGATTGTGCGTTTGTGGCCAATTGGTTACGAGGAAAGGGCTTAAACAAGCTTTGCGGCGTATTTGAAGTATTTAAATTTTAAAATTTTTAATATTGGATTCAGGTTTTGAATGTATGAATGTATTTTATTGTTGTGTTTACAATGAAATACAATACATATACCGGTGATTCAATACAACAACATAAAATAAAATAAAATAAAATAAAAAGCTCAGGTCAACCACTTTGACCTACTGCAAGTATGTTAATTAACAAGGTGAGCGATGATGCATGTCAGTGAAATGGTCATGATGTAGTAATCTCGATAGGTGGGATCTTTTTTTATAGAACGCTTTTATGTTGCATCACGAAGAAAATTAAAGGTGAGCATTCAGTGACCTTGTAGTTTGACAACTGAAGGCGTTTCCGCCGTCCTTCTGTCATTTTTGTGTCTGTGAAATGTCCCCAGGGTGGGGGCATTTGATCACCTGAATGAACCCCAGTGTGGGGCATTTGAACGGCATTTTGACCCGGGTAGAGGGGAATTTGAACGACAATTTTCAAAAAAGTCAAATGCCCGGGGGGTTTCCCGGGGGGGGCATGTTGAAGCTTCGATTTGACTGATACATTATGATCACGTGAAAACAGCATTCCGATTCCTCTTACGACTCCGTCGCGTGCGTTTCGCTTATGTTCTAGTGAAAACTAGATTTTCCGAGTCGGAAGCAGAAGCGGAAGAACTAAACAAACCACAAAGGGTGGGAACGTGCATTGTGGTTGGTTTATCCTTCTTCTTCTGCTTCCGACTCCGAAAATCCAGTTTTCACTAGGTCATATGCAAAACGTAAGCGACGGAGTCGAAGCGCAGTTCTTATTCTATAAATTCTGACTCCGATTCCGTCGCGCTTATGACTCCTCCTACGACTCCGATTTTTTATTTTCACAAGATCATAAGCGCTCTTAACGACTCCGCAAAACGACTAAAACCATGATAGTTTTTTGGAGCTGAAACGCCTCATAGGACTCCTCTTTGCCAAAAATTGAACACTGTCAAAAATTTCAATATTTTCAGTATATTTTTCCCCAAAAAAGTAGAAAGTGGAAATTTTCAGGCAAATCTGGTTAAAAGTTACCATGTTCCTCTTAACCAGTTTTGTCGCAAGGAACGTGGAAATTTCTATGTTCCTTGCGACAAAGTTGGTTAACTTGAGGAACATTAAAATTCTGCTTTCCTTCGCCTAAGCTTGTTAAAAGGAATTGTCGCTAGGAAACTAGAAACCTTCATGTTCCTTCGGATAAGCTTCTTAAGAGGATTTGTTGAAAGGAAAGTGGAAACTTCCATGTTCCTTGCGACAAAGCTGGTTAACTTGAGGAACATGAAAATTCTGCTCTCCTTCGCCTAAGCTTGTTAAAAGGAATTGTCGCAAGGAAAATGGAAATTTCCATGTTCCTTCGGATAAGCTTGTTAAAAGGAATTGTCGCAAGGAACATGGAAATTGACTGCCGCTAAGAGAAACAACGCCGTAAAATTTATTGTGTCTTTGAAGCAAAATAATGGAAGCGGCTCACAATAAATCTTATTTAGCTTTGAAAAGAGACCAAATATAAATCTGTACGTTGAATATTAGAAGATTCTAAATTGGTTTATAAGGAGTGTAGCTAAATGTCGTGGGTAGTGGGTAGAGGTCGTGGGTGCAGGAGCCGATTTGCCTAGTCCCTAGGCCTCATTAGCCTGCTTAAGATCCGACGACGGCAGACGTCTGTGACGGCGAGCGGAAGTGAAATTACTACTAGAAAGACTTCCGGCTGCCGTCGTTGCGAAGTTTCCCGCCGTAGCGGCCTTGTCTGTGACGTGAAGAAGGCCATTTTGCCATCGCGTGTAAAACGTGAGTAAACTTGATCAAAATAATGCCATTTAAACACATTTTGAGCGAAATTCTTTAGCACTGTTAACAGTTTATTCTCAGTAGACCATTTTTGTCGAATTTCTAAGCGACTTAAACGATTTGAACACGGTATTTAAATTAAATTTGTTTGCCCTCTCTAAACAGTTTGACTCGTTAATCGCCATTGACTATTTTCCAATTCCCCATAAAACACTCTCAGTCTGCCCCCCAAATTTTGCATAACTTATTGTCTTAAAATGCTCTTGGGAAAATGCAATACTCCCAGGAGCATTTAAAAACAATGGTTTATGCAAAATTTGGGGGGCAAACAGAGTGTATTATGGGGAATTGGAAAATAGAGAATGGACTCGGTCAACTCGACAAAGAAAGCAACCCAGTAAGTTTTACAAGTTTTTTCTTGTGTTTATTGATGTGTTTATTAACAATTATGATATCGTAGACTGTTTTGGCATTAAATTGAGGTCCAGTGGATTATGTCACTCATCTTTTCGTCAAGCCTCTCGAGGTCAAAATTTTCGTAATTCTGGTAGGGAAAATCCGGATTTTTAGATCTGTTGACATCATACAACAGTAAATATTCATCTTCTGAAATGTCGCCATCATCGAAACTTGTCAGTAACAATTCACGAACCTTTCTAAAAGTAGTCATCACTCTTGTATTTATTTCTAAACTTTAACAGGAAAAGGCGCTACAACAACCCGCCGTCGCGCGAGCTTTCTTAATGCTATTTTTCGCACCATTGCAACGGCGACCTCACCCCAAGCCCCCTCGACCAAGTCTGCCGTCGTAGAATCTCGCCGTCGTCGGATCTTAAGGTCACTATTATTATCCGCCGCCGATGCGTTTCGGGTCACGTGGTCCGAGAAAGTTTTTGAGGCCTAGACAAACTCGGAGAAGTGAGACATTTTGTCTCACTTGGGGCGGAGCTTTTGGAAGCGGGCGAGCTGTCAATAACTTTTCCGCGCTGATGAAAGATGTCTATGGCGTACATTTGCGGACAAAAATAATTGAAAATGAAAGACAATTTCAAAAATTAGACTATCCATGTCGAAATCTCGTCATATTAATTTGAAATCGCAACGAACGCAGTCGAAATAGCATCATTCGAACTTGAAGTTATTTTGAACAAGTTGAAACTATAAAGGGAAAACTCGACATCGCGGATGTTAAGTTCAAATCGTTCAAATCACCATTCCAACTAAAATGCAAATTACATGATTTGAACTTCAATTCACCTTCTCCACTCTAATAAGCCACTTAATCGTCAACAATGCAACCATGATCTTCCACAAAATTCCAAATGAAACCTTTAATTTGAACTTAAAATCACGTCACATATTCGAATTCGAAAAACCAAAATTTCAATTCGAAAGGAAGCGGAAGTAAAAATACACAGGAACAGGAAATGATAAGAGTTTCGCTACACTGTACATACGGGATGTTTGCAAAACTGCAAACAAGTATCAAGTATCAAGCTATTGTGATGGGAAAATCTGACGCCACACTTGATTTCCAGTATCCCAGTGACTAAAGAATTTGAGATGCTTGGCATAACGATAGATAACAAACTGAAGTTTGACAATCATGTTGCTAAAATATGTAGGAAAGTTTCACAGCAAATAGCTGTTCTTAAAAGAATGAAGAAAATGCTTCCCTTCGAAACAAGGCGTGACCTATAGTTAGCATTTATCCTTCCTCACTTCAATTATTGCAGTGAAACCTGGAATTTTTGTAGTAAAAGTGCTGCAGACAAATTGGAAAGGTTAAATGAGTGCGCGATCAGGTTTGTTTTCAGGGATAAGTACACAAGCTACTCGGAATTTCTCAACGCATTAGGCCTCTCATCTTTAAAACAACAAAGATTAATTAAAATCACACTGTCTATTTTTAATGCCGTCCACAATTCTTTAGCACCCAAAAGTATACAAGATCTGATAGTTCATAGGAAGAACGTTAACTACAATTTAAGAGGTGACTATATCCTCTCGCTACCCAAGCCAAAGTCTACTAACATATGGCTTGAACTCAGTCCGCTATATTGGTCCGAAACTCTGGAATTCAATTCCCAACATGTTTAGAAATATAACGAATTTTAAGTCTTTTAAGAGATCCATTAGCCAAGTTGACCTAGTGCAATTTTTATAATTTCGACGCTTTTTTATTGAATTTAGTATTTATTTAGATATAAGATATACTTATTAAGATTTTATTGTTATAATTTTAATTATAGAATATTCCATATCTAGTTTTTTAACTCTTAATTTTATTGTGTTTGTGGAATACCTGCAAATTAGCTGGCGTGCTTTCACAGACCCCGATTTCGGCCCCGTCTGTGAAAGCACACCATTATTGTAGCTAAGTGTATTTTCACAATAAACTCTTATTGTATTGTATTGTATTGTATTGTATTGTATTGCATTTTGGCGCGAAAAGATTTCCCTTCACTTATGGTGGACAGTGTGAATGATAAGGGCGACTCTAGGACAATCCAACAGATTGTGAGGGCTGTAGTGGCAAACTTAAACTTAACGTATAAAAGGAGAAGCGTTAAGGCTTCTGAGAACCAATTCCTCTCAATTTACTTTTGAGGAAAACATGAGTAATTTCAAAACACGCCTGCAGAATAGAGATTACCCAGCCAGAATTGTAGAAAAACACCTTTCAGAGATTAAATTCTCTGCTAGAGAAATGTCGCTAGCCAGCGCAGAAAAACAAAACCGCACCTAAGAAAATTCTGCCCTTTGTAACACAATACCATCCGGCGTTGCCTAACCTAAAGGACACACTCATGCATGGGGAAATGGCATCTTATGGAAAGTCAACCGCAACTGAGAGAAATCTTTAAGGATCCCCCCCCCCCCCATCATCTCATATCGTAAGGGAAAATCCCTAAAGGACATCCTAGTTAAAGCTAAGCTATGAAGGCTTTATTAGAATTTATTCATCCGCGAACTGCAGGAGTCGTATAGGCTTGTCAACACTTTTAGCAGAGTTGACAAAGTTCTCTCGTGAGCATCAAGTCGACGAAATAAAAATTCAGAATTACCATATGATGCTGAGTTAAGATTAGTTTCTGATGCCTTTAACAGTCTAACCAGTCCAGCGAAAAACTCTTCGTTGTTCGGTAGCCGTCGAGCAGCCATGACGATGATCACATCAGAGATGAGGAAAGCTCAGGTTCCAAGCCTCCCATCTGTAGACTCGCACCTTGTCGTTACTCGGTTCCTGTGTATTTTTACTTCCGCTTCCTATCGAATTAAAATTTTGGTTTTTCGAATTCGAATATGTGACGTGACTTTTAAGTTCAAATTAAAGGTTTCATTTGGAATTTTGTGGAAGATTATGGTTGCATTGTTGACAATTAAGTGGCTTATCAGAGTTATTTGAACTTCAACATCCGCGATGTCGAGTTTTCCCTTTATAGTTTCAACTTGTTCAAAGTAACTTCAAGTTCGAATGATGCTATTTCGACTGCGTTCATTGCGATTTCAAATTCATATGACGAGATTTCGACATGGATAGTCTAATTTTTGAACTTCAAATTGTCTTTTGTTTTCAATTATTTTTGTCCGCAAATGTACGCCATAGATAGATGTCCAGCAGCCATGGAGAGTACAGAGGAACGAGCATTTTTATTCTATGCACGTTTTCAGCGTTGAAAGTCGTTTGGCCCTTCCTTTTCATTTATCTCATTAAACTAATTTGAACTTTATTTCATCTCAAAAACTATTTGTAGGCTAAGCAAAACAGCGTCGCAAAAAAATTAAGGTAAATTAAGGTAAGCTAAAGAAATAAGTTTATATTTATTCTTGGATATGACAAGCTATCTTTCGTTTCTCTGGGCGCTTTCCATTTAGTCAAAATTTCCGGAATTTCCGTTTCGGTGGTAAATGGAACACGTTTTGTCGGTTCGTCCCACTGGAAAATTCCCAGAAAAAGTGGAAAATCTAAAAAGGTGGGCCCGTTTTCCCGGTTGGAATTTCCGAACGGAGGGCGCGATCCATTCAACCAAAATTTCCGGAAATTTCGGTCCAAAACTCAATGGATCGGTTCGGTCCAACCGGAAAAGTTTCGAAAAAACAGGTCCACCTTTTGAGGTGGTCCTCTTTTCCCGGTCGGACCGGTCTGAATTTTGGTTGAATGGATCGCGCCCGGAATGTCGTGTTCCATTTACGTTCCTCGTAGTTTGTACCAGTTCCAGGTCCACGGTCGGGCACCGCGACGTACCGGGGTTTATGACCAAATGGAACAACTTTTTACCAATCGGAAATTCCACTTTTTCTCCCACCGAAATTTCCGGGTTTTTTCCCTAAATGGAAAGCGCCCTCTATTTTCGCTTGCTCCTATAAATTTCTCGTTATCATTTCACTTCAAAATACTTTATGTAATTTAATTTTTGGATTTGGAAGCTTATCAAACTAATCGGACAGGCTGTTGAATTTGGTCTCTAAATTTGGTAGAATGTCAACAAACAGCTGTTTCAAATCTTTTTATTAATAAAGACTGTCATTTTAATGGTTCATTTGAAGATGGACTAAAAGAGATATTACTTGCACGTTATACAGTAGTATTCTTTCCGATTCAAAGTAATATTTTTGTTCTTTTATAACACGAACTAGGTAATGCTTTTGTAATAGTGTCAATAGTTCCGATCTTTAGCGAAGGATATTCACGCGCAAAGTTATTTATAGATTATTTTAGTTGACCGTGTGAACTTTTCAAAAATCCTCACGCATGCGCACTCCGATATTGTCTAGGCATCTCCCGGCCGTTCGTCTCGGATACTTTACCGAAATGCATTGACCGAGAGGGCCTGAAAAGACGCCGCACAGGGACCAGGCAAAAAGCCGATTACTTCGGCTCCCGGTGGATGTGGGTGTGTGTAAATGTCGTGGGTAAAAAAAGTATAGAAAAAAATGACAAAATAAAAAAAACATTTAATAGAAAAAAGTTGTACAATATTTATGATACGAAAATCTCCAACTCCTTGATTACCCTTTCGTCACGGCTTTTTCTTCGTCCTCTTCCCGATATTTCCTTAGCCACGTGGGACTTGGCTCGCCTTTCACACCATCACTGTATAAAAGACATTACATGCTGCCGATGAAGATTTATCCATACCTGAGCTATCGTCGCGAAATAAACGAAACAGACGTAAATTATACCTGCAATTTGCAGAAAGTATGGGACAGCTCTGACTCGCTGAATGGAAATAGCTGCTCACTATTTCACCTTTATTCGATCTACAATTCCAATGATCAGTGGAGATTTTTTAACACGATGGAATGCGATCACCGTGAGAAAGGGAAGGGAAAAGTACAATTTTTAGGTATTTCATATTTTTGGATAGAAGTTTTAGTTTAGGTCTGTTACCTCACGAAGGAACCACCTTCATTCTCAACCTTTCAAGGTGAGGCGAGACTGTATGTAAATTTTATTGCCGTACGGAAATACAATTTTCTCGATTACTTTTTGTTTTATTTTGTGTACAAAATCTTTGCTGTAACGATTCGAAATATCGATCACTCCTTAAACTGAAAGGACGTTTCAGTCACGAATGTTGACATCTTTGAGAAAAAGCAGTTCAGTCTCCAGTTTTTGCATGTATAGCTTGCTTCAGGTTTACGCCCGGGTTTAAGGCATATCCGGCACAGAGTTCCTTTTATTTTTCACCTAAATGCCTTTTTATTGTCCGTTTGTGCTAGAGGATTCGGTTATTTGCTTTGCTGACCGCGGAGAAGAGAATAGGACTGGTACGTACGAGGAGATTTTCGTTTCATGAATTTTACAACTTTTTGCTTTTAAATTTTTTAATTTAAATTTTTTTTTTGGAAGACTTTTTTTTTTACCCACGACAATTACCCACACCCATACCTACGGTGGCCGATCGTGACAGGGACTTTATTATTAACGGAATCACAAACGGCTTTGAAATTTATATTCCCAGCCATAGCGTTTTGAAAACGGCGGAAACTAACAACTACAAATCGGCGACCGCAAGCGATGTACAAGACAAAGCAGAAAACCAAATCCGCGAGGAAATTAGCAAAGGCAATTACGTGCCCTTGGGGCTATCCCAAAACCAGACACTGATAAAATCCGGCTCAAACACGATCGCAGCAGACCGCAGTTTTCCAATGTAAACTCCTATGCCACAACGCAACACTTTTCTTATGTAACAGTTGAAAAAGCTGCATCACAGATAAAACCTAGTGGTCTTATATTAAGAAAACTTAAAATCCTCGAAAAATCATATTAAAGTCCGCGAATAAAAAAATTATGGTGCGCTTATGAAGCCATCAGAATTATTTTGCTTCCAACACAAAAAATTTCGCGGCGTTATTATTTTTCTTAGATATAGCGGCATGCAATAAAGAATTCCAGCGCGCATGCGCAGCAGCTCGCAGCCATACTCATAGCAAAATTTGCTGGCTTCAAATGACCACAACGGACCACGAGGACGCAATTTTTTAAGCCTAAAAACAATAACAAATCCCAGCAGGTAATTGTGACAGATTTTCGCATATGATGCAAAAGATGAAGGCCACCCGAATTTGCTTCCCGACGATTGCTTGAAGATTGCAGACGGGATAAGCACGGGATTCTCTGTTCTGTATCATGTATACGCTCGAAAACAACCCATTCTCTGTTCTGTATTACGTCATAATAGGTTGTTACATCGATTCCAGATTCTTTCGCGCACGACTTCATAAGGCTGCCGCCTCGCCGCTAGGCCTTTGTACATTGTGCCAGCATTTTTTTGAGCATTTTTGTGATGTAAAAGCATTAAGCACCATTCCAGCATTTTAGTGGCATTTTTCCAGAAGAGCAGGTTTTTTTCTTACTGAAAATAAAAATTGAAACATTTTTTAATAGATATGACGACTTTAAAAACAATTCAAAAAATAGATTCAAATTTCCTATTAATACAGCCTTGTAGATGATGTTTTTTGCTATATATTGAAACTATTTATTTGTATATATTGCTGTCATACCACTTATATATTTTTGTTAGCTTTAGGGCCTGTTCACATGAAGGTGGGGGACCCCAGATAGGTGAGGTAACCCCCATAGGTGGGTAAAAAAATAACCTTCCTTTACATGCAATCTTACAACCCCGCCATTCCGGGGTACACTTTCTCAAAATTATTGAATGGTCGCTAAGCACGTAAACAAGAAAAATGCTGACAAACCACGTTTTTTTGTGATTAATGCTCTTCTACACTCACTTGCAGCAACCTTCAGTGCTGTGGCATTCTATTGTTACCTTTAACAATGATGCAAAGCCACCGCTAAAGTGAATTTAGCGCGAATTCAATGTCGCGAATCCGACCCCGGCTAGGCGGGTTACCCGCACCTTGAAACGTTTACATGGCAAAATTTTCCCCCGGCTGAGAGGGTTAACCGGTCTGGCAGACCGGGCTACCCGCCTTGGCGGATCACCCCACCTATCATGTAAACGTGATCAAATTAAAATGAGAGATTATATGGACAGGCGGGTTACCCCACATAAGCAGTTTACCTCACCTATCTGGGGTCCCCCAACTCCATGTAAACAGGCCCTTGAAATGTTTAGCATTATCGAGCATTTTCACGAGCAACGATTGTGTCATGAATTGCCGAAATTTACGACAAATATTTACCTCGGAAGTAGACTAAAACTGCTCTACTGTAAAAAGACCAGACGCAGTTAATCGATATCGGAAATCAATGCGATTAATATCGAGTAATATCGGAAATGGATAGAAATTGAAGTCACAGAAAAAATAATTTATCGATTATTATCGATTAACAAAATAATGAAAGTAATCGGTAGGAATCGACAGTAATCGACAACAATCGATGAAAAGTCATTATCGATATCTTTATAATCGAAATTACAACTTTTTTATCGATTTCTATCAATTGATATCGATTACTATCAATTATCGGTTTATCGATTAACTACCTGTGGATAAAGAATTTGAAATCAGGCTTTACATAGCATATTTTTCGAGATATTAACGTTCGTGTTTTGTCCGAAGTTGCGCACATGTAATTTTGCGTAAAATATTTAAAAGAGGTTTTATAAACGAGTGTAGCTAAATTGTCGTGAGTCGTGGGTAGGGGTCGTGGGTGTGGGTATGTACGGTGGCCGATAGGAACAAAACAGAAACACAAAACTCAAAACAGTCAAAACAGAATCACAAAACCCAAAACAGAATCACAAAACCCAAAACAGAAACACAAAACTCAAACAGAATCACAAAACCCAAAACAGAAACACAAAACTCAAAACAGCATACAAACGCAGACTGCAGACTGCGGACTGCAGACTGCGGACCAGGGGTAAAATGCAGACTGAGTATAAAATGCAGACTGCAGACTGAGAGTAAAGTACAGACTTGGGGTAAAATGCAGAATAAAATCTTAAGACCACACTAGGGAGAAAACGAGAAAAATGACAAGCAGAAAACAATGTAGAAGTCGACTTTTTTCACCCGAGTCTGCGTTACCAGCGTTTATAACAAGGTTGACTAGGGACGCATGTATTGTAAATTGTAAATTGTAAATTGTAAATTGTAATTTGTTTACCCACGGATCTCTAAGGAGTTCATAAGAACTCGTTGAAACGTGTCCGTGCGTTCCAGATCGAATTGGAATTTGAAAGTGTTGTTTTTTTTTTTTTATGTGAGACCTATGTTACGTGTAAACCATTTATTCTGCCAACTCGCGGGCATTTGACGAAGAAGATATATACCAACATGAAGGAGGACGACGGGTTGCAGGTATATTTATGTTTAAGTGAACCTTGTATTCTATTGATGTATTGCACACAGTGTGTAGTCACTTTTCGTTGTTCAGTGAGATGCACATTCACCAGACGTTTCAAAGAACCTTGACAATGAACATCCGAACCGTACCTTGAATGCGTACCTTGAATTACCATACTTTCATACAAGCGGTCATCCAAATCTTCTGCAGAACATCGTTCTCTGTTGTTGGAATGATTTACTCCCTTTTTATCGCCATTATCCCTTGTGTACAGGTATTTTGGGTCAGCAGCTTTTATTTAAGCATCAACATCGTAGTGTTGTAGACAGTGTTGTACCAATTCATGGTGTATCGAAAATTGAAGGGTGAGGTTTGTCGGACGGAAAAAGGTTGAAGATTGCGATTGTTTTAGGGTCGTCGACGACGTTCCAGAGAAGGACGGAATGAATTTGTTAGAACAGATGTCAAGTAAATGATCGTTTACATGTACTTGCGGGATTTTTTGCCCTAAACCTTTCCACGACCACAGTTTATACTCGGTCTGCATTTTGCACCCAGCCTGAGTTTTACTCTCAGTCTGCAGTCTGCATTTTACACTTAGTCTGCATTTTACCCCTGGTCCACAGTCTGCAGTCTGCAGTCCGCAGTCTGCGTTTTACACTGATCGATCACAAAACCCAAAACAGAATCACAAAACCCAAAACAGGATCACAAAACCCAAAATAGAATCACAAAACCCAAAACAGAATCACAAAAACCCAAAACCCCAAAACAGAATCACAAAACCCAAAACAGAATCACAAAACTCAAAACTGAAACACAAAACTCAAAACAAAATCACAAAGTGAAAAAGGCACACAAAGGACAAAGCATAGATGCACCCTCCTCCCCCACCAAGATTCCGGGGTGGTATAGAAATTCTAAGGGGGTGGGGGTCAACGCATTACAACAATTTCTCCTGAATTTTCTGAACTAGATAAGAAAAAACATCTATTATGATAATACACTGATAGAGAAACAATGCAATTATGCAAAAGAAAATGCTTGCATTGCTTTTTGATTAAATTTCTTCGTTAGAAGATGTATCAAACCGGACTGGGGGAGGCGAAGAAGTGCATAATTTCTTGAAATACATGCTGTACATTTTCGGCTGTTGTAGGGTTGACACACTCGTAAGCGTAGGCTAATCCGTCTTGAGAAGGTCGATGGGGGTGGGGATTATTGTGAAACAAAGAAGTCGGATGCAGAGGGCGCCTAGCACTCAATGATCTAAGTGACTTTACGCAGCAGGAAGGGGTCATGAAACTTGCGTTTTCATAATTTATTTTTGCTGGAGATAGAACTTCAACATGAGACTACTCGGTAAGTTGGGTCGTAATCGCTACGGCGAGTAGGATAGAAGAAAGATAAAATAAAGCACACTTCAGTTTACATGTGTCATTACTCTTTTTATACACACGGTCTGAGATTCATCAGCATTATTTCCAGTATCTGTAGTCCTCGAACACCGTTCGCCTCTCTTACACGATAAAATGTTTGATGTGCGGATCCAACGTTATTTACGTCCTTGACTGATAAAAACGTCGAAATTGTTTATGGGAGGCATTTAATTTAACCAGTGTTTCCAGAAAAAAAATTCAAAATCTGAGGCATCATCTTTTCATGGAACGATAACCCATTAAACAGCCTGGTCCATTTAACAGTCATTTAATTCATAGCGTACCGCTCGCCGTAATTTCGTGAGCTGCACTTTCGTTATTTCTCCTTCGAAGATTATTTTTAATGTTAATCAGCAGGGGCACCAAACGAGAATATAGTTCAAAACCACTTAAACATAACATTCAGCCTGAACATTGTTGAACGTATTTTAGTATTTAAACGGTAGAACTCATATCCCCTAAAAATTTTTCATCTGTTCGGATTTCATAGCTGAAAGTCTAGTGATCCGAAAATTATAGGGAGCAAAACTTACCTTTTCGAAAATTTCAGCGAGATAAAAGGCTCCTGAAAATTCAAGGTGACCTTTTTACGGTAAAAATCATTTAAAAATGGACAATTATACCATGTTTGGGAGGTTCGAAAATCCTAGGAGAGGCATGCAAGCAAGAAATTTAACAACAAATGTTCCGAAAATTCTAGATCTCAAATCGTCTTCCGAACAGATATTTTTCAAAAACGGTCGTTAGGTACCCCTAAATCAGGTATTTTAGTTGTCTTACGGTTATATGAATGCCGTGGTAAGGGATAAAAACGTAACGATGCTAGCGTACTTGTAACCAGTGAACCAATATGAGCGTATGCAATCTTCCAGCGAAGCAAAATTGCTCACAACCGGACAGGCGGGAAGAGCTGTAATGAAAACAAATTGGTACTGAATAGAAATACGAAAACAGTGGGGGGCGGGGGGGGGGGGGGAGGGGGAAGAAGAGTGATTTACCAAAGAAGCCATGTTCTACACTAAGCATGAGGTTTAATTAACCTTTGTGCACGTGATTACACGTGTCTGTCTTACTAACCTGGCTAATCCACTGTTTTGTGTTACTGTTTTTCTGTTATCTATTTTGTATTTCCGTTTTTGGTTTTTGTTTTTTGTCATCGTTAAATGGGCTGTCATGCAGTACACTAAACGCGTTACGTTTACGCACACATGTCCCCTGATCTTTTTTTTTTTTGTCTTTTTCTAAAATCTTCATTTTAGCTCATTACAGGGATTACACGTTCGGTCATAGTAGCTCATTGTAGGTCATTGTAGATCATTGTAGGCCATTGTAGGTCATTGTTGATCATTGTAGGTCATTGTAGGTCATTGTAGGTCATTCCTTGTTTTAGTAACTACGATGTTGAGCGATATCGCTTTGAACTTGTCCTCATGCCCACTCAATCCAAATTTCCTTTCCGTTTTTAGGATCATCTTGGCGCGCGCTTGCCTCGAACAAAATGACCCCTTAAGCGAAACATGATTGCTCGCGTTTTATGATTCTTTTACAATAACGAACACCAAACAACAGTCATGTTTTCGTGACGATACCCGATATGACACAATAGTAAAGTTATCACTCAGGAAGTCTTTGATACCTGAAGTATTGTTTTGCAAGGAAAAGAGTAATTAGGAGTGAGAAAGCAATGCCGCAAACAAATAACTCAAAGTGTTACTCGCACAGTAATTAACGAATTTATTTTATACTACAGAGGGCAAGTCACTACCCAGGGTACCAGAGGTTTTTCTCGCGTGCGGCGGAAATTTTTCGGTGTTGGCCAGGGCGGATAAATGTTGGGCGGTGAAACGAGCGCTCCGCTCTTCATTTAATGTGTGATGCGGAGTAGGACTGGCACGAGCGCTCTTTCCGCGCTTCCGGTGCGCTTGAAGGCCGGCGAAATTTTCCTTTTTGCAAACCGGAAATCCTATTTTCTTTCTGTAATTTCAGGCTACAATGTTAAATAGTTAAATTCGTTTCATAACAATATCAATAAGGAGTTTCATATGTTTGTGTCTGTACGTCTATAAGTCAAACTTGTTGGTTTTATAATGCCAAAATTTGAGTTTAATTTGAAAGTGTTGAATACCTCCTCCTTCCACTAAATATCACCTAATCGTCTTTCGCCGTTTCGTTTGCAAAAGCTTAACACTTCTTAACCTCAATTTTTACATATGTTAAAGGGGGATAAATTTTATAAAACATAACAAAAAATTAGATTGATATATTTTGATATAGTGGCGTTGTACTTCTTCAAACTTTGCTTCTCGGGTGCAACGCGCCATGGCGATTCGCGCAATGCGTTGCAAGTCCGGCAACCGCATGTAAACAAAATTTATTGAGGTTAGCCGTAAGGTTTTTTCTCCGCTTTTCTCTCTAAAACAAAACAAGGTAAACAATAAAATCTGAGGGTAAACTAATTTTGAAGTTTCGAAGAAACAAAAAGACGTATGAGATGTTTTTTTCAAAATTGAAAAGAAGGATGATGGTGATTAAAATTAGCATAATTTCACCTTGCACGAGCTGCACGCATTTATAAATACACGTCATCTAGTTATGAAACACCATCTGCTGTCTTTTAGTTTTGCCATGGATGACATGGATGAGATTTTCCTTCGTGTTTTAGACGGTACTTAGTTGTTTTTGTTTTGGAATAACATCGACATTGGCGAGTAGCAGAACGAAAATATAATTCAGTGGTAGAGTCATGGAAGTAGTGAAAGAAACCCTTTGAAAGAGATGTTTGTCTACTCCAACTAAACCTCCCGCAAAAAATAGCAACATTTGCCTCTCGGAGACAGCGTACCAGCACAAAGGAACGAGGAAGAAGTGCAAGAAAACAAATCAAGCCGCCATAATTCAGTTACAGCGGCAGTGTCTAATGCACACATCGCAAGCCCTGACCGAAGTCGAAAACAAGCCACATTTGTAAGCAGAGTCCCAGTCCACTGCATCACACCTTTTTGCTCGGACGCGCTCGTTTCACCGCCCAACATTTATCCGCCCTGGTGTTGGCCGAAGGCCGAAGCCGCGCGGCTCACTATAAAGACTTGACAGAAACCGGAAACCGCGGTAGAAAAGTCTCTGGCACCCAGGGTAGCAAGTCATACGCTCGATGTTTTGAATCGAGACTTAGGACAATTGCACGACGATATTTGACTACAACTACCAGAATTCATTTCGGTTTTGCTTTGTTATTTAAATTTGTCAATCCCGCTGAGGATTAAAGAACAATAGCCTTAATTTGCACAAGAAAACAACAAACTCAAGGATTCTGGTAATTGTAGTAAAATGACGTCATCGTGCAATTGTCCTAATGGCAGCAAAACTGTCTCCTACAACATCAGTGGAGTTTTAATTACCGAAAATGGCTTTGGTGAAAGAAGACGATCAAGATTTTGCCAAGAGATTTCTCAAGGCAACTGCTTAGTAGAGCCTGAGTGACTTATCTATCAAACCCTTCAAATACAGACAAAAAAAAATGAAAGGTAACAAAGCACTGAATACTGCATAGAAACAATACACTAAAGGGAAATTGAGGGAAGCAAAAACGATCGAGAAGAAACGAAACAGACTGACGGAAGAAAAGTGTGAGTTTAAAGTAACTACACGTTATTGTAAAATCCAGTAGAGTATAAAAACCGGAACGATATTTTGTCTGGCTATTATTCCTGAGAGGCTGTTTTCCAAACTCAGATGAAAATACGCTAGTTTTGGCGATCTATTTGAGTTTTTAGTCCGTAGACTACAGCACGGTAAAATTGTTCATGGCGGTCTTTCGTCTGTTTTGTTTGAATCAGGGCGGACCTGGTTTGAATTGTTTGCGCGCGCGATCTTCAAACGTTAAAAACCTAACGGACAACCCAGTAAATAAACCCGGGGGGACTCCGCATGTGAAAGGGGTGGGGATGCTCGTCGGAAATTTGGAATTAAACCCCTAAAAGAGACCGATCTGGGCGTAGCCCAAGCTTTTTTTGACCCCTTAAAGAGACCATGTTAAAACACAGACAATACACATATTTTTATATTTTTTTCACGTGCAACCCTAAACGAGACCTTCACGGCTAAATATGATGGCGTTTTGCCCGGAACACCCTAAGTGAGACCAAAATCTGAAATTTACACCCCTAAGCGAGACGACGAGCATCCCCACCCCTTTCATATGCGAAGTCCCCCCCCCCCCCGGGTAAATAACGCCTTGTTTTCTTTGACCCTTTGTGCTGTCATGCTGTATTAAATCATCGCCGCAAAATTTGGGAACTAACTCAGCTCAAATCAAAGGCGATTAACAACTGCGCTGTTCTTTAAAATTCAATTCCTTGTTATCTCAAACCGAAGTTCTTAACCGAAACCGAAGATGAGTAAGCCGTCTGCAACGAAGGCTAGTAATCGATATTCGCGGTTGGCAGATGATGTCAGTTACCCAATCATTGATTAATTTTAGTTAACTTTTTTATTTTTCTTTTCCAATTAAGATTGTAGCAAACTTAGTCAAAGTGTGGTGCCTCTCATCATTTGCCACTGGGGCAAATGCTCCCATACTGTTACAAACACAACTGTTGTCTATGTTCCACAAGGAAACATTTGAGGCACCCCATACCAAAGAGAAAAACTGGTGGAGTATAATAAATCTTTGATCGCCTTATATGGCTCCCCACACAGTTGGATTCTCGATCTCTGCAGTGGTGCAGGTAAAAATGTATTGATATTCAACTCAATTCGCGATTCATTTTTTTACCTTAACATAAATACACGCAATCGGTCAGTTGTTTTACTGATATTTTTCGATATTGATATCCCCAATTGGTGGTCATAGTGTTTGTTGCGTTCGAGGTACGAGAACGCAACCACTAATTTGTGTTGGGTGTTCTGTGCATTATTGGGTGTCCTGTTCAATTAATAAGGGAGGTTTTTTCGAGATTGCATTCGTCGTCGTCGTCGTCGACACACATTTGCGTCGCTTTGAGGCGCTTGCTCACGTTTTTCCTCACTTTGACGCGCTAACTCACTTGGTGATTCGTGTGTCCTCGGCGTTCATCTTTCAAACGTTTGCTGAGGTCTGCTATTCTGTCTTCGTAAATCGTTCGTCTTTTAAAAGTGTGCTGAATTTTCGTAAAGCGTACACATTTAAGAGTTTGCTAAAGGTCTACTATCGATCTGTGTTTAATGAATCTTCCAAAGCGTTCATCTTTCGAAAGTGTGCTGAAAGTTTACACCCTAAGTAAGATTTTACTTTAGATTAAGTCTACATATTTTTCTTTGCTTGCTACTCCTGGTACATGCATCAAACCGGGTTGTTTAGCTCGGCGTCCGTTGTGCCAATAAGTAAATTTACCGGCGAGTTGTGAAGCTCAGCGTCTGTTGTGCCACAAAGTAAATCTACTGAGCTGTGTAGCTAGGCGGCCGTAGTGCCACAAAGTAAATCTACCGAGTTGTGTACTCACATTGACAAAGTAAATTTACCGAGGAGTTGTGAAGCTCAGCGTCTGTTGTGTCATAAAGTAAATCTACTGATTTGTGTAGCTAGGCGGCCGTAGTGCCACAGAGTAAATCTACCGAGTTGTGAAGCTCGTCGGCGGCCGTTATGGCCACAAAGTAAATCTACCGAGATGTGAAGCTCGTCGGCGGCCGTTATTCCACAAAGTAAATCTACCGAGATGTGAGCCTCGGCGGCACCATTTCATCATGACGTGTGATATTTTCGGCACTGGACAAACGAACATTTTAGCTAGGCAGGTACAAAAGTCGGACCGGGTCAACTCTGACCGCCGGTCCGGGTCGACTCTCGGATCGACTCGGATCGAATACAAAAATTAAGATAAAATTAAATTGGACTCGGATCAACTCGGATCATAAAAATAAAAATAAAATCAGTCGGCGTCACTTACCTTTCACCCGCCATTTTTTTTTTTTCACGACTCCCTCGTGGTTGCGTAAATTAATTTTATTTTAATTTTTATTAATTTTAATGATACACTAGTGAGCAGCACACATACAAAATCTCGCCTCGTACTCCTCGCTCGCTGCCGCTATGCGCTCATCATTGATCAAATTAACGAAAAAAAAAAGAAAACAAAAGTCGTCTGTGAACAGCTTAGGGGTGGATCGCTAAAGACAGGAGACAGAAGCCCTGATGGTTCCTGGTAACGAGAGTCATTTTAGAGATGCATTTTACGAGAGATTGGGAAACGTATAAAGGGGACGTTTCTATGGGGGCGTATTTTTTACGTATTTGACTCGTTCCCAGGGTTCGCCCTCTTCGCAGCCGACATCACAGGTGGCCCAAACTCACGTTGCGAGGGAAGGGTGTAATGTAATTTACATAACATAGGTGACGCGCCGGTGTCGCGTTACAGGCGACCGTTGAAAATATAAGAGACTTTGTATGAGAAATATATTACTGAGATCTGCGAACGCTAAATAACGCTAAGGGCTTACTTTTTCTTCAATGAACTGAATAAAAAAGTCTTACCTGCAATGTATTCCACTGCGTTTTGGTGTCTGTTTGTCGTTTTACTGTTTTTTTGGCTTTATTGCGTAACCACTGTTACTCCTTTCGTTCTATGAAAGGAGTAACAGTGGTTACGCAATAAAGCCAAAAAAACAGTAAAACAACAAACAGACACCAAAACGCAGTGGAATAGATTGCAGGTAAGACTTTTTTATTCAGTTCATTGAAGAAAAAGTAAGGTTTAGCGTTATTTAGCGTTCGCAGATCTCAGTAATATATTTCTCATACAAAGTAGCCTGCGTAGCAAGCGTTTCTGTACGGTGAACCACAGGCGGCCCAAACTCATTACATGAACGCGGACGTGACTCTTGCTTGCGAGCGGTGTTGTGTTACAAACGGTTATTTACAAAGGCTTGTATGGGATCGATCGGTTTTTCTTAAAAGAGATAAAAAAATGTTATGTTTTTAAATAAAATCGACGTACCTTATTGCCTTGTTGTATTCTTTGTTGTTTACCCGCGTCTCAGGCCCTTTTGAAGCGTTTTCGGAGAGTTAGCGCTATTTTGGTGTTCCACTGCTAAAAGAAAGTAGTAGAACACCAAAATAGCGCTAACTCGCCGAAAACGCTTCAAAACGGCCTGAGACGCGGGTAAACAACAAAGAATACAACAAGGCAATAAGGTACGTCGATTTTATTTAAAAACATAACATTTTTATCTCTTTTAAGAAAAACCGATCGATCCCATACAAGCCTTTGTAAATAACCGTTTGTAACACAACACCGCTCGCAAGCAAGAGTCACGTCCGCGTTCATGTAATGAGTTTGGGCCGCCTGTGGGTGAACGAGAGTCAAAGACCGCGAGAAAAGTGGCGCAAGTAAAAGAGCGGGGAGGGGGTGGGGAAGAAAGGAAGGAAACGCTTGCAGACAAACCCCGGGATTTTGAAAACCACCCACTTGGTCTGTCACGACTGAGTTCGCGAACCGACATTTGATGCTGTCATCAACTGTCATAATTGACCAATAAAATGTTTGGCCTTCCGTGGAGCGGAAATGAGCTTTGGAGAACGCGTTTGTGAAACCAAAATAATTTTTTTTTGTATTTTGGAGCGCGTGGACGGCGTTAATAGTGAAATCTCAATAAATCCGAACGATCAATGCAGGCTTTGTACTTTTGTCTTCTTAATCCGTCTAAAAGGAAGGACCGCGAGGGTGAATGAAGTTTTAAAGTTTTAGCTCTAAACTTCCAGAAAGTTAGATTTGAAGTGGTCAAATGTGACAAGCATTCAAGTCTAGATCAGCTAGACAGAACGGCTTACCGTTCTCGCCACGGCACAGACAACTAGAGTGCTCTTGTAAAAGCGGTCAGTATAAAACACGGACTGCGGACTGCGGACCACGGACTGCGGACTGGGTATAAAATACGGACTAGGTATAAAACGCGGACTCCGGACTGAGTATAAAACACGGACTGGGTATAAAACGCGGACTACGGACTATGTAAATAAAAACAGCTTTAGAAAGGTAAAACTGAGAGAAATGGAAAGCGGACTAGCAAAAACAGTAGTCCCAGCTTTAACATTCCCTTGGCTGTTCACGTAGTCTATTCTTCCCACGGAGAAGGAAGGTTATGCCGGTACTCAAGGCAACTGAAATTTTACTCTGAATTTATGAAAAGAAGGAGTTAGAAGAGTAGAGATTTCAATTTGCAGTTTTAAACCAATAAGAAGCACCGAATTAAAAAAATGGTATTGGTGTTAGTCAGATCAGTAAAATTCTTATCGAATACCACAATTCCGTATGAGGACTGAATGAAGAACTCAGACGAGAAGGTCAATGTAGGGCATTCCTCGATGCACAAAAGCGGTATTTAGGGGGGAGGGCAAGGGGGGAGGGATTACTCACATACGTGAATAATAACCGCAATGAGTCATCCAACGTTATATTCCAAGCGATGATTATGATGACATGATTTACACCCTGCTCCTGATCCCCGGAAGGGGGTAGTACTGGGAATTCTTGGTGGGGGGTGGTGCCCGGTTCTCCGAATCCTGACCTTATTGCAGACCAAAAAATGTGATTTTCCACACCCATTTTCAGAACAGATCTCTAAAATCCATACCCATTTTCGGACCTGGCCTAATTTAGCCTGTTCCAGGTTCTCAGATAGTTGGGGAGACTCCCCAGTTTTTTCCCGTTTTATTTTCGTGTTCGCGCTTTCTCAATTCAGCGGACCCAACTATCTCGGAGCCTGGAACAGGTTAGGTATAATTAGGCAGAAATTATGTCATCATTACCAAGTTAGAGCGGAAACAAAACAAAAAATTCTCCAAATACATTTCAAATTCGCACATTTCTATTTCGTTTTTATTCATTTGGAATTGAAACGATAAATACGTCCATTCATATATGCTCCCGTAGTTCCCTCGAAAAACAAAATGGGCAAAGTGTTTTCAGACCAAAAAGGCCCAAAACCCCTACCCTTCCCTTACATAAGGGAGTACCCCCTGATCCTGACCTTTTCATCATTGTTAGAGACCGAGACAAGGTCTAAAAATGGGTGAAGAAAATAGCATTTTGATCTGGCTCATGATTCAGAGAACCGGGCGACACACCTCCACCAAGAATTCATGGGAGTATTTACAACTTTAACTCACGTGTCTTGCTATTTAGCGATCTTTTGATCTTATTTTTCCTTACCTAGAACCAATTAGCACCGTTTTTACCAAAGTAGTCCGTAGCCTGTATTTTATACCCAGTCCGCAGTCCGCAGTCCGCAGTCCGCGTTTTATACCTAGTCCGTGTTTTATACCCAGTCCGTATTTTCCAGTCCGCGTTTTATACCTAGTCCGTATTTTATACTCAGTCCGCAGTCCGTAGTCCGCAGTCCGTAGTCCGTGTTTTATACTGACCGCTTGTAAAAGCATCCTAGAACAAAGCTAACCCGGCAACTGAAAGTTCGCGTGGAGAACCAAGCAGAAATTTTGACTGAGTCACAATGCAGGTCTTCCTAGTTCAGCCTCCTCCTCAGGCGCTTCGTTTTTCGCATGGCAGAGGCGAGCGCGAAACTAGTCACTGGTGATGAACCGCAAGGGACCATGGGAAGGGTACAGACGGCAGGCGAAGAGCCTGCCAGATCTTGTGTCGTTTTCTTGACAAAAAAGTCGTTTTGTTGGCACGGCCCAATTTTTGGTCTTTTTAAGTCTTGGAAGCGATCAATTTTGGTAGCATATTGTTGTAAACATTGTAAACTTTGAGTAGACAGGTGAATGGCTCAAAATTTCAAAACCTGAGGTAGAAATAACCGACAGGCTGCAAAGGAGTCGGATTCTGCTGGATTCTTACGAATCGAAGACCTCTAACAAAATATTTGATGACTTGACGGTATCGGGTAAGTCTTATATTTTAGTATTTAACTTGCTGTTTATTGCAGAATCCGGATTAGTAAAGTACAGCGCCGGCGACTATGTTTCTATTTTTCGCTCTTTTAGGCCAAATCCACCGAACAACGAGCAAGTAACCTTGTGAATTGAAAGAAGTGCAAGGCCAAGCTAGATTGTGCAAGGTCAGGAGTTGATTATCAAGACCACATTATGCCCTTTCACCAAGATTTAAGTCTGCGACGTTACTAACTATGAAACCAGGGACAGATGGATATATTTCAGTTGATGCTTTTGACAAAATAAATAAAAATGCATAAGTTGAATTGTTGAAGCTTACAATTATTACCTAACTCTCGGTATAAGATTCCTAGATTCTCGAGGGATAAGTAATGAACTTTATTTTCGGATCAGGGAAGGGGTTGAAGAGAAGGAAGGTGCCAGCATTGATCAATCAATTATTTTGGACTACCTCTGTCAATCTTGATGAGGGAAACGAAAATCTCCAGCTATAAAGGCAGTCTTTTCTAGCTTAATTTTTTTTTAGTATTTTTAATTATTATATAAACACCAATGAAGTACCAGGTGAGCTTTCGCGCGAAAACTTGGTATCTTCACATGTGAAAATAACATGTTATCTTACATAATAAATTGCATCTTTCACACCAAAAAACTATTAAAGTGAAATGGTTTGGTATTTCATTGGTGTTTATATAATAAATAGAACATTACATGGCCGCTTGGAGATACGAAATTTCTCTTCTCGTGTTGAAAAAATGTTTCACTCGTTCGCTGCGCCCACTCATGAAATATTTTTCAACACTCGAAGAGAAATTCTGTATCTCTGCGCAGCCATGTAATATCCTCTATATATTGTACAATAATTAATTCTAAAATATATTTATCGATTTTATCTTTTGTAAGAGATTTTGTTATTGCTATCATTAGTTTTAACTTCATTTCATTTCATTTATGTGTGTAAATATTCATATTCCTTGCGATTCGATTCAATTTCGATTATTGCCTTTCGATTTTGATTCGATTACGTAAACGTTTCTTAATTCTTATAACATAATGCGCAGTGTAAACAGCATGCAATCCTAAACCCTCAATATAACAATAGTAACAGCGACAGGAAGATTCACAGTCGCTTGGTTCGTTGCCATCAGGGGAGGTTGAAGGACAGCATTTTTGCCAGGTAACTCAAAATGGCGCACAAACTGCTATCGTCTTTGCTTGTCAATCAAAAACACTCATTAAAGAGTTCTGGATTCTTATTTTAGACTATAATAACTCACTGAGGGCACCCTGGAAAAGGTGTGCAAAAATTGAACCAAAATCGAAATGCGCAAGCAAAGAATCCTGAATTGAACTGAACGGTCATAATCACGATTAATCGAGAATTTGATTAATTGTTACACTACTAATTTTATTTAGCTAGATGTCTGGCATGATGGCACCCCTATTGCAAGACTAAAAATGTTTGAATAAAGGTTGAATAAAGTATATAGTTCAGTTAAAACACCATGAATCAATGACCACACTACTACATCTCATTCAAACTCCAGGTCTGTAGTCTCAATGTAACTTTATTGGGACCCACAAATGTAAAAGAAGGGGAAAGGGCTTAACCCTTTTTTAACAGAAGTCAGTTCAATGACAACATGCCCATTCAATAATCTCAGTAGCCCATGCACAGCAATTTTTTCTGAGGGGAAGGGGCAACTGTACACATGCTTTTATCACAGTATTAGTTCAAAAAACACACATCAATCCAATTTCCATTTGTCCAAAATCAAGGAATTATAGGAGCAAAGTATTTTATTACTTGGGCAAGACAGCTAGATCAAGTTTAAGTTGGATTAGGGGTGCAAGTGCAGGTTTTCTCTTTTGCTGACCATAGTTCAATGACCTGACCACATCTCAGATCAATAATCTTGGTAGAAGTTCATAAAACATACATCAAGTCAATGTCCAGCGACATTAATTTAAGGAATAGGAGCAATATTTTCTATTTCTCTGGGTGAGGTCGAAGCAATGGAAAGGGGTGAGGGTTTTGCATGGCTGAGCTTCTGGTCCATACATAAAACAGCTGGCATTTTTCATTGCTTGACACTGTTAATAGACCTGACATTAGCCTACTAATAGTGTAGTGTAGTGTTTTTTACTGCATATTCTTCCAGTTTGTCCAGGGGCCTGTTTTTACTGTTCTTTCCATTCAATGCTTGTATCTTGATTATAATTTTGTAGTTAAAATTTCCAGGAAGGGGGTTGGGGGTTAGTAGTTATGCAGAACCACTTATACTTATCTTAACGTTTTTTGCATTTCAAGGTAATTCTGTGCCCATTGATAATTATTAGATCATCTTGTATTCCTCTGCAACTCCAAAGCAGGTCAAAAACTACCCCGTCCTTCAGAAGAGGGTCAGAAGACTTTTGAGGGGAATTTTATGCTACAACAGGTTTGCCAAGAAAGGAACCATGTATAAGCAATCACAAGAACAACAATGTTGAATCTGGGTAGAATGATCCCAAGAACTTCATAATACTCAGTCTTTCCTACCACCAGTTGGCACTGGGACAATGCAATCATCATTCTCTAAAATGGTATTCACAGCATCATGTTTGCCATGAAATTTGAAATATTCAAACACAATTATTTTTTTAAAAGAAGTGTCTAGGACAACGTCTCCTGCCTGGCCAAATGGTAGTTACGATAGTATCTCATCAACTACATCACCCTCTTCAATCAGGGTAACAAAATTGTCTATCAAATTGAAACCAAAGTTACCAATAATTTATTTATTAAGACACAAATGATGTGTTATAAAAGAGCATGGCAAAACCCAATTTGTCTACTGTGTAATATCACAAAAACAAATAAAAAACAATACAGACAATAAGTATTTGCTGCACATTCGACACAGCTTCATCATAAAATGAGGTATATAAATAAAAAGTAAGTAGAATTTATTTACACTGGGCTGTGCATTCAGTGACAAGTCTAGTACCCAGTGAGGAAATCGAACAATAAAAAACTACAAGTAAAAAAACCCTAGACCTAGTTTTGTGACTGTTTTTCCTGTACATAAGCTTACATAGTCGAGCAAATTATACACAATGCGAAATCCTGAGACAAAAATTTAACAGATTTAAAAAATATTTTATCATCTATTTAATAACATAACTTAGAGGTCTTGAGACTCGACTGGTTTGTTGCCTTTTCGTGTACTCACAGCGTGCAGCGAATAGTATTTTAAAGCTTTACAAAATATTTGGCTTCATTTGGCTGTTGCAACAATTTTCAGCTCGCCATTTTTCACTTCGACAGAAGAGATCTTTTCATCACTCGGGACCTTAACAGAAACGACTACTAAATTACTAACTTACTAATTTTCCTGACCGGCTGTTACCTTGGCGTGCGGCAGATTCATTAAATTAAAGGCAGTACCGTCCCGTCCGCGGCTAGTATGTAGTTTTTCGATTTAAAGTTCGGTAGTAAACAGTATGTAGTTCGGTAGTAAACATTGTGATGCTTGAGTCCAATGTGTGAGGTGAAAACAGCTTCCTCTTCATACACACGACGTGGATAGGCAATTATTTGCTCAAAATTCGCAAAATGAACAGCGCTAAACGTATTTTAAAAACTGCATACTCGTCCGCCATTGCTCTTGCCGCCATCTTGAAAACAAGATCTGCCAGACGTCTCGCCCGTTGTCTCCTTCCCGCCTTCCTTTGCGCGCACATTTTCACCAAAAGAGAGACATCTGGGTACGAGGCAGGTATCCTCAGTAAACCCTCAGTAGCCATGTCATTTTTGCCAGGCTGAGAAGTAAACGACGGATTGCAGGTTCTTTACAAATATTTCTCCGGGTCCATGCTGTCATAATGCGGTGAACAGATTTATAAAAATCTTACAAAAATGATGGAATCGTGACATCAAGCCGTGCATAACAGCAGGACCGAAAGAAGCAGGTGGAACTTTCACGGTACTGGAAATGTAAACTATCATGGCGGATGGTGATGCAAATTATTCTCCTGAGATAGCACGGAATTTACGTGAAATTTTGGACTCAGACAGATTCGTTACTGAGTGTTTTAACCGAAGAAGCCTGACAATATCTCAAGCATTGTGTCTTTTATGGCATAACCAGGATTCTGGAGAGGTTCCTGGAAGAAAATCCAGCGCTCCGCTGTATGGTACTGTTACTGCTGCTGCTCTTGTTGACTTGTACGTGCTTAGAAAGATCGACTTTGAAGATGTTCCGGTGACATGTCTGGGTGTAAAGTACAAGAGCATGGCGGTTAAGGTAAATAGCCGTTCCCAATAAGCTTTATTTATCGTTTTGTTTGGTCACCCTTTGATTTGATACTGATAGTGATGATACCGTTTAATATATTTAGTTCGAATATATTTGAGGGCGTCTTCATATGAGCCCGGGTACCGGGACCAGTTTCTCCTTGGGTTCATAAGAGAAATTTCAGCCCGGTTTCTGAGATAAGAGAAGGCCAAAAATCTTGCCGACGAGTTCTGGGGCGAAATGGGAGAAAGAGAGCACAGATGGAGAAACACAAAAAAACATAACTTTCTTGCCTAACAGACCTTTCCTGAATTCCACTCCAGTGAGCAAACATAAAATGAGGTTGAGGCTGAGGTTCAAATCACTGATATGCCCACCCAAGCCACAACTTGATGCCTTTGTTTACAGGAATGCGGGAAAGGTCTACTCATAGCTGTATCACTGCAGTTAAAAAGGATGTTTATGATGTAGAAAATACAGCAGGCAATGCAAGATGATGCAATCTGGGTTCATCTAACTTTCATCCCCGGGTAACTGGGCTGAAGTGTTCACTTTTTTTTTTTTTATGGCAAAATTTTCAGCCCACTTACCAAGATCCCAGTTGGAAAAACTGAGATCTCAGGATTTGAGCCAGTCCGCACTCTCAAATGAACATATCAAAAATGTAACAAAGGATTCAGAGGTAAGGCGAGCGCCAGCCCGGTCAACTGGGCTTATGTGAAGAAGCCCTTAGTGGAGTGCCCGTAAGGTAGATTGAAAGACCATTGGGGGTGGGGGGGGGGGAGTACCAATATTAGGGAATAGGTGGGCTGTTGAAGGTAATTATAGCCCTGACACTGTTTAGGGGGAAAAAAAATCCTAAAATACTTACCCTATTTAGGACAAAGGACAAAATAATGCATGTCGTCTTGTTTTGAAATTATTTATTGGCAATAGCAACAGAGCAAATTCACGTCAAAGTCATTGTGTTTGTATACTTGAAGTACAAACAAATTTCATCTAGCAAATCAAATCAATTGTGCAGGCAATATCCTGTTTATAATTAGGACAGAGTGGCACAAAATGTATATACCCTGTTTAGGACAGAGAGGACAAGAATCTATCCTGTCCAGTGGCACACTCCCCTTATAGACCATATGAGGGAGTAACTCCCGGGCTTGAAAGCTACTTAATGTACAGTTCCACTGTAAACAAACCTTTGCCTAACAGACATATATGATGGTAATCAATTTGTTTTGTTATTTTTTACATCAGGTCATCAATTTTACACCCACAAACTCTTACCTGGATGACTGTTTGTTCAATCAAATGGTAGTACATGCTCAGAAACATCCCAACAAGCCCAGAAGTGCAGAGGGTTGGATTTTAAAGGGATCAAATTACCATAAACCAACCTGTGTTTCAGCCACATTTGACAGCCTTGTAAAGCTTGGATTGTTGAGAAAAGAGCGCAGAAATGTTGGAACTTGTGTCAAATATCCCACTGTGAATCCAGGTACTGTTACTTGCATTGTAGCACTAATTCTCTTTCCCAATGTGAGGTAACCTAACACTTGAGTCTTGGATTCTGGTTTCTACTCTTTGGATTCCAGAATTCCAATCATTAATGGCCATTTCAGGATCACCCTTTGAGCTGAATTCCCAGGATTCCGTTTTCCACAAGCAAAAATTTGCTGGAGTCCTGATTCCACTGTCAAAAATTTGCTGGATTCCAGATCCCAGATTACCTTATATAGGGCTAAATTCTCCCTACCACTCATCTGCACCTATCAAAAGTAGGTGAAATCAATTAAGCTTGTTGCATGGACACAGTCAGTAGATCCTTTGTGCCTAGAAGCTGGAATGACTTTTTTATGTAAGATCCTTAGTATTGAGTGCTTTATAGAGGTTTAGGGCAGTCATCTTGGTTTCATATGTACTGAGGGAGCAAGGTATCGAAGTTTATAGCAGTAGATTTGATGCTCATCCCAGATGGCCGCTCTTAATGCAAAGTCTTCAATCTCAACAATGTTATGGAAAAATAGGTGACTGCATGAAAACAATCAAGAATTATGACTTAAATTACCAGGTGAATGTCAGGGTGATCAATTTCTGTTGTTGGAGATTTTAAATCCTTTAAGACTGTTATTAACATCTGTTGTGATTTTTGCTGATCTTTTGTGTAATTTTACATAACACTATAGTTGACACCAGACAACCTTGATTATACTACGCTCTAGTCCTTCTATTGAGCACTCTACCGATAGCCGTGCATATGCATCAACTGGTATACCACTATAGTTAGGTTTGAGAGATATCAGCCTATCTTATGTTACTCATTAGATCAAACTTAATAAGTCTGTGCATGTACATGCAGTATGTATGAACAATGTATGGGTGACACTGTGTGAATGTGTTTGTCATCAGTCAGCCTGATTTATACAATTAAGCCCTCTATTAGCATTTTCTTCATAATTGTGCAAGCCCAGGTAGTTTGCTAATTAAGGAATCATGTTTTAGAGCCACAGAGCACACTTGTCAGGGAAGTGAAGATGATTGCTCTCGCAGGGCACGCTGCCGATGGCTTTACCTGGACACTGCTGAAGCTTGCTCGCTTTTCAGACTCACTGTTCATTGGTGGTGCACCGATGTTGAAGCACCATTTCAGCAAAGAAGAATACAGAGATGCTAAGAAAAATATAAAGGAGTTGGTTGACGTAAAGAAGGATTCTATCAGAAAAAATGGAAAACGGAGAAAAGACCTTGAATCTGATAACTTGTTTTAAATCCTGGTAGCCTGAAATGAATACAAGTTGTAATTCACTGTTAATAAGTTGTGATGTAATGTTATGGAGAGAAAATGTCAAGAACTGATAAATAGCCATCCTTGCCAGGATAAGAAGAAGAAGGAAGGAAGGAAGTTTAGCCCGTGAGCAAACTCCGGGCTCATGCGACTTTTTACCTGGCGTCCAAGGATGGGAGTAGTAAGCTCCCTCTCTCCCTCTTTTCACTTGGTATCGGAGTGGGAGCAAGCTCTTTGCCTTCTCTTTTCACTTGGTGTCAGAATGTGGGGATATTAGCTCTTTCTCAGCTCTTTTCCTTGGCTCCAAGAGAAGAGGTTAAGGGAAGACTACCTTTCCCTTACCGACGCCGTAAGTTCCCCAGGTTTAGGCCAAAGGTCGTCAAGAGAGCTATGGCTTCCCAACTTATGATGATGATGATGATGATGATGACGATTAAAGGAGTTTTCTTTCTCTAACACTAAAAGGAAAATAATTTATTTTCATATTTAAAGGAGTAAGTCCCAGCATTTTGTGATAAAAGGGCTTTCGATTGAATCATAATAAAATACCGTTGTCCCAAATCTGGACTGTTTATTTCTTTTATTAGCGAGTTTCTTTACCATTAAGAAAAAAAAAATGGACAAGAATGCTTGTATATGTTGTGTTTCAATTTTATCCGCGGTTTGATTTTATTTTCCTTTCAGTTTTTGGGTTTGAAACAAAACGAAAAAAATTGAACCAGTTCGCAAGGGTGTATAAAATTAAAACACAACGTATTAAACAGTTATTAACGATTAGTTCATGTAACCAGCTCTTCAAATAAGGTCCTGCTTATCATTGATACCCCTTCGCGCGCGAGAAAGAAAATGTAGCCAAGGTCAATGACCTTGACACAGTTATAGTTTTTAAACACTTGAAACTTTTTTGATAAACTGCGAACCAGCTTACTAAATTAACAGCGTATTGGTGATATTTAAATATTGAACAGGGTAGTGACGTAACAACCTTGGTTTGAAGAACTAATTTGCTTTAACAGCTTTGGTACGGTTGAGAGCTGACCACACCATTGATGGAAAGAGTATTTGTGTGTTACGCGGGTAGTAACTGATTGAGTAATGCTTATACTTTCTTGCATTATTTGGCTTTTAGGCGTACGGTTCAAACTTCACATTACTTCTTTTACAGAACTTGCTCATGATTCGTTATGATTAGTGAGTGGTAGTGGGAAGGGGGTGCAAAACCTGATGGGCTTGTAATATTGAGAAATCAAAATCAAACACATTTACTTGGCTAAACCTCTGAGTATAACTATGATCCTCAGGACATTCCTTTGCACTCTAGGATGATCAATAAAATTGGCTAAAAGTTGGGATAAAGAAAAATTAAAGTTACCTGAAAAGTTTAAGCGTCGAGTATCACTTAAAACCGTTTAAACCACTTTGTGGATATCTGTTCAGGACTAAATTCGTTTAAAAAAATAAAACGGATATTTTTCTTCGGTTTGGTCGTATCCGGTTAAAAACGGAAACCGAAAACGTATCTTTTCGAAAAACGTTCTCCAGGGTGGAGATTTTTCAAAACGAAGAGGTTTTGCTGTACTCGTGACGTATGTATGGAAGAAAACGGAGGTTATAGAAAAACGATTACGTCACGGTACCCTGCGAGCGGGAGGTTTCTCTCTTGCATGGCTTTTAGCGTTACGGTGTCGTTCGCGCCGCTTGCCAGTCGCGTAGTTAGTCTGCTTTATACGCCCGATGCAAGAGACAAACATCTGCTCGCAGGGTATGTTACGGTGTTGGATATCAATAAATGCCCATGCTCCCATCAAAGATGGCACCGTTTCCAGTCACAAGTTCGTTTTCGCGTGGACGGGAAAAAACGATTCGAAAACGCAACGTGTTAGAAGAAAAACGTTTCCGTTTTCAAATAAAACCTAGACCACGAGTAGTCCCCATTTTTCCTCAGGGATAGTAGAACGAGCAAAACGCGAGCGCTCGAGAAAAGGCGACACGCGGCGGGGAGAGAGAAAAAAATGAGAGAAAAAGAGAAAAATGGGGTGATTTTCACGCGCGCTCGCGTTTCGCTCGCTCTACTATACCTGACGAAAAAATGGGGACTACTCGTAGTCTAATAAAAACGAATACGTGTGGAAGGGGTCTAACTGTCTTCCGGTATTGCATGCATTAGCATATACATCAGAGACAGAGAGGTCCCATCTTTCTTTGATTATAAAGCGTATTTTGTTTTGTTGTTACCAGTAAACTGTGCTTTGACATTTCTCGGGTAGTAATCTGAAATAACGACAAAGATTTTCATGAAATGGTCCCTGAACGCTCTGGTCCAGAGCTCCAGTCCTTCAAGAAAAAAAAAAACAAAACTCTGAACACAACATTTTAATATTCTCCGGAAGAATTTGGGGTTCAGCTGTACTAACGGCATGTGCAGACCAACCTTCTTCTTTAAACATAGGTGCAGTCACATATTGTATAACATTAGGGTTACCAATCACCTTGCTTATTAATGATCTCTTCAACCACCCACGAACACGAATTCAGAGCAGGATTCGGTTTTTTAAGGAAAACTAAAAACATTTCCTTAAGTTTTTGTGGAAAATAACTTTGCTTCACCACAGGAAAAAGAAGTTTTAAAGCGCATTTCAGGTTTCTAACAATCTCAATGGAGTATTCGCTTTTCAGCAGGCCGAGGTACGTGAGAAGGCTCTCCCCAACAGGCCACGCCCTGCATTTCAACTCGACAAAAGTGCGAAAAAATAATGAGTCTATGCACTTCGAAAGTAATTCCCTGTCTTGTTCAAGAGCAGCGACGTCACAGATTCGCTTGAAGCTCCTTCCTGTCTCTCTTTCACCTTCCTGCACCGAAGTAGGAAGAACTTCTCGGGTAACCGCAGACACAAGAGCCCGAAGGCGCAACTCCTCTAATCCAAACAGTCTGGGACTCGATTTGGAAAGAAATGAAGCAAATGTAGAAGCAAGATTTCTTGGAAAATAATCCTCGCCGAAAATATGTTCAAGCGCTAAAAGGGGACCTTTGAGGTTTGATACGATGTTGACGTCAAACTCTCCCTTAAGAAGTCCCATTCGAACTAAAATGCAATTCCCGAGGGAAAAGGCATCGCAATGTTCGTGCGACAGGCCTTGCTGCATAATATTCCCGGCGCACCTAAGTAATAGTCGCTTCTCACTCGACAAAGCAACGCAGACTTGAAGGAAAAGACTTGCAATTCTGTCCGCTATCCATAGGCTGCTAGTTGAAAGATATTTGTCCAATATTGTCCTAAACAACGAATATTTTGAGTTGAGACAATATGTAAAAATCTTTGAGTTTTCGAGAAAAAATTCCACGAAATCTTCCACGAATGGCGGTTGGGGATTTCTAGTGTTGATCGCCTGACTTAGGCAGGATAAAAAGTCTTGTACTTCATCCACACCGAATTCGCTCATTATTTTGCGCAATTGGTGCTCTTGCCCATCGGAATCTCCGACGATCAAAATTTTGTTGCTTTTAGTATGGATTCCGCCCGCACTTTTAGCTTCACTATCTGCACTCTTCAGTGACGACATTTTCTCGCTCTTGCATTTGCAGAGCTCTTTTAATATTTGAGCGAAGTGTTCAAAGTTGTCAAATACTGGTACCTCCTCCGGCCTTGTCTCTTCGAGGTCAAAACTGGTCAAACCTGCTGGCAAATTCCTTTGTTCAAAACAAAAAGACGCCCGTGGATTGCGAGAACAGAGTAAGGTACCTTTCAAATCAGTCAGCAGCTTTGCTAATAAGCCCGTTTCCAAATTGCGGCGATCAGCATTTCTCCCAAATAAGTCCTCCCTTATTAAAGCAAGGGAGCATCGTTTGCTTGGTCGAGCATCGAACGATGCAACAGAGTATACAAGAAAAGGATAATGAATGAAAGAAACACAACTTGGAATTGTGTTCCAGAGTTTTCTCTCTAATATGTGAAGTGTTTTCCACGAGTTGTAAGAGGTTAAGCCATCCAATTTGTCTCTTTTCCTTGTAACCATAGTTCCGAGAAGATGGTTAATTTTCCAAGACAACTCTTCGCCTTCTTTTACGTCCCTGTTCTTTAACTTCAATAACACCTTGTTACAATGTTCTTGAAACTGAATTTGATTCTTTTTAGACTGCTTCAATGAATGAACAGTTTTAACATCCCGTACTCGAAAACTTGTAGTGCAAACACAATCCTTCCTAACTGTCTCTTCTTCTTTTTCAATATCTTTGCATTCAACTGCTCGTTCATTTCGATTTTCATCCAGAAGACTGTCTTTGGAGGAGCTACGACTTCTCCGGGGTTTATAGTGGAGTAAAATATCCGCACTCCCTTTCTGATTAAACTTAAAAGCCAAACCAACCGCAGTGAATCCAAGTTTGTCTTTAATACCTCTGTCGCAACCAGCGTCAATAAGTACTTTCAGATTATGTATGTTTCCTAGTTTAGCTGCTAAGTGAAGCGCAGTGCGACCGAGTTTGTTGCGCACGTTCACGTCGCAGGATCCGGCAGTTACTAGAGTAGATATAATGTTTTGTTCTGCCTCAGAATGTTCACTACTGATGTGAAGTGAAGTCATTCCCTCCTAAAATAAAACACACCACAAGGATCACCGTTAGATAACGATAAAAAAAAATCAGACTATAGAATCTCTGAGTGCAATTACCATTTTCACCTTGCCTAGATCCAATATGAGCTCCTGACATTGCCCACAAAATACCTTGTTATCTACCCCCTTCACGCCCTTCAAACCAATTTGGATAAGCATTGTCTTAAATTTCTCTCGGGACCACTGTAACACCCAGGAGTATTATTTTGGATGGTAACAGGATGTATTATGGGCAATGCGAAAAATTGTATGACTGTAACAAGGCCCTTGCATTCACAAAGACGGCTAACTATTCCCAGTTTCAAATACGATACGATTTAAGCCTTTTCAACGCGTCTCGGAAATTCAGTAAAAATTGGCCAGATTTTGTTCTCTTTTAATGTACTTTCTTAAGAGGCACTGTCAAGAGATGTATTTGCAACAATGAAACATCAATCAGGGGCACCCAACGAGAATATAGTTCAAAACCACTTAAACGTAGCACTGTTAAACGTTTAGTATTTAAACGGTAGATAGGCATATTTTCATCCCCTAAAAATTTTTCATCTGTTCGGATTTCCTAGCTGAAAGCCAAGTGATCCGAAAATTATAGGGATCAAAACTTACCTTTTCGAAAATTTCAGCCAGAAAAAAAGGCTCCCCAAAATACTAGGTGACCTTTTTAGGGTAAAAATCCGTTAAAAATAGGCAATTATACCATTTTTTTGATGTTCGAAAATCATAGGAGAGGCAGGCAAGCAAGAAATTTTACAACAAATGTTCCGAAAATTCTAGATCTAAAATCGTCTTCCGAACAGATATTCTTCCGAAAATTGTCGTTGGGTGCCCCTGATCAATACAATGTTCCAATCCTATTTTGCACTTTAAAAGTGCAATGAAACTATTTATGGCTGTCTTTGGCCATACATGAATGAAAACAAGGAAAACGACTACACTGACTTGAAAACTTCAGTTTATAAATTGTGTCATCGTGTCTAGGACAAGTTGCTAAAAACAATAACTTTTTACGTTTCTTCCACTGGACAGCCTGTGAGAATCAGGCCTTCCAGTCGCTTTCTCTTCCCAGTTTCTTCCAATATTGTTGATTCGCTTGAAAACCATGCGTGATGCACCCTCTTTGTGTTGCAGGTCCGGGCACTCACAGTTAAGAATCTTACAGCCAAAGCCTTCGCATGCATGCCTACCTATAATGACTAAATTGTAGCGACGGCTATATGATTGTTTAATTTAATTTTAAATCTCAACGAGGCGCATTCTTTTTGTTTGAAATGTTCTGAGATAGTAAGACTTTTCTCTGGTATACTTACTTTTGTCCGACTATTGACGTCAGATCCCGCTTGTACTAACAGTTGCACCAATTGTTCACTTCCTTGTAGTGTAGCAAGGTGCAAAGCTGTAAAGCCCATGGAATCTCTGGACTCTAGATCACATGCTTCAGTGCTTGTTAGTGCTTGTACAGCTTTGATGTCCCGAGATATGACAGCAGTATGAAGGGCTGAATATCCGTAGCCAGTCTTCGAGCTTCTCACATCCATATCTAGCAGGCGGAACATAGCAAATATTTCTGTAGTACGTAATATCCACGGTGTTTAATTCATTATTTTTCGGCCTTTCTATTCATTATCATCTATTTCAATACCACGTGGAAGAACAAAGAAAAATTAAAATTGCACTTCAAATAAAATTGAACCGCAACATATATACATATGAATTACTGTTCAAAGCTCACTGTTTACATTATTGATGGCTCTAAATCCTACCCTTTTTTTGAAGATCAAGTTCAAAACAACAATAAAATCTGACTTCCCTACAGCAAAAGCTTCCTTCATCGCGCGCTTTGTTTCATGGTATAATAATAGCAATGGATAGATAGGCGGTTATATAAAGTAGCTTGTTTTCCCTCCCTGAATATTACTAATTTTCAAATGAACTGCTCCGGAAACTATGTACACTGCTGTACAGTACGTTCTAAATAATCTGAATTGTTCAACAGACGGTGGGTCGGGGACAGGCCCGATCGGAGAAGTTTTATGGTAAACGTTTTGCTGAAAGATTCCGGTTACCAACGAGGAGGTCATTTAGCTGTTCTCGACAAGGCGGGAGTTGTGAAAAAAACCAGTATCCGCAATCAAACGACCTGGGATGATTTAATATAATTATTATCAAGCGAAAGTTTAGTTAACCTTTCTGCGCCAGCATTGCCAAGAATTTCATTTGATGTTTTAAGCAGTAATTGAATGAGCTGTTATCATTGCTTTCACTCTCTTTGAATACATTTTCACGAAGATTTTTGCTAATATTCTAGAGTTTACAGATTTTATACGCACGAAGTGAAGACAGAATGACGCGAGGACGCCATACGTTGAGAAAGGTCAACATTTTCAAGCTTACCTTTTCAAGTTTTAAAAAAACACTCGTCGTGTTTCATCCACTCCTGTAGAATACGGATTCCCTGTCACTCAAAAACGAAACTTTTATTTGGCGAAACATCTTCATTTGTAAATCTTGTTCCAACGCTTACGCTGTTACCGTAAATAGCATGAAACAATTTTCTTCAAGCCTTAATGCTACGTCCGTGATCTTCTGTGGAATGTAGTCAAGTCAGTTTCTTTTGTCACAAATGTCACAAATCCCCAGTCAAACAAAGAACATGATCTTTATTTATTGAGTGCCCACTATCCCGCAAATGGGCTTTTAATGGCACGACAAGACTTGAACACGATAACAGCTTTTGTTGAAAAAGAAAATTCCATGTATAGCCCAAAAATTATCCAATTATCTACTAAAATAAAATACATATACAGGATTTTAATATTTATGTCTCTGATGCTTTTAAACCGTTTTCGGCTGTCATACCGCCGTTATTCGAAACCGCAGCTGTCGCATTTGATCAAATGATGGCCGGAAGGGGTTAGGACTGACAGGTGGACCCTCGCTCATATTGGTAGTCTTTGATTTACACATGAGCCTAAATAAGCTAAGAAATATTTCAAGACAAGTAACTAATTCTTTAAGTAAAAGGAAGCTTCGCACACAACCGTTTCTTTTACATGCCTCACATTTTTCAAAGCTCAAGAACCGCAAGTTCGCTTAGTCGGCGGTTTTAAGGATGGTTTTCAAGTCACTTGAAACTTTCTTGAATCGTTTCAACTTTCCGACTATAATAAGATGCAAAGTAAACTAGTAACTTGAGATTTTACTTTGGCCTTCACACACGTATTTTTGGCTAAGTAAAACTTAGCAGCTCTTAAGGCGGCTTACTTAACGGCCTAGTGTAAAGACAACCATTGCCAGTTTCTACTTGTTGGCATTCCGGGCTGATCATTCCCTTTGACGTTCCAGGCACAACTTATTTCTCAAAACGAGTTGAGCGATGATGTGCGTTTGTAAAGTGGCTGTGTCACGGCAGTACAGTTCATTTTGTTTAATTTTGCCAATTAGGGACTGTGCAATAATTATCAGGAGGGGGGGGGGGCTGAAAAACTAGAGGGGGGGGCATTACATAAAATTGCTGCCAAGATAGGGGGGGGCTCAAAGTAAAATCACTCATTTGATGGAGGGGGGGGCCTTAACTTTTATTCGAAATGTAAACAAAATTAAACGCAATAAAAGATTCTCAATACAGGCATCGTGATAGACTGTAACAAATATCATGACGAACAGCTGTTAAACGATTATTGAAAATATTCCATTAAAATGAAAAGCAAATTCACAACTGATCAATTTTAACCCGTCTTCTAATTAATTGAGCTGATCCTATGTAAAGCAAAAATCATGAACTTGTTTTTCAGCTTCGCCCATAAAACAATGGGAATCAAACAGATCTCGTAGACAAGCCTTGTCGGGTTTTGATGTGAATAAAAGTAATGTTTCTTCATCGACTTAATCGATTTGCTGAATTCCATATATATGTGACTCATAACAAAGTTCAACAGCCTCTCCTCCCAAGGATCTAAATATAATGCAAGCTCTTTTTGGTCTGTTATTTGAAGCATTCAATCTCCTGTTCAGTTTGATTTTTTTTCTCTGCTCCTTTCTCTTTCTGGCCTCAGAAATTTTAGATTTTGAGCCAATGTGGTAAGCACCCCGGTACTTAGCAAATGCTTTGTCTAAATCTTCAATCAAGCGATCAACATCCTTCTCGATACTAGATGTTACATAATAACGTTTGTCATTATTGAAGCTGTGAAGGCAGCTCAGTCCAGTTTTGAGTTTACCAGTGTGGTGGGAGGGGGGGGGGGAGGTGCGACGTTATTTTTAACATAACAGAGGGGGGGGGGTATAACTAATTTTTTTGTTTTGGAGGGGGGGTACTGTCTAAGTTTTTGCTAGATAACTCTAGTTTTTCGGCCCCCCCTCCTGATAATTATTGCACAGTCCCTTACTCGCCCTCAATCGCTATGGAACTTAAAGTAAGCAAAGAAATTAAGGGTAAATGACAAAATCAGAGATCCGAGGCAAACACGAAATATGTCTCCTGAGCATTATTTTTGAAGTTGCAAGCAGCAGGGATCAACTTTGAAAAACTGTTTGGCTGAACAGTTTTCAAAAACCCTAATTTCAATCCGTTTCTATCAAGTTCTTATGTTGTTTTAACCTTCCTTTAAAGTTTTAAGCGGTTATTTTCATCTTTCTCTCAATTTAACAGGCATTTTGTAATTTCCTAATCTGGCTGAATTTCGTGACACAGATCCTTTAGTACCACACGAAAAAATCTTGGAAAACAGGTTGGAGCGTCGGTGGTAAAACGCGCAACATCGCTATTCAAAAAACAAGTTGCTCGTTTTACTTAAACAAATTTACACGAGCGGCAAAATTTATTCGTACATTTTTTTGCCGTTGTTTTGCACTCTAGTACATGTTCAAGGTTAAACTTCCTAGTTACAGCGGGAACCCATTCTGGTTACACGTTTTATAGTGGAAATATCGTGTGCCTGTTCGCATTTTTTTGTCTTTCACTGTCGCTCATTTTCACCTGGGTGGCCGTTAGTACAGTCTCATTTTTCATTTTTTTCTTTGTTTTTTTATCTCCCGCTCTAGTTCTATCTGGATGTGTTGTCCACGTCACTGTAGACATCAAAATTTACTCGGAAAAAAAAGAACTCGGCTTTGATAGTTCCGTCCGGCAATTCATCCTCACATGGATGGGGTTAATAACTGACAAGCTATTTTCTTGCCTTAGTATAGTGCTTGTAGTAAATGTAACATTTTCAGGAGCTCATGACTCTCATAGGCTCTTGACATTTGACATTGGTTTACATGTAGGGGGTGGACGGACGTACGGACGGCCAATTGATTACCAAAATTTCTCCCATGTACAGGTTACCATTTTTTTTCTTATTTTACCCACGAAGCTCTCGCGCGCATGGAGCTCTCTCGCGCGAGAGAGCTCCGCTATGGAAACTGGCCACTGTATGGCCAATTAATTAGTTGATTCCTTGCCTACCTACCCTAGACTCACACGCGCGAAGTCTGCGGGCCTTACACGTCCGTAGCTGGGCGTGTGAGGCAAGAGAAAACCGTCTAGCGTTCCGTTCAATAGCGTCTCCCCCCAGGGCTTGCTCTGCGTTTTCAGCCCCACTCCTAGCCTGGGTAGCAGGCGCTGGTTTGTTTTTTAGGGCGAAGGAAGAATCTTTTTTAAAAAAATAACCAGCGCCTGCCATGACGGAGGCTACCTCACTCCAGACCTCAATTTTGTTTGACAGTTCCGGCGCGTACTGCGCAAAAGTAGGGACGGTTTTGCGGTCTATCCCTACCTCTGTATCCCAATCAAAAAAGTGTAAGTTGATTTTTGAGCTAGTCTCCTCATCAGGTATCCTGGGTGCCAGAGGCTTTTCATGCGCGGTTTCCGGTTTCGAGTCAATTTTTTAGACTTCACCGAAACCTTTTACTGATTAAGAGGAGTTAAATGGATCCGAATGTGAAGCCACCGTGGTTGAGACTTTTGACTAAGCCAACTACAATTCTATCCCAGAGTATAATGTAGCTCTCATAACTTGGTTGACTCCTACTTGACGAGAGATTGAGCTCTCTTGCAATTCTGAAAATGCACAAGTACAAGGACGTAATTGATATTGATGGCATTATAACAGAGTTTGCCCGTCTGAAGGGTACACATCTCGCCCTTTGCTTGTAACGTCCTTGACGCCGTAAACAGTCGATCTGTACTTCACCGATAACACGAGAGAAAAATTGGTAAAATAAACAACTAATTACTGCATTTTCCTTCGGCTTTATTTACAGAAAATGTCCGGCAGAAAACGCAGGAGATGACATTTCCGAGACCCCAATTTTAAAATTTTCTGCTGGGGGAGCAGGAAAAGTTGCGACCTCCAGTGTCCCAGTCCCTCCAGTGCCGATCCAGTGCCTTGACCAGGGCTTTAGGACTCTGGGTACCAGCTGAAGGACCTACACTACATGACGTCATTCCTATACTGCTAAACCGCTGTCACTCTATGAACGCGGTCTCTTCTGCGCAGCAATGGCTGACCCGCGTGGTGGTAAATGAGATTTCTTGAATCGAGAATCATGTAAAGAAACGCAATTCTCTCACTAACAGTCATCATGAGAAACAAACCTTGAACACAGAATATCCTATAAAGCAGCAAGCTAACAGTCTTGCTTTACAAGAATGCCGTCTTCGAACATCAAGCGCAAGAAAAAGCCGGTCCCCAATAGTGCTCCGAGTAGCAGTGCTGGGAGTTTCACCGAAACAGCGATGGATGAATTCTTGGCTCGTAAAGACTTGTTCAGAAAGCCCATTGCTAAAGATGGCTCCTGCCTTTTTAGAGCAGTTTCTGAGCAGGTAAGCTACCATCTAGTCCATTTACCCCATTTTTGTTTTGAGTAATTAAGTTTATATTATTTTTCTTTTAAGCTTATTTACTAGCTCACTTTTAGAGTGGGACATGTTTTAAACGGACTTTTTACTTTGAACATGATCAAGAAAGTCTCCCTCATTAATTTGCTGTCCTCCTGTTCAAAACAATGTAGTCTTTTTTAGTCTCTTTTTCCCGTGTACTTCAAGTTAATCGTGGTGGTAATGTGAGGTAACCTTGTAAGCGCACGAGCTTTTGATCGAAGTTTCGCTTTACGTATCACAAGCTTGTCTAAAGAATTAAGCAAGTGTCCGACGCGAATCTACTCTGTAATGTCACTCGCATTTCAAATCACTATTTACGATCAGTGTCTCTCAAAGTCTACAAGTACACAGTAATATGAACCAACCAGACCCCTAACATTGTTTCACACTACATTAAGCCAGAAACTCGATCATATGAAATCAGTTTCTCATTAAGCTTAATATCTCCTGTAGGTATACAACTGTCAAGCCAGACATCTCCAAGTTCGCAAGGACTGTATAGACTTCATGCGAAGAAACAAGGATAAATTTGAAGCGGTAATACCATTGTCCAAGGTTTTATGTTATTCATAACAGTGTAAACATTGGTTAATTGAATTTAAATTGTTTCTAAATCTCTGTTGCCTGTATTGAACATTGTATCTCTTGTTACAATAACTCTATGAAAGATGGATAGTCATGCTGTTTTCAGTTGATATCTTTCACAATGTGTGGTTCCAGAAAATATCCATACCCCCACCACAGAAGACACTTTGATTTGCACCCCCCACCTCCCAGGATTTTCCGTTCGAGGGGGTCTCTGATGACCCCCCCTCCCCCCAGGAATTTCCAGAATTTTAAAATGGGGACTTCGCTTACCACACTTTGGAAATTCAAAGTAGTTTGGGCACTTAAAAACAAAGAAAGTTAATACTAACTCAGTTATGAAAATACGGTAGATTTTTATTACAACAGTGCAGCGTAAACGTTTGTTAAGTTTATTATTCAGCCAAACTTTTAGCTTTTTCGCCATCACGTTTGCAAATTATGCCTGTGTTGTTTTTTTGTAAGCTTATAAATTAAGCTTAAACATTTGGTTTGCAAAGTTTAAACGTCGATTGTTCTACGTTTTTGTGTTTACTGCGACACGAACGTTATGAAGAGAATGTAAGTTTCACCCGCTTAAACAACTTTGCAAACGGTAGCAAGAAAAACCCAGAAACTTACAAGGTTCCTGTCTGGCTGTTTATATTTCTACAGATTTTGTCAGTTTCTTCAGGTTGACTATTATTTAAGGGCCGAAAACTTCACCAACACGTACATGCCAATGCGCTAGATTTCGTGAACGTCGTCACGATTGCAGAATTTACTAGCCAGGTAGCCGGGCCTTGTGAAGGTCGAGCAAGAAATGGGAACGAAAGTATTCTCGTCTCATCGCATTTTTCATGAGTTTCCACGCACAATAAACACTGATAAAACATGAAACCTATTAAAAATGTGTGTCATGCATGTCAAGGAAGCGAAAAGGGATACTCAGTGAACAGAAGTGAAAGCACTTTAATGTTGGTCAGACGAAGATGAGACGAAGACAAGACTCCAGTTATGTCCGCCATTTTCAATCGTTTTCGACTTCGTTCCAAAGACACATCGTTCTTCTGGAGATAAGCTAGCGAACTCAAAGAAAAACAGAAACATTAAAGCTAATGATGTTAACCTCATGTCAATGGCCAGGAGTACCGACTTTTTTTTCAAAACAACGTACGTAGGTATGTTTTTATGCTTCAGATCGATCGTACGTTGCTTTCAATGTTTTGTACATGGTCTGTCACCCCTTGGAAAATAGTTTCCCATGAACCCCCCATACCTCTCGGAAATTACTGCCTTTGAACCCCCCCTCCCCCTCGGAATTTCCAATGGTCTTCCGTGGGGGGGGTATGGATATTTTCTGGAACCACACAATGGGGGTTGTATGATTATTGGGTAGTAGTCTGGCACTTCAGTGAGATAAGTTCCCAGGAAGGGGTTAATCTGGGAATTTGTGGGTGGGGGGTGGCACTGGGTCCCCTGTTCCAGAAACTCCAATTTATACTATGGAACAATTTCCCATAAAGATATCGTATTTCAGACCGCAATTCTCTAATATTTATACCCTATCCCAGAGTAAACTGCTAAAAAGCTCTAATCTTCATGGTGGCACACATTTAGCAATTATTGAATGAGGCTGAGTAGGATATGAGGAATTCTGCAGATCGAGGAGGGTGTTAGCCGAGGTGGATAACACCCTCTGAGATCGGCAGAATTCTTCATATCCTACGAAAGCCGAATTCAATAATTGTTTTATCATTCCTACAAAATAATTTTAAATTTGAAAACAAGCTAAAACTTGCCAACCTCGGTCGATGTTAAGTTCATATCAATGGTGCATCGTCATCGGGAAATTTAGGAGATAAAAGTTCTATTCAGGTCTACAGATAATATACTCCAAGTAGCAGAGGTTGTCTGTTGAGTTGTCTTCTTGCTGATTTTGGACAATATTTCACTGTGAAACAAGTAAAATGTTTCAGCGACTGTTCAGTCATTTTGTTTTCACTACCAAAACAGGGTTGCAAATATGCCAAATTTGGCGTATTTTACGCCAAAATTGTTCAGATGACTCCACTGAGGATACGGAGGGAGTCACTTCGTCTCCAGAAATTTTCGGTAACAAACAGGGAGCCACTTCAACTCCAGAAATTTTCGGTAACAAACACAGTTTTGTCCTTACCTTTTTCGCAACAAATACAATTTACGTTAATTGTAAATGTTGAAAACCTTGATTAAATCCGACCAGTGCTCATGCCTTAAAGCATCAATGAAGAAACCCTTGCTTGGGTTGCTTCATTTTACTGTTAGTTTTTAATTATTGTTTTTGCATTGCTTCGCAGTTCTTGGAAGGACCATTTGACCATCACTTGTTTCGTCTCCAGAACCCAAAGGTAACAAACTTCAACTCTGTAAATGCTTTCTTGAAACAAAATGGATGAAATTTGATTTTTAAGTGCACTTGGAACATCCCCCAAATTCTCTTAAAAATAGTCTTTTTCTAAAAAACAAGAATCTCAGTCTTCCTACAACTGTACTGTATTTACAGTGCATGCACGCATAATGTATCGGTCAAGTGGAAGCTTCAACATTGCCCCGCTACCCCCCAGGCATATCCCAGACATTTGACACCTTTGCCGTCCCAGGGAGGAGGGGTGGGAAATTTGATCCCCATGTAGAGGGTGGGGAATTTGAACTGTACCCTTGATTTCATGTGAAATCTCTGGGCGCTTTCCATTGCACGTGGTGAGCTATCATGGTGGATGCGGTATTAGAGGATTTTCCTGGAAGAGAGTGTGCCTTTGTGGCCAATTGGTTGCAAGGAAAGAGTTAAACAAGCTTTGTGCCGCATTTGAAAGTGTTTAAATTTTAATATTTGAAATATTGGATTCAGGCTTTGAATATATCAATGTATTAAGCTGTGTTGACAATGAATAAATACAATACCCATACTCTGACCTACTGTATGCCCGCGATTCAATACAACAATAAAAAGCTCAACAGAGGTCAATTACTTTGACCTGCCACATGTATGTTTATTAATAAGGTGAGCGATGATGCGTGTCAGTGAAATGGTGATGAATATCGCTTGTATGGAATGTAGTAATCACAGTAGGTGGAATTTTTTTTTATATAATGCTTTGTATGTTGCATGACACACAAAGAAAAGCTGAGCATTCAGTGACCTTGTAACAGTGATTTCTGCCACTTTGCATAAGAGTTTTGTTTGTACTAAATACGCCTTCAGTGTTTCTCAGTTTTTATTATATTGAATGCGAATTATTTGCTGTATTTATAAAGATTTTGTTTGAAAACTGAAGGCGTTTCTGCCGTCCTTCTGTCGTTCATATGCCTGTGAAATGTCCCTGGGGTGGGGGCATTTGATCACCTGAATGGACCCTAGTGTGCCTGGGGGCATTTGAACGGCATTTTGGCTCGGGTAGGGGGGAATTTGAACGATAATTCTCAAAAAAGTCAAATGCGTGGGGGGTTGCCCAGAGGGGGGGGGGGGGGGGGATGTTGAAGCTTCGATTTGACCCATACAAAATGGCATGGATTACATTTTTCTTTTGGTTGAAATGTTGCAAGTCAGTCTAATTTTTGTTTCCTTCTCTCTGACTCTGTTCATGTTCCCAAAACCTGTGTTCATAAAAATAAACCACAGCATATACGCTGGCCGAACAGCAGGTGTTGATACATTAAGACACAAGCCATACATTGGACATGGGTCCACATGGGTGGTTATAGGCGATTAGTTAATTTCCTGGGTTAATTAATTCTTTGTCATACAATTAATTATTTCGTCTTTTATGGTGTTTTCTGCCTGATCTCAAAAGTTTATCAAAGATTATCTCTGCTGTTTGTAAATTTATTGGGAAACATGTTTGTTTGTCACAAAACAATGATTTTGACATAAAATTGTTATTTCTCCACTAATATTAAGCTCCCTAGTGATTGAGGGTCATTTATTTGAATAACTAAACAGGATAGTTGTGATGCAGCCCCTGTTAATTGATATAAACATAATATAACAAATAAAAACTCTAGCATACAGTGATGAATGTCCAATTCTTACATGTACCTCTTTGTTTGTAGGAATGGGCAGGGCAGGTTGAGATAAGCGCACTTTCTCTGATGTACAAGTAAGTGAATTCTTCTCTGTAGCAGGGAAACACAAGAAAGCACAAATCTGATATTTTTGAAGGGAGCAGTTTGTATGAGAGATCTAGCTTTCATCCGAAATTGCAAGCCTTAATTCCTTGAATCTAAAACCATACAAGGACCCATATAATGTTTTTTAAGAAAGCATTACAGTGGAACCTCGTTAAAATATAACCTCTTTATAACCATGAAATAGGCAAGTTTCTTATTCCTGGGCAGCCTAGGATAAAAGTTTGTTTTTGCACGAAAGTGAGGCTAATGCGGGTCACTTCTCACCAAGAAGGCATGCAAACATGGGAAAACTGTGGCTGAGTTGCCAAAACAAAGGAAAATTTCAAACATTGAAAGGTTCCGAGAGCTCAAAACTTACTTACAGACTTGAGAAATCATTGTTTCAAATGTCAAAATGATATAAAGCTCGTTGTCACTGAGAAAAACAATGAGCCTATGCCCCAACCAGAAATTGACCAAAATAGTGGTTGGTGAGTGAGTTTAATAAAAAATGCAAAGATTGTCTCGTAATTCTTAAACAAGGTAAAACCCTGAGGTCGTTTTGATTTTATTTTCAATGATCATTAAAACTTCTTTAATTCATACCTTCCATTGGAGTGGACATACTTTTTCAAAACTTGCAAGGTAAATTGAAACCTTCTTTTCAGTTGACATTGTTTCTAATAGAGCGTGTTATTTAAAAAACTTTACACTTTTCAAGCTTAAAAAGTTTCAAAGTTTCTGTTAAGTACGATCTGCTCTTCCAAGACATTTTTGTTGTTTGAAACAGATTTCCCTTTGGCTTACTGGTAAAGTTTAAGCTTTGAAGTTTCGAGATTTCTACCATTTTCCAGTGGCTCAGTATGGTTATTTTTGGTTTTGCAAAGAAGTTGAGTGACATTAGCCTCACAATCATGCTGAGAAGTCTCTTGTCCCAGAGCCTATTGTTGTGAATTGTATTTAATGAGGTTTACAGAAAAATTCAAAACAAAACAAAATGCAGGTTTAAATCTGGGCTAAAATATTTTGGTCACTAAGTAACATTAACAAGGTCATAATATAAATAGGGTTTTCGTAAGTTGTTGTTCTACAGCATCACTTAATTATCATTTCCTGTGAAAACATCTACCGATATTATTTAGCATTATGATGAGTGGCAATTTTGGTTTTCAAAAGCTTTTGTCATGTTAAAGAATTGTTGTAGCAGAATAAGAAGTTCACTTGTAAACCCTAACAGTGTTTAAATCTGTCCTTCATGTACTTATCAGATTATAGTTGTTTATCGGTTATAGTCACGTTATTTCAGTACTCCTCCTTGGTGGAATGTCATCGGTCAAAATTGTTTGCCATGTGAACACCATGTGAACATGATCTGCAACAACCTTCGATAACAAGATGAAAACTCTGCATGTGTACCTAAATTTGAGAAAGAGCGGTGATAATATTCATTTTATTGTACGTATATTTTTTCAGGAAAGATTTTGTTGTTTATCAAGACGTCAATGCTGAACCAACAAAAGTAACAGACAATGACTTCAAGGACAAGGTTAGCATATTGTAGTAAGCTTACTTAATATTCTGATCAGTTGACGTCAGTGTCTGTGTCCTGTTGTGAGTAGCTTCCAAAACCGGCCGTTTCTCCTCTGTCATTGCTGCTTGGGACGTTTCGTCCTTGCCTCAACAACAGAAATTCCATACTGATGATGTAAAATCTGTCCATAATCTGGTCAGGAGCTCTGATTGGTCAACGTAGTAGTTATATTGTTTTAGTTATTGTTTGCAAATGACAGACAAAAGCCAAGAGGCTACAAATGCAAACACAAGGAATCTATTACAAAATGGTCAATATTTGTGGAATACATTCTTTTCTAGAAGAAGCATGTGAGTTTTGCTGGAGCTCATTCGCAGATGAACCCAAAACCATACAATTGAACAAATGTACATTTGGAACCCCATGACTACCGGATTAATTATGTAAACTTTGATTAATGTCATCATTATTGAGATTCTGTTGCTGAGGCGCAGACATCTCTCTTGGCAAAATGTCCCAAGTGGCGAGGAGTGAGGAAAGACGGCAGTTATTGCAGGCTACCATAAAATTCGAAAAATAGGCCCCGGGGCTTATATTTTTCAAAGGCTCTTTTTGAGGGGCTTATTTTTGGAGGGGCTTATATACGGAGGGAAATTTGCATTTCAAAATCGATGCTCTAAAGACCACGGGGACTAGCTAGACTAGCCCTATAGTTGGAAGTAAATTTACCATTTTTGCTTTGTTTTACTTTGTATTTGAGGGCAATTTTCCAAGTACAAGCCCCCGGGGGGGGCGATTTAACGGAGGGTTTTTTGCGTTACCGGTTTGGGGGGCTTATATTAATTTTGGAGGGGCTTATACATGGAGGGGCTTATTTTCGGAAATTTACGGTATATTGTGAGCCTCTGTATGGGTATCGGTGGACAATGAAAATGAATAAACCCAAAACTCTGATTGGCAGCACTTTCTTTGCAGGTTTCTTTGCCATCATTGCACAACTAACTTTGTCAAACTTGTCATGAAAGATATTAATCATTGTGGTTAATGTGTATAAAGGGTTTAGTTTTATCCCTTGTCTCAAACTTGATTGAAATTGCAATGTGATTGTGGCTATAATCTCTAAGATCATTGCTTCATCAATGGCGCTTGTCGCAACTTGGTTTTTTTGGAAATACCAACACCAAGGCTCTTTTGTATTTTACACTGCAGACTTGTGTTTTCTACATCTATCTTATATATATGTAGTCATCAGTTTATTTGCTACTACACCTACTGCTGCAGCTGACTTCCCATAATTTAAACTCTTGGTGTGGATTAAATCTACAGAATGATGGCTTTGTGAAGGTTCCCTTTTTGTAGACATGTCTAATTTGATGATAATAATGTCTCTTTTAATTTCTTTAGAATGTTGTTCTAAGTAAAGGTGTTTTTTGACTTTTATAACATGACCGGTTTATTAAGACACTTTTCGATGGCCCCTTCAGTGTGCTTACTTATGGGGTTTGACTGTACTTGGCATTGTGCTTCGCAAATTATTTTTTGCCTTCCCTCTCGTAAGAAATAAAATGTGAAAAAATGTCACTTATTCATGATTTTGCTATTTTATGGCTAGATACTTCTCTGCTACTCCAATGGAAACCATTATGATGCTGTCTACAGTGTACAATTCCAGAAGGATGCTGCTATGTGTCAGTGTAAGTTTGAAAGTATTGTGTTGCAGTTCGTAGCGGAATCCCTCCAGATTGAGAAATTTTGAAATCGGCTATGGCATGGATTGAACTTTGGGTCTTCGGAATGTGATGTATTAAGAAGGTCTGACATACTAATGTATCAATTTTTGGCTGGGCTTGGGCTTACACTTCATTTTTGCATGAAAGTAAACTTCTCAGCTGGCCCATTTGGACAAGCTATAGCTATCATGTACTAGATGGAGACTCATTTTTACTAGCCTGAAAAAAATTTTTTATTAGCAGAATTTTTAATTAATTAAGTATGAGTTATTAATTAACTACTCCATCAGTTAATTAATTACTTGCTTTTAATTTTAAGAGTAATAACTTTACTATGTCAGATCAGTTAAAAAACAGCTTTTGATCCCCATGAATTAAGGAATTTAAATAGTTTATCGTAGATAAGTTACTTCTGTAATTTTGAATTCCCCCAAAAACTTCTCTTGAAAAACATAACTTTGCCCATCGGGCAAGTTACAGGTAAGAATATAATTCATTTACAAGTTACAAAATCCAGTAGTCCCAAGTTATTGGACATGACTTTCATTGCACACTGCGAGACAAGGAAAAACCATATAGATAAATAAGCTAATAAGGGAAAATTATTCATTAATCCATTTTTTTTCTTTCATAACAGCATTGATGTATGAGATTCTGTACCAAAGGGTGTTTTCTGAACTTGACAGGAGAGAAAATTCCTTTAAACAGAATCTTACTCCTGACACAAACAATGTTTCAACAACATTTTATCAAAATGGCTTTGGAGAAGATGATGGGGCTTTCAAGGATGATGGTGAAGATAATACTGGTTGGACAGAGGTCAAGAGCAGGTCTAGCAAAGGTTGGTTGCCCTGTCTCCACAGATTTCATTGGCCTTAACCCTTCAAGTCCCAATATCAACAAACAAATTCTCCAGACCGATCTCAAAATATTTTTCTAAAAATTCAAGCCCTAGGATTTCAATTCTCATGAAAAACAATACTTTGTTTCTGTGCCCAGAGACCATGGGAAACCATCCATAACAATTTTTTGGTTCTGTGAAAATTCATGGGAAACCCACCTCTTAAATGTTTTCAATTTTTGGAAGTCATATTTTTTAACATTTCATGGTCCTGGAAGCCATAAAACCAATATATAATTACGTTCAATGCACTTTGGAAACAATTCAAGATGCCAAACAGTAGAAAGATGATAGATGCTAATTAGAGTTGTCAACAGTAGCTGGCTGCTGGCAAAAATCGCCACCTGCTTGGTTAGTATCAGCTGGCTACTCTGCTTGGCATTAATTTTTTTCTTTACAGATGGCGTTTTTTTAAATAAAATATCCCTGGACTGGCCGCTTACTTTGACAACTCAGTCATCTACCTCAAAACTTTCTGACAACCCTGTCAGCTAATTAACATTTTGGTTTCATATATTTATAGCCTGATTCATAACTAAGAATTGCTCTTAGTTAAGAATTTGAGTGGAAAAATAGTGTATTTCTGTAAATTGATCCCTTAGGGTGAGAAAAACGCTGGGATACTATTTTTTCGGTTCTGTTTGGTCATATCAAGGTTCCACTGTGCATTGATTACATTTGAATCAATAATAATTGTTTTACTATTCCTTCTCTAAGTGACTAAACTTTCAAGGATTGTATCTTCTTTTACAGCTAAGTCTGCTCGTCAGAACAGAACTTATGAAGAGGAATCAAGAGAGGAGTCTGTTAAACCAAACCTGGATCAGAAACATGGATGGCAAGCAAAGCGTTCACTTGATAGTGAACTGTATCGCAATGTGGAGCTGGAAGTTTGGGAGGATTGTAAGAATGGTAGTGTGGCCTATCTTTCAGTTGCCAACTTAAAATTGGCTTATTGGCTTCCTGTCAAATTTCGTATTGATTTTAAAATACTTCTTTTTATTTTTAAAGCCATCTCGGTCACGCGCCTGGTTACTTGATCGATTTGATTGCTATTAAAGAACAGCTGCGCTATAATCTCCGTTCAGCTAGCGATCTTATCTTAAAGTATCCTAGTTTAAAACTGAAAAAGACTTTAGGGGATCGTGCTTTTTCATCTGCTGCCCCTAATTTATGGAACAATCTGCCCCTTCACATCCGTCTTGAGGACAATTTTGAATGTTTTAAATCTTTACTTAAAACGCATCTTTTTAGACTAGCTTTTGATATGTAATTTTTTAACCTACTATGTAATATATTTAGCGTTTTTTATATTTATTTAAGTTTTAGCGTTGTTTATTCTTAGCCTTTATTATTTTGCTCAGTTTAGCTTTTATTTTCTTTTAACATTTACGTGTTGTCATGTGCTTTTGATCATGTTTGCATGGAAAAGGCGCGTTATAAATTTTTAATTACTATTATTATTATTATTATTATTATTATTATTATTATTAAAATTGATGGTCTGGTGCAGAGCTGTCAATTAGCCTGTTCCAGGCATTCAGATAGTAGAGCTCAGAGTTCAGATGGTGGGGAGTGAATTGAATCATACGCAGGGAAAACTAGGGGAGAAATGAGGCGAGACTGGTCAGTTTTCCGCCTGCACTCTACTTTCTGAACACCTGGAACGGGCTAGCTGCCAATAAGAGCCGGGGACCCAAGGCTTTCCCCTCGCTGCTATGAGCTTGCCCCTCTCTACTTTCATACGAAACGAATGGAAAATAGGACCAATACAAATTCCTAGTTGTTGTATTCTCCGCCTACTAATTGCATATACCAAGGAACTTGAAATCTTAGGGGCAGCTCTGCCTGGTGTCACAAAGAGGATAAATTATGAATTAATTCTCTAAGGCTTGCATGATAACCAGTGTATATGCTAGTGGAGTAAATTTAAAAAATGTAGGCATTTTAGGAAACTGAGCCCTTTGATTCTGTAGATTGCATATAACCTACTTAATTATGCCCAAAAAGAAGTTTTCATGATCTCTGCTCGTGACTATCTTGGAGCCAAGAGCAGGCTACTTTTAACACAGAAGCAGTGTTAGCCCCATGCCTAATCCCCAACCTGGAAGACCGGTGGATCACGCTTTGTCTGGTCTGTACTACTGCTGTCTGGTCTCTACTGACTCTAGCTCTAGGGGTCACAGAGTGAGAGATGCACATAACACCTCCACTCAGTAACGTGGTGGTAATTCCTTGGAGGCAAAAAGAGAAAGACTCTGTTATAAGTTATAAGCTGGGGTCAAGTGTAGCTATTGTCTATAGACTCTTAAACAATGGCACACTAAATTACACTTGTAAAAGTCTTTTTAAACTGGCCCCTGGTTATGGCTAGTATTGACAAACTTTTAATTTGTGTATGAATGTTACATCATATGTCTTAACAGAAAGTGTAATGTAAACATTTTTATGTATTCTTCAGGGCAAGAAAGGGAAGATCGTTTTTATGCAGCAAGCATCCAATACCAGCCTGGAGACAAGTGCTTTGTAAGTTGACTTAAGTTAAGACGATGTCCAAGTTTAATAATAACAATTTTATTATGGTAACTCAATAAAATAATAGACCTTTTTGTAACTGCTCTGGTTAGGAAAATATAATTATGATTGTGTGTCCGAAGGGGAAAGTTAGAATGTGACTATAAGTATGCATGTTAGCAATTTAATGGTAATTGATTTCTGTTAATATCAAAGCGTTGTTTGATGTGTTTTGTTTACATGTTTAGGCGTGGTTAGGACAGCCAGATGTGGCAGACAAAGTCTATGAGGCTATCGTTGTTTTCTCTCTTCCGATTCAAAAAAGTATTGAAGTGAGTCAAGATACATGCCCACTGTTTTACTAGTAGTAATCATAGATGATTGAGTGTGTTCGAGGTCAGAGTTTGTTTTGATTGGATGTGTTAGTTTCGGTTCGATACAAGTGTCATTGAGTTTTTGCCGTGAAAGCGAGTATTCATCACCCACTTAACCAATACCAGGAGTGATCATATGGCAAAAACCCAAAAGTTATAAAAAAAAGCTTCCGTGGAACCTCGATATAACGGACATCTATATAACTAAGTCCTCTGTATTACAAACGATTTTCTTTACCCCCCCCCCCCCCCTCCCCTCATATTTTAACTAAGACTGAACCTATGTCAGTGTTACATTAAAATTTGAAGTGCTGGTAGTTATAGCGCATTCTATGTAAATATATGACCAGAGTAATTTATCTCAGTAATGTGTCTCCATTTGGCTCAAGCAGAAGGCTCTTTTTTCCACCCTGTTTTCGCTCCTCAATTCATACTCCATTGGACGAACGAGAGTTAAATCTTATATTTTTAGTTTCTTTTTCTTATCTGTGATGTTCAATAACTGTAAAGCTGTAACTAGCCTTCGTTTTCATTCTCAAGTTATTTGCCTTTTTTCAGGTGAGGATTCCAGAACTTCAAAATAAAAGGTAATATGTTTACAGGGTTTTATTTTCGTACAAGGTTGCGCGCGTGTTTTTTTTGTTTTGTTTTTTTTTTGTTTTTTTTTTTGTCGCGTTGGGTTGTAGAGCGTTATCGTTATTTGTATATGTGACGAAGTCTTTTTAAAAGAAAGAGAAGAGTAGTCACTTTTGTATTTTTTTTCTGGTGTTTATTTATTGATATTGCAGTTCTTTGTTACCCTGGGTAGTCACTTTTTAAGACTTAACAAACCGAAACCGCGCTTGAGAAACCTCTGGCATGCACCCAGTGTACTTCTACGTGTATTCGCCACTGTAAAAACCAAATGGAAACTAGGACGAGTTAACTTTCGCAAAGACTTCTGGGACTGTTTCTAGGGAAAGGAAAACAATTAGCCAATTGCTGACCGGTGCGTCCCCAGTACCCATCCCAGAAACACTTGCGGGACACATTTCGGCTCCAGTTGCCTTCCCGTTTCTAAAGTGGTGAATTGCTTTACGATACAAGTAGACTACTAGTAGTCCCCCATTTTTCCTCAGGGATAGTGAAGCGAGCGAAACGCGAGCGCGCGTGAAAATCACCCCTCGGGAGAAAAGCCGACACGTGGCGGGGAGAGAGAAACGTCTTTTCTCGCGTGGGGTGATTTTCACGCGCGCTCGCGTTTCGCTCGCTCTTCTATCCCTGAAGAAAAACGGGGGACTACTCGTAGTCTACGATACAAGTTCTCCAACAAGGCCTGGTGCATCAAACCAAGCAGGTGATTGAGTCATATCCCTTTGTAGGATGAAGATGCTGCTTCAAAATAAGCTAACGGAAAAATACTAATGATAAAAATCTCCCATCATGTTTGAGTGGAAAGCTTCATTTTCTTTGACCGCGTTATTTTGGAGTTTTACAGTTACTTACTTTAGTGCTAAATTTACGGTTTGACTTTGGATGTCTATTTGCAGCTTTGTGATTCCACTTGAAAATTTGAAACCCACAGCCAACCAGCAGGGTAAGTTATGTAATAGGTTTTGAAAAAATATGAAAAATAAACTTAAAAGATTTACTTTCCACAGTCGAATTCCTCTTTATGGTTAGCTCGTTAGTAAGGACAGCTTTCTTTATTGCTGTGGAAAACCCTTCCATTTAGCCCGCTTAATACGGACGCCCGCTAATGCGCACACGGACACTTTTTTCTTGTCCAGTCAACTGATTCTCATAAAAAGTTGAGACGGAATTCATTTGGAAATTGAGTAATTTTAATTTTCAGTGCACAAAAACCTTGTACCAGAATAATTTCAAGCATATTGCATCCCGGCTTTTTTACACTTTTCGAGGGCTATAAATGAATGATAAGTTATATGAAATAACAGCAAAGAAAAGATTCTTATGGGAGCAGAAAACAAACTTCAAAAGCTTTAAATTTCACAAAATTAAATCTTTGAAATGACAATTTTACCGTGTTTTCTCAATTCCTGGAAAATTCGAAATTTGTCAAGTGTTTTCTGACTCCCATAAGAAATTGTCTTTGGTGTTATTACCGTGTTTTCTGAATTCCTGGGAAATTTGAAATTTATCAAGTTTTTTCGGACTCCCATAAGAAATTGTCTTTAGTGTTATTACAGATAACTAATTATATCTATAGACCTTGAAAAGTGTAGAAAAGAATGCGATGTAGCTTAAAATATTCTGGTACAAGGTTTTGTCCACTGAAAATTAAAATTACTCAGTTATTACTCAATTTCCAGATGGATTCCGTCTTAACCTCTTTAATGCGGACACCTCTTTGCCATCCGTGTGCTGTAATAAGCCTTAACTTTTCCGAAGTTAAAATGACAGCATGTCGATGTTTACAATGCCGAAGAATACTGACGGGAGTAAGCAAAGTGTAGACTTTTTGAATTTCTGACTATTTTAGACAACGAGTAACTCAGTTATGATGGAGAGAACGGTTTTTGAATAAGTGATGTATAAATAAGCAACTTCTGGGTGTTTTTACGGACATGGGCCGTGGAACAAAGCCAGGTTTCGTGTAGCTTTAAGATGTTTAATTGGACGATGCCAATGTCCTGCCCCGCACACTACAGACAGTTTTTATGCCCTTTCTGTCTCCGCATTAACCGGGGTACGACTGTATTTAGAACTTGACATATTTATTTTGTAGAGATGAATTACAAAGAATTGTCAGGTTACTACAAAAAATCAGAAGCAACAGGAGGACCATCCAACAATGAAGGTGTGTCTTGTATTACTTTTTGGAGCTGAAAAGCCATTTCATCTTCTACCTGTGAAAGTTTGTTAATTATGTTGTTGTTCTGAGCAGGTTTGCGGGATGAAGGAAAACGAGGAAGGAGAAGAAATATGTCAGCTAGACCACCACCAAGAGGCGGCAGTAACTTTAAGGTTAACTACTAGTTTTGCGTAATATCTTTATTTATTTTTATTTATTATATATATATTTATTTATTTATTTATTTATTTATTTATTTATTTATTTATTTATTTATTTATTTATTTATTTATTTATTTATTTATTTATTGAGGTTGACGAGAAGAGCCCGCAGTCCTAATCTCTAGGATGCGCATGGTTGGCACATATGTAGCCAACATTTGTTTAGACTTCCACTAAGAATGAATGGAATGGCTAGCCTATGAACAGGCTCTCTGTAAGGCTATGGAATGCCTAGAACGCAATCTGATCATTGGCTTTTGTACCATCTATCAGTCCTAATCTGATCACGCGCGTTTTGACCTTCTATCACGTGAAACTTACGCAAAGTACCCAGCGTTGCGTGGAGCAAGAGCAAGCAAGAGCAGTGGCAATCCTGAAACTCACCCGCTCTACCTAACCCTTGGTTTTTACTAGCCGTTTATTTATTTATGACTTTTACTGTTTAGGGAGATGAACAAAGTGATGACACCTCTACCAGAAAGGGTTTCCAGGTAAAAAATAGACAGCCCAATAAATACCAACCCTTGCTAGAGGATATAGTCAATCAGACAACACTTGCAGTGGTCAAGAAACACCTTTTAGACATACGAAACAATTTGTAGCCTGTGTCTACCAATACGGAGACAAAGTGGTCCTTATTCACTTGATATGTCTTGTTTTGCAACAGGATGATTCGTTTCCAAGACAGCGGCCTGGTGCAGGGTCACGTGACAAGTTTTCAAGAGGAAGAGGAAGAGGACGTTACCAGCGAGGGCGTGATGAGCGGGGTCTGGGGCAAAAAGAAGCTGATGAAGAGGCCAAGCTGCAAGAAGCAGTAAGTTTGAATTTTGTTATTATGCTCACACTCATTTGGACTGTTTTTTTGCTTGCAATTTAGTCAAGTTAAACCTCCCGTAAAGACCACACACAATGCGAAGACCTCTAAAGGTGATCGCTTAGAAGAATCGAGCCTTGACACTGCTACGTTATGGAGGTAATCCACCCTAGCCAAAAATATGGCGACTGGCACATTAACCTACAGTTCGTAGCGCATGAAAACCATACAATTGCTCATAAAAACGCACAAAAAAGTTTTATAAACTTCAAACCTAGGACAGGCAATGTTGCTATTACAGGACGAATTTCCTCCCCCCCCCCCAAAAAAAAAAAAAAAAATATGACTTAATGTGTAATTGGCCGTGTTAGGTTCGAAAGGAATTGTGGTAAAATGTACAGCCGCCATCTTTTCCCGTTCGGCGGATGTTTTTGCATGCAAGGAGTTCCATGCTGTCACTAAAAGTTCTTAGTCTGGTAATACTCTAAGAGCATAGCACATACAGCGAACACAGAGATCACGCCATGCTTCAAACGATCGTTAACAAGAGGTTAAAAACAGAGGAAAATTCTTGAACTGTCACCCCCGTTCGCTGTTAGTCATGGTCGCTTTAAGGGGTCGTTTACAAGAGGTTCTGACTATAAGACTTCGACTGAGAAAGTTTTGGTGGTTTGGATAAGTGTTCGCTTATTGAAGGTTCGAATGTAATTTATTCTGAATCGTCTTTTGCAGGAACAAGCTAAGTTGGCAGAATTACAAGAAAAAGATCCTGCAGCATTTCCAGCCTTACCTGTAGGTGACTTTTACGTTATATTAGACTACTTGCAGCCCGCCTTTTCTCTTAAAATCCCTCTAGTTCTCATCCCAGTCAATGCGATTGCAAAAAAACAAACGCTAAAATAAGGGATAAGGACATAGGCCCTAATTTATCGCGGCTCGCCTGCATGGGTTAAGCGTGGAGTAAATTTCGAAAAGAAAAATTGTAGACTGCTCGCAGACTAACGTTGTCTACTGATCGGTTTTTTTTTTTAAGAGTAGGTGTACACTAGACGAGAATTTTAAGGATTCATAAATGTGTTCGGAGTCACAGGAATTTTAATTTACGCACATCTTTTAATCCGACAAACATTCTTTCGGATGCAAAGTGTTTCCTTGCGATTTCGGATTTAAAACGTCCAGACATGTAGCCTCCCACGCAGACGTTCTAAGGGGTTCGTCACGCGTTCCTGCCCCTCCAATGAGTCAACACTTATCCAAAGTTCGTGGGGCAGGAACGCGTGACGAACCCCTAAGAACGTCTGCGTGGGAGGCTACCAGACATGTGACTATACCGAAGAAGAATTGGCATACAAAGCAAAAACTCCCCACTCCTTTCTCCCTCTTATTTTTTCCAATTTTTTTTAATTGGGAGCTTAAGCGACGACGACGGTAACGGAAACGAGAACGGCAAAAAAGCAATAGGCTTAAATTGGCAAAACAACAAGTTTGCACGTGTATCACGCTTTTTTGTACATTTCTTAGTCGTCGTTGCACGACTACGACGTAAAAGTGCCTATTTTCACGTTTTGTTGAGGACGTGCACACAAGACAACGACTTCCTTTTTCTTTTCCTGAACTTTGATCCAGTCTTTTAGAATTCACCTCTAGAAAAAATTGCCAGCATTTGTCGAATTGAACGAGATGGAATAACCCCAATAAAGTTTGAAGTTGCGCGAATTCAATGTTTAAAGGATGTTTTCGTAGCTGTAGTTGTTGCTTGAGCTTCCTAATAACGAGTGTCAGTGACATGTACTTGCATGTCAAAGGCACTTGGAAGGTATAAATAATTTATGCCATTTGTCTTCAACTTTAATTTGCGAAGAATGAGCACTTGTTTCCACGCTGGCAGCGTTAAAGAGTAAAATTAAGACAAAATGACTTGTGTTGTGGTTTTTTCTTCAGACTCAACAAGCTGAAGAGAAGCCTGTATCAACTGAAGCAGGGCCTGATCAAACTCCTGCTGAGTTCTGGAGTCGGCTTAAAAACGCTCAAGGAAAGCCGTTACCCTCAATGCCCAAGGAACTTGATCAATCGGGAACAACAGAAAGCAAACCTGCCAGTACACCAGCCTCGCCAACCAATCAGCAGCCAGACTCGGCCAAAGTAGAAGATGAGAAAAATGAAGAGAGACCGCAGGCTAGTGAGCCTCGATCCCTTGCTGCATCTCATAATGGTGAAGTCCCTAACAAGCTGGAAGAGGAAGCAGAAAAAGGAAAGAAGGTGGAAATCAAGTCGGTGGAACCTAACAGTCATCAGACTGCGTTACAAAGCAGCAGACCAGAGCGGCGTGAATCTCCCAAGCAAGAAAAAGAAATAGTGAACGAACTAGATCAGAAAAGATCAGATTTGCCAACTGTGGACATAAAAAGTACACCGCCCAAACCTGTGGTCAAAGAAGGGGCACATGTTGACGCGGAGCCAGAATCGAGAACTGCTTGGTCAAACGAATCAGTTAAAATGGAGGAACCAAACGCTACCGCTAAGGAAACAGAAGAAGATATAAAGAAGACAGAGGAGGTGTCTACTATGAAGCCAAACGTGAGGGGCGTTATTCGTATGGCCAACCTAACCAGTACTAAACCAGCTCAGCAAGCTACCGAAACTGAAACTCCACCTCATTGTCAAGAGGATGATATCAAACAAGTGAAAAAAGAGGAGACTTCAAGTCTTAAATCAGCACTTGCTGGGGAAAGTTCGGCCTCGTCTTCGCCTGAAAAAAAGACTGTTAAATTTGCTGATGATCCCCCCAGTGAAGCTGGAGAAATCAAAGTTCTTTTGAACACAGGAAAAGACTTGAGTTATAAAGATGGCAAAAGGGAAATCCTGGCTCCTCCCACTCTAGGTATTGTTTTTGTTTTCTTGATAGAAAGATCAGACGTTTGCAGCGTGCAAAGAAAGTAGTGTCCGATAGCCCGGGGCTAGTGGGTTTTGCTATCGGGCTAGTGAATTCTGTTATTAACGTTGCCCGACGGACAAGTGAAGTTTTTTTAGGAATCCAAATCATAGAGGAACTGTGAAATCAATCTGCTCATCAAAACGTTTTTGGGGGAGTTGAAATGATGTTTGGGCTAGTAAATGTTAGCTTCAGCTTGCCCGAATGGCAGACTGTAAAATTGACTTTCTTTGCACCCTGCGTTTGGTAAGTTTCGTTGTTGTTGTTGTGTAATAACGTGGTTAACAAATTGTTCCCAACAAATTTTGGCGCGAAATTCAGAGTCAGTAGAAACCTGTAGATTCAAGGACGAGAACGACTATACGAGTACGAGATTTGATTTGAAGTTTTTTCGCATATTGTCAAAAAGTAGACACCTCAGAATGCTTCATTTTACTTTTTTTCACTAGAAAAGTTAGCACTATTATCTATACGGAGGAGGATAAGCCCTCTCCCGATCGCTTCTAACGTTTGATGAGTTGTTTCCTCCGTCACTACGACTCGTAGTTGAACGACGCCCGTATCACGTTTTCCCGCCAAAATGACCCTGGTTAACGCGCGACCTCTACTTAGTCGTAATACTCGCCTTAGAATCTAAAGGTCTCTTGTAGGGAGCTTTAGCATTTACGGCGGCGATATCAATGCTGTCGTGGTCGTCGTTTCTTAAGCTCCCTAAAATATATAATTTCATTGATCAAATTCAGTACAGGAGTGCTTTGGCAACGTTCATGTATCTGAGATGGCGTCCAGGTCCAAAAATGTTACGAAGCACAGTTTTTACCAGCAAGGAGGATTTCAACGAGAGTACTTTGTCTAAAACCTTTAAACTTTACCCTTTAAAATTTTTCGTGTGTTGAAAACGAGACAAAACCTTAGAATTGTAAGCGTTACTTGTTACCCATGATATTACTGGAGCCTTTTTACATGACGTCACTTCTACCACGTTTGTATCCCACAAAAACACAAAATACGTTATAATAATTTAAACATTAGGTTCGGCACATGAAAGTTCAGCGTTTGAATCAAAGCCGTTCCAAAGTCGCTCCAAAGGCGAAATTCCCGGCCGGGCTAGGCGAAAAGAACGGCTGAGCCGTTCCAAATGGAAACAGGCGTTCCTAATTGATTCAGACGCCGAACTTTTCATGTACTTAATTCAATGTATTAGGTTCGGCTCATGAAAAGATCGGCGTCTGAACCGGGCCTTACAAACAACAAAACGAAATATGAAAAACTGTTAGGCTGACAAGTTTTCAAAAACCACATTTGCAATCCGTTTCAGTCTACTTCAGGTTTGTCCATTCGTGCTTCCTTTTGTATTTGCTGGAGAAACGTATAATTATCCGTCTTGGGTCATTATACGTTTCTGGGAAACTGCCCACCTACCCCTCCCGTAAGCCAACATTAAAGGAGCTGTGTCACGAAATTCAGTCAATTAGGAAATTACAAAATGCCTGTTAAAAAAATAATCGCTTAAAACTTTAAAGAAGGTTAAAATAACATAACAGAAACAACAGATGCCACGGATGGGCAAAACTGAAGAAGATTGAAACGGATTGAAATTAGGGTTTTTGAAAACTGTTCAGCCTAACAGTTTTTCAAAGCTTATCCCTGCTGCTTGCAACTTCAAAAATTATGCCCAGGAGACATATTTGTTTGTCTCTGATCTCTGATTTTGTCATTTACATGTAATTTCTTTGCTTACTTTAAGTTCCATAGCGATTGAGGGCGAGTAATTGGCAAAATTAAACAAAATGAACTGGACTGCCGTGACACCTTGTTCTCTTCTTGACACCTTCTTTTCTTTATAATTGTTTATTTATGTATGTGTTTATTTGCAGTTTCAGTTGTGATGAAGCCGCCTCCAGGTTCAGATTATTCACAGCAAGACAGTTCTCCAGTTTCCATTTTAACTGTAAGTACTCTGGTCTTTGCTCTTATCCCTTTAACTCCCAATATCCACGTACAAATTCTCCAAACTGACCTCTATATATTACCTTAAAGAATGAGTTGAGAGAATTTGACAAAAGATCGAAGTATTTTCTCTTGGGTGATCATTTTATTAATTCTCATAACCTAATCTTTACAATATACGGATATCATTGGGAGAAAATTGATGTTGGTCACTATCGGGACTTAAAAGGGTTATGTATGAAGGCGCCAAAAGTGTTGTTGTTTTACTTGTTTGTGTGTTTCCTTGGTTACTGCTCTGCAGTACATACAAGGTGTTTATCTGTGGCAGTACTTGTGTGCGGTATGGCAGTTCAACTATACAGTACACACCCGTGAATAAGTGGATTAAGAACCTCCTTGCAGAAATTTTTCACTTTAATACCCAAAAATTCAAGAACCTGTTTAGCCAAGCAAGGTCAAGCAGGTTCTTATATGTTGGTCACTTTTAAATTATGATAAACGATTTAGTCAAGGAGCGTAACTTTGAGATTGTAAATTTAAGTATAATAAAAAGATACTCTTCCAAACAGTATTTTAATTCGGTGATCAGTTTTGTTAGGGTTAAAATAATACAATTGTGGATAAATGCCGTATTTTTAAGGACCGATCCAAGGTTATTTCTTTTTCTTGTAATGAAAAATCTATTATCGCCTTCATAAAAATTGTAGACCTAATTAAGAACATACTTAGCCTAAATTGACAGTTAGTACCCCAAAATACAAGAACGTATTTTGCCAGACTTTGGAAGGTAGGTTCTTATTCGCGAGTGTTTACTATATTGTTTCTTTTTTTTGTTTTTCTTTTTGTTTTCACAGAATGACAAGCCTAACAAGAACTCATCCGAAGATGAAGTAACCACCTCGATACGATCCAGTTTCAACCGCGAAAAGAACACGAAACCAGTAGTCCCCTCCCCTCCCGCCTCAGACACAAACCAGAGTGCAGAAGGAGCAGATTCCGCATCCTCTGTGTACCCCACAGTTTCTCAGCATCAATCCGTGACGTATCAGCTACCTCCTCTCCCTGTGATGTACACACCCCTACCAAACATGACCAGTCATCCGCGCATGCCCCAAGGGATATCTATTGAAAGCGATGGCTCGGATCTGCCAGAGGGTGAGTGTATGTCTTAAGGAGCTGTTCTGTCGCGACGTCTGTTGTGCGCATTACGAAATCCAGGGGGAGGGAAAGGAAGAAAGTATTCAGTCGCAGGTAGTGAATTCGCAATTACAACAACAACAACACTTTATTCCGGCACAACATTGCATGGTGGGGATGGAGGAGGAAAAGCTACATTTTCCCCTTTTAAAGTCAGAAAAACGTCAAAGAGCCCCTTTTGGGCGACGTTTCTCAACTCATTTTGTCGCCAATTGTAGGTCAAAAAAGGTAAATCTCCCTCTTCCTAAACTCTAAGAAGAATGGGTACAACCTTTGGGCGCTATGGATTCTGGGATCGTTTGGGTGTACAAGCGTTTGTTATGATTGGGCGATGGTATTCAAAGTAACTATTAACCAATCATAATTTACGCTTGCCTCCGCTCCCCCCCCCCCCCCCCCAACACCCACAAACGATCCCAGAAATCGTTGCGTCGAAAGCTTGTACCCATTCTCCTTATACTTTCTGGAGTGGGGAATTGACCGTTTGAGGCTGGGTTTGGGTCGAATTTTATTATGGGACTGTTTTCGGAGACGAATTCAATACCACTCGTTATAAATATAAAAAGCGCTGGCGTCCCAAAACGATCATGTAACACTTGTTTTGCATACTTTGACGTTGTGCAATGTGCGTAAAACAACACCGACCAAAGCCCACGTGCGACGTCGAAAAATGAATAGCCCGAGAAAACAGCCCTCATTTCGCGACGCTTCAGTTCCAGTGGTTTTCCCGCGAAATGACGTCTGAGAAACGAGCCCAGAAATTCCATACTGATGACGTGTTACAACCTTGATCCGGGTAGTGCTTCTGATATCATGAAGCAAATTTTCAGAAGCACTACCGAGGTCTGGGTAGTGATGCGTCATTTGGATGGAAACAATAGGTGGCGTCCCAAAATATGGGCAATTTTCTTAGGCTAAAAAATGAAGGGAGGTAAATTTTAAAGTTTGATAAAGAAATTACAGAAAAAGTGAAAAATACGGTAATGTACTTGCTTGACTCATCGTGTGTTTTGTTTATTTTGCAGATCCAAATACTCTTCGTTATTTTTACAACCTTGGATTCCAGGTATGCATTAGTACCTATACGTTATCTTGGACGGCGAACTTAAGGGCTGATTTCCACTGTCGCGTAAAATTTACGATCGCAAATAGAATAGAGGCAATGTATGAAAGGTCGCACGTAAGCGTAAAAGTAGAACCTCGCTCAACTTCGTGTTTCATCTCAACACTTTTTATATTGCCTCTATTTTGTGTACGTGATAAAAATTTACGTCCGTTAATGTGCGTGGCCAAAAACGCGTCAGTGGAAATCAACCTTAAAGGAGCTGTGTCATGGCAGTCCAGTTCATTTTGTTTAATTTTGCCAATTACTCGCCCTCAATCGCTATGGAACTTAAAGTAAGCAAAGAAATTACGTGTAAATGACAAAATCAGAGATCCGAGACAAACAAATATGTCTCCTGAGCATTATTTTTGAAGTTGCAAGCAGCAGGGATCAGCTTTGAAAGACTGTTAGGCTAAACAGTTTTCAAAAACCCTAATTTCAATCCGTTTCAGTCTTCTTCAGTTTTGCCCATCCGTGGCATCTGTTGTTTCTGTTGTGTTATTTTAACATTCCTTTAATGTTTTAAGCGGTTATTTTTATGTTTCTCCTAATTTAACGAGCATTTTGTAATTTCTTAATTTGGCTGAATTTCGTGACACAGCTCCTTTGAGCAATACGTTTTTGAGCGACGCACTTTAACCAGAAATGGACTTCGTGCATCCCTAATGTAACAGAGAGCTCTAAGACGAGAACGGCTAAGAGAACGAGATTTTCCCAATACTAAGTAGTGTGCGCGCGCGAATCAGCGTCATTTTGGCGGGAAAATGTGGTAGCCGTCGTCAGTCTACTTCCAGTTTTGGCCAGAATGTCGTAGTGGCGAAAACAAGTTATCAAAAGTTAGGAATTTTATCATTGAGCGACTAGGAGAGGGCTTTACCTCTTTCGATGGAAATAAGCGTACTAACTTTGTGGTAAAAAAAGAATCATGAAGCTTTCCGGGGTGTCTATTTTTAGAGAGTAGGCGAGAAAACTTAAAATTAAATTTCGTCCTCGTAGCCGTCCTCGTCCTGGAATCTTAAGTTTTCTATTACCTGCTGGAGTTAAGGAGCTGCAAGTGCTTGTGAATACAAACCGACAACCGCATTTTTGCCTGGTATGCAAGCGTATTTTAATATCTTGTTTTTGTCTGTGTTTGTTGTCGCTAGTACCATGTCCATATGAGCCAGCAATGGGCAAACCAGCAGATGATGTTTTACCCTTCAATTTACCCAGTACCTTCCCAGGATCATATGCCGCCCCATCCTGCGGTGTCCGTAGGTCAGCAGCTTACCCCAGCAGTACCTCAAATGATGTACCAGCCTCAGCAAATGCAGGTAAAATATCTCTTTGTTCTTTTTTAGCGTTCTATCAGCACAGCCTTTCTTTCACTTGCTCGATTTTGGCCTGCTCAGAAAGACTGCATGAATCTAGAAAGATCTTTGTGGAGCATGCGCTGTATGTTGCTAGGATACAGTTTCGAACCCAGGCCTAATAGCCTTGAGCTTGGTAAAGAGGGCACAGTTGTGACCATCGGTTTATCAATAAACGGATGTTCGCACTCCGAAATCAGTTTGACGAAAGAGAACAATATTGACTAGTCCAGAACTTCGGACTTCGGTGCCTTCAAATGCTAGAGGCGAATCAGGTAGGGCGTCCTTTTCTCCTCCTCTCTGTGGAGCAGTGTGTGTATCTCTGTGCTCCTAACACTTAAAACCGTCGCGATGTAAAGTATTTCGCTTGTTAAACTATTTAAAGCTAATTTACCTTTTAACATCTAGGCATATCACCCATCCCAAGTCCAGCAAGTAGTGACAGAAAATACAAGTTTTTCTGAGCGAAATTCCTTAGAAAGGACAAGTCCTGGTCAAGCTTCGCAACAACAGCAGCAGCAACATCAACAGCAGCAAGGTATTCCTCTTCATCAGGGCCCGCCGTTCATCCCCAACCAGCACCACACAAACTGGAGACCCCGGTCTATGACTGGCTACCAAGGAAAGCAGTCGCATGTTAATGCACAATTCCAAAATCAACAGACTCCTCGCGGTCCCATGCAACATGGGGGTGGCAACAACAAGTACAAAAAGAAATTTAAACACCGCAATGATCAGTTCCCTTACGGTGCGCAGTCACATAATGCGCAGAATCAAGGCACCATGATGCATAATACGCATGGTTATTCTAATCCTTCGCAGACCGCTGGATCTTCTAATCCGTTCTATCTGCCAGGCGGCGACCATGGTGGCGGTAAGGGATCTGGAGACTACTTCCATAGCGGTCAACAGTATGGAAACTTTCACAGCAACGCATCATCGGGCATGACACAAGCCCCACATACCGCCCCCAACACGCGGGCTCAGTATCCCTAATGCGGGTCAAATAACTTTAAAATAGCCCATGATTTTGGGCAAATGGATTGCTTTGAAACACCAGTGCAATCAATTAGTAATGCAACTAACAGTTACTTCTTCGACAGTGTAGAAGTTGTTTAGAATGACAGTAAGCTAAATACGCTTTTGATGCAATACGCCGCTACTTCACTGTCCTAGAAACTTAGTGTTATGGTTCTGTTACATTGTCGCGTAGGGTAAATGTCTTTATAGGGAATAAATTGAACTGTGACGTGACAATTGTTGTCTCTTATTTTTAACCTAGTAGTTTTTACCGCAATGAGGAGTTTTTCTTTCAGCTGGGTCCTAAAGCAATCCCCGAGTCTCGATCTAAACTTTGAAGACTTCCCACGTTTTTTGTTCATTTCAATAGTTGCACCTTAAAACTTAAATATACCTGGCATGTGTGCTATGGCGTTGCAAGAAACATCTTTGCGAGAGTTGCACCATGTAGCATATAACAATCGAAAATACAAATCAGAACTGAGCAGTTGTGCTGTTCCGATTAATTTTACGGAGGGGTGGATGATGAGCTGCGTGCCGCGTTGCAAGAACAGAAAGCAAATCTTCTGAGAAAACAGGCGACACCCGCGAAATGACGTCAGAGGAACGACCGCAGAAATTCCATACTGATCACGTGGTTATGAAGAACTAGCTGGGAGATAATTAACAGTTATTGGACGAGGTTGAGCAAAATATCGTGATCAGGTCAGTTATTTGTCGAAGCTGAATGCTCAGGTAAATAATTGATGTGTGAGACACTGACAAATCACGATATTTAACGATTATTCCTCGAGCCCGAATGGGCTCTGAGTCAATAGCCCATTCGATCACGCTTTTCTCCTTCTTGCGATTGCTCTTGCTTGAAAAATGGCAGATTACTTCGCTCTCCGAAGATATTCATTAAAAAACAAACTTGGTGGTCGAATGATAAGACCAAAAGCCCAAATAACTGCGTACAAATAATGGTCTGTTCATGCGCAATGTCGTCCTACAAATAATATTCTGCTCATGCGTAAACGAAACCACGCTTTTCTCCTTCTTGCGAAAAATGGCAGATCACTTCGCTTCCGGAGGTATTCATTAAAAAACATACCTGGTCATCGAATGATAAAACAGTTATTGAACTCGGTTGTCGCAAAATATCGTGATTTGTCATATTTGCCGAAGGCTCAGGCAAATACTAATATTGATCTGCTCGCCACTGACAAATCAGGATATTTTGTTCAACCTCGTCCAACAATTGTTAAATATTTACTGTACTGTGTAAATGTCGGAAAAGTTAAGTCAACTGATTAACACGTTCTATGTACGAAATATTTTCTCTACCTTATTGTGATCTCAGGCTCAATACCTAGCAAAAGTCAAAGAGCGTTCAGTTACAATAAGAAACAAAAATAAACTACCAACGCCGAAGATTTTTATATGGAGAAGGGTTGAATGAACCTAAAAAAGCAAAAATAACTTTCAAATTCAATCCAACGGTTACTACCAAGCATTCTTAGCCTATATGCTGAAATTCTGAAATATCAGCATCGTAAACTAGTAGGGGAGGGAAATCTAGCATTTTTTAATGGTGCTATTTTGCTTATGGTCATTTTATTTTGCCTATTTTGTTTAGTTAGCTGTTCCGACATTACTCGTCTTCTCAAATTTTATTGGAGCGGCCTGTGAGTTCAGAAGCAGTTAATTAAAGAAACACTTCTTTTGGCGTCTTGAAGTCCTTTTTAATCTTTCAGGCCCTAAAACAATACACTGTGAATGAATATCCTATTGTAAATATGATTCGAACGTGAGGCGGCTAACTGACAGTCGCAATTCTTTCCATGGTGTTAAATTTGCGTAACATGCACTGAAAATGGTAGCGAAAGACCGTATGTTCAATCTATTTCTTCTGTCTATAAAACTGAACTGAAAAACATTCCCTCTCCTGTCCTATTGCGGTCAAATAAAAGGTTTTATAGTGTAGCGAAATAAAAAGTATAGCTAGAGATTATTATATTTTTTAAATAAATTCCAGTCCCAGCTGAAATAAAGATAACATCTACAGTACGGCTAAACCAAATGCAGGCCGGGAGTAATACACAGATCTTGATCACCCTAAATACGGGTATCATAATGTTTATTTTTCACGATGCAAATAGCAGCCCGCGCCATAGTCGGTTTAGAGTGTTTCTGAAAATGACCCAAGTTAAGTGAGGACAGATAAAAACTGAAATTAATAGGAGAAAAAATAACAAAATTTAAGGATTTTTCAGTTTTCTTGGTTCAGCAGACATAAGCCTTCAAAGTTTATCTATTAAAAGGTTCTTAAAATGTTACATGTAACTCCGCAATGGACAAATTAAGATACATTAGTGTTTACAAATATCATGCTGACAGCGAACTGTTTTTATCATAATATAGCTTCATGAATTGTTGTCCTATTATAAAAGAACTTAGCAACTACATATATCGAACATAAACGTAAATCTTTACATAATATTTACAATTCTGTCGTTGGTTGTTTGACTTGGGGGAAACCGATAATGCTGAACTTATTTGCCCAACAAAAGTTCAAATGTTTATCCGCTAACATAATTCCCCGCTGTCGAACTCGTACCTGAAAGCAGGTGTTTTCCTTTCTTCACTATAACAAATTTAGTTTCACAGTGTGACCGTTCTTTATATTTTAAACTGTAAGATGATTTTTTTAATATCCAAACATAAACTTTGCAGTCACTCTATGAACAAACAAGCTCAACACTTGTTCGTGCCATTAAGATATCGCTGCATGCGTGCGTGTGTTTTTTCCCCTTTTTTTCTTTTACCTTGATTTCATGAATATGTTTCCATTATTAGAATTAATACGCGGTAGATAAGTTTTCCGCTGAATCGTCAAGTTTTCCACCTTGTGGTTAAGTTCGTCGGCGACTCCAATTTCCACGTTTTCGCGGCTTTGTCCATTTTGCGAGCCAGGGATTAATGGCAGCTTGAAGCTTTCTGCTCCTTTCAGATGAGTCTCATCAACAACGAGTTTATCTCGCGACATGAAAGTACTTATTTTTGTAACATGTTTTTGTTTTTGGTTTTGTACAGTGTAAAACTCTGGCATGCTTAAGCTTCTTCGCGCCAAACTTTGTTCACTAGCCTCGGTAAACGTTTTCTGATTAGGGTTTTCCCATTGCGTTTGCCTCCGTTTTGTTCGACAGCCGTCTTGGGCTTTCATGAACTGCGGTCCTTCAGTGGCTACTAATCCTTGACATACCCCACCATGATCATCAATAAATGGCAAAGAAACACTCCGTTTTCTGTAGCTTCTCTTCGAATTCTTTCTTGTGCCTTCTTCTTTGGAGGCGATTGGTAAAAGTTCATCATCAGTTTCATTAGCGCTTTGGAAGCAGTCATTAGCGTAATTGCTAATTTCAGCGTCGGCCTCTATTTTCTCCATGAATACCGATAAACACAAAATTATCGAAAAACACTACTCTTGATACTCGGTACCTGATAATCCTTAGTAGAATTAAAATGAGCCAATGTCTGGTTCGGCAACCGATATAATAGTGCCTTAAATCTGCTAAAGGGCCGGCAACGAATCACTAGCGCTCCGGTTCTTTTCTTTTTTCCCAGACTTCCGCCAATATTTTGGTTTTTCTACATGTCACACGTCCATGAGATTACATAATTATTCCTTTAAGAAAAATCGCCGATGTCGTTTGTCAATAAAAGTCCTATAAAATTCCAGTGGATTTGTAGCCTCAGTCAAGTTTCTCAGCAGTTTAAACATCAAATAATATTATACTAGCAGAGGGTCGGAACACAAGGAAACCGTTGTATAGATCAGTTGTCCGACTTAAAAAAGGGAAATAAAACACTGTTTTAGCAGCATTCTTTTTGTAACTTCCTCGCTAAAGTATTCTCGCTTCTTACTATTGGACAGATCAAAAAGTTTTAATCGATATTGGTTTGTAATCTCTAAGCAGGTGGTGAAAGTAAACATTGGCGTGTTTTCTTCCTGTCTTCTTCGCACTCTTCTAAATTATTCTTTCAAACTTAATTAGCTGTTTTGCCAAATTCAAAGCTCAACTCAGCATCACGTCTCAGACGGATAGCTTGCAGCTGACATTACCGGCACAGGGAAACCATCCTCTGTTAGTTTGGTAGCTTGGTGGCCAAGTTCTCTCTTGTTACTGTGGGCCAGGAGCCCATCAAATTTGATAGGCTCCTGTGTGGGCGAGATAGCCACCCAAGGATCATTGCCCCCAGCAGTAGGGGAGGGAAGGGTGAGCCCGGGAGATCATTAGGCCACGAGAGGGGTATGGGATGCGGAGGATCTGAGGAAAGAGAGGGAAATAGGAGTTCTTAAAAAGCGAGAAGCGGGAGATATGGGGCAAAATTACGCAAAAATGCTTAATATTCGGTAATGAAAAAGGTGCTAAAAGGAGAAAGCCAGGGAACAGGAAGGGGAGGGACCTAGGAATGCAAAGTACGGAAGGAGGGGGGGTTGTTTGGACCCTCCCTATCCTCCCGGCCCACCCGGAAGGATTGGTTTTGTTCAACCTGCATGAAGCTATGCACTACCGTTACCTCACCAGACGTTTTCATTCTCCAGAAAGGTTATGTTTCCAGATCAACGCCACGATCAGCCAATGTACTCATGCATCGGATCAAGAATTCCGATAGGATATAAAATTTCGTATTGCTCAACTTTCCATTTTGTCGCCTGGGAAAACAAAATGGATACACATAAGCAAGAGCAAGAGCCATAATAGTCCTATTATGGCTCTTGGCAAGAGAGAATGAGCTACAATGTAGCTATTTCTTACTTTGCTGCTGCCCCTCCCTTGCCACTCCTCTCTGGTGACCACGTTTCTTTTGCACAGCGGATCCTACCACTAACACCAGTACCATTCTTCTTCCAGCACTTTAAGAAAAAATGGCCGCACGTGATGTCTGTGTTGCACGGATTGCACGAAAACAGCTGACATTTTTCGTTCCTTTTGTCCTTTTGCAGTGAGATAAGGACGGCAAAGATACCATGGCACTTAAAAAAGCGAGACAAATGTTGCTTGATCCCATCGAAAGTACACCAGGCAAAAATATCACCAATCCGGATGACGGTTCCGAAAGCACCAACAAGTTTGTCTCGTCACTTGTGATCAACCTTGCATTGGCTTTGGTGGCAATTTTTTTGTTTTCTTTTTTACGACCAAGACTTAAACGAATCTACTCGCCGCGACAGCTGTTGCTTGATATGATGTTTCCTCTCGGGAAGCTTCCAAACTCGTTTTTCGCGTGGGTAATTCCGGCCTTCATGGCGAACGACGATGATGTGTTCTATTATGCTGGCATAGATGCTGTTGTTTACATGCGATTCTTAAAGCTCTGTATCAAGATATCGCTTGTGATTATGCCTTACGGAATTGCAGTTTTGCTGCCTTTGAACTATTATGGCAAAGGAGGTTTATTTGGTCTGGATAGGGTTGCAATGTCTAACGTAAAGGAAGGATCCACGAAATTATGGGCACATTTAGTTGCAGCATGGTTTTATACTGTGATTATTTGTTACCTTCTGTACGAGGAGTGGAAAGTCTACATCATGTATCGTCAAGAATACCTTACTTGCGGAAAAGGTCACCAGTATGCAGTTCTACTGAGGGATTTGCCAGTCAAGGTACGTAAACATGTTTACAGCAGCGTAGGGGGATGGAATAGCCTTTTACTGCAAATACAGTAGTATCTCATGCAGAGCTTTATCACATTTTTGTGGTGAAAGTGTGAAATCTGTCTAACATAGTTGGATATCAAATACTGTTGTTTCATGTACAGTTGTAAGCATCAATAGGTGACTAAAAACCAAGTTGTAATAGGGTGCAAAGATGACATAAGTCACAATCCAGCAGCTAAGTATTGGAGAACCACCACAGAGGGGTGAGGGGGGGGGTTGGGTTGGGTTGGGGGTGTTGTAACTTGGAAGTCCAGGGACAAAGTTATTAAATAAAATGAACCACACTGAACATAACAGCTCTATTTCTTTTATCCCCATTCTCATACTGCACAAACAGATCAATTAATGTACATGTAAAACAGCTGTGATGTAACTTCATATAATGTACGGTTAACACAACTATCAGGAAACAAAGTCACGATACAACAGGGGGTACTCCCCTATATGGCCTACACGGGGATGTTCTGTTGGACAGGGTATGTTTTTTTGCCTTTCTGTCCTGAACAGGGTATATAATTCCATGGTAGTCTGTCATAAACAGGGTATATAATTTCACTTGAGTCTGTCTACAGGATATTGCCTAGATGAATTTTGTTTGTACTCCAATAATAAAATAGCAATGGCTGAATGCAAATTTGCTTTATAGCAATTGCCAATAAATGGCTTTAAAACAAGGCGGTGTGCATTTTGTCGTTTGTCCTAAACAAGGTCAGGGCTGTGCAATTCAGATTGGTGCCATGCTGTAGACTGATTACACAGGCACACTGTCAGATACCCCAATGTGTCAGGTTTCCCCCCTGATTTCAGGTACCACTTTGATTTGGTCTTCAGGTACTCCCTCTCCCAGTGGTGTCAAATAGCCCAAGGACAATTTACGTCAGGTACCTCTACTGTATCTGTCAGATGTTAGGTTGCATTAAACAACTTTCCTGGTCCCGGTTGCTCAAACATGGAGTAGCGAAATCCAACAGATAAAATACCCGTACGAAACATGCATCGCTCATGCAGCACTGCATTAGCAACTTACAAGCATTAAACAAATGGCTGCTAGAAGACTGTATGATAACTGCACTGGAAGCGCTGCCAAAGTTTCGTAAAAGGACTGTACAAAAGACATGTGAGCGCTGTCGAAGTAATGACAGATACCTGTAACTGTGCGAATCATGCATAAGCTAAGCACACTTTTATCTTGTGGAAAGTATTAGCCAGGAAAACCAATTGTGTTATCCACTGGATAGAGATTTATCCAGTAGATGGAATGATTGACCTTTTTCCCAACTGCAGCCTGTGCTTTACATATTGTGACCTTTAGACCTAACTGCTGTAGCTGGTATTTGGCATCAACAACTCCATCCACTGCTATACTAGCTGGAGTCAAAATAAAATGCCAACTAAGGCACTTGGCATCTTTAAAACACAAACACTGGTATATAGGTCATTCTTATTCTGGACTATTCTCTTGGGCTTGTTGTGTGGGTTGAGGGAATTTGGTTCTGCTTTGCATTATCTCCTGTTGTTGTACAGTCATGTTATCAATCTAAGGTATTGTTATGAAGGTGGGTTATAACAAGGTCAGCCTTACAGAAATAATAGAAATGTATGAGAGGTTTTACAAAAACATAATGTTATTGCTGTTTTCTTTTTCCTGTCAGTTCCAAAATGAACAGAGTATAAAAAGCTACATTGAAGAACTTTTCCCTGACCAGGTACAGTCCATCACAACAATAAAAGACAAACTTTAATTATTGTGCATAAAAGTGTTATGATGATGTATTGCATCAATTTTAATCTTACCCTGTTTGACCTGCTTATGATCCTCCTGTCTTGCCTACAAAAGATAACTAAATTAAACACAATGCATGAAATTAAACATGTTGGCTTTGTTGTTTAATTCTGAATACTGCTCTCTGTTGGGGTGGCTAGGATTCATTTGACTAAAACTAAAGTCTGAAAAAAGGTGGGCAAAAAGGTAGTTCATTTATCTTTTATTATAATAAAAATCATTACCATCATCATCGTCATCATCCATCATCATCTTTACCAACATCATTGTCATCATCATCATCATCATCATTATTAACATGATTATGGTTATTATCTTCTTTTGGTGCCTGCTTCACGGCAGGTACAATGTACATGTACGGCAATGCCGGAAATTTTAGTCCCATCATCAAGTCACAACAAGCTGCCCTAGACTTCAAGAACTCTTTTATTATTACTATTATTATTATTATTATTATTATTATTATTATTATTATTATTATTATTATTATTATTATTATTATTAGTCCTTTGTCATAGAGAGACAGTCATAAAGAGTGAGAACAGCATGGTTCAACCAATATGGATCGCTATGACTTAATCCTGTAAATTTATATTTTTCAATATGTTCTATACTTGTTCTGCTTTGCTCCTTAGAGTCTTTTTTCTGGCCATGCACTAGGAACCCTAAAGGTAGATTTTGAATACATTTTTCAGAAAGTGACTGACTTTTACAACAATTCTTTTTGTCTTAAGGTTGAAGATGTCATAGTGGTTGAAGATCTATCAAGATGGCAAAAATTAGTAGATAAACATGACAACCTAGTTTGGAAACTTGAGCGTTCTAGAGTAAGTAAATGTAACTTTTGATGCTTAATTTACAATAGAACTACAAGTCATACTGGTAAAATGTGCCTCTGGAAACGATTTAAGATGTATTTACACTGTAAGGTAACAATCATTGAATCTTATTTTTTACCTGTAGGCATTGTTGCAGTAAATCATAGAAGTCGTATAGCGTTCTGAGTGAAGAGTTTGCCAATAATCTCATGGAAAATGTGTTTTAGCTAAGTAGTTTTTTTAAATGAAAGGCCATCCCCTTCTTTTTTTTTCGTCTAGCGTCGAATGCATTTCCTGATGTTGGGTCGGTCGGTCGGATTGACAAAAAAGACCTAAAAAGAAAAATCACAAGAAGTCTTGGAATAGGAGGCCTTGGTACCCCAGGATGACGTTAAAAGTTAACATTCACATATTTGGATTGACAAAATGCACAATATACTGTCAAAAATGTTCAGGTTTTGTTCCTGTTTTTCTCTATGCTGTTACTAAGCTCATGTTTCAGATGAAAAGAATTATTTCAAGAGAAAAATGGTTTAACTACATCATTACTTTTTTTTATTTGAAAACATTATGCAAAAAAATTTGGGTCGGTCGGACGACCCTAAACGGAGAAAAAAAAGAGGATAGCTTAAAGGAGATCATCTCCATTATGGATGCAACCTTTGCAGTTGTGAAAAGAAAGCCAGAAAAAATTCAGGCTTGTAAGGGTTTTGAACCTTTGACCTAGAGCTGCAATACCTTAAAGTGCAGCAGTCTTAATATTATGTTTTACCTGTACATCAAAATTCTGTATAATTAGGGCTTTCTACATTGTAAGCCTTGTATAGTTATTTCAATATTAGAATAAATTTCACCTAACCAATGGGCAAGTCCCAGATACTGACTGGTGTAGTTATTAAATAATTTTCAACCTTGCTCGCCATTGAGCCTCCACTTGCTCTGTGGTTAGAGCTGGAACTCGGAGGGTTGTTATTTCGATCTTCACCTGGAGTTTTTTCAGAGTTTTCCGGTATAAGAATTCTCCCTCTTCCTATTTACATTGTACAGTCTTGGTCTTGTACGCTGGTGGACGGCCCATTTCAAGCAAGCCCTTGATACAGTCCACTATGACTGATGTAGTTATAATAAATTTCGACCCTGCTCGCCATTCATAGAGCCTCCAGTAACTCAGTGGGTAGGGCATCCAAACTAGAACTCGGAGGGGCATGAGTTTGATTCTCATTCCCAGCTTTCTGGTATAAGAATATATTATTCTCCTTCTTCCAAATTAATCCTATGTCTATAGTTAAAAATAATTATGAAATGTCTTGTTTTGTTCCCCTGTGAATTGCCAGCTGTCTCAAAAACTGATGGCAGCTTATAGCTTTGATTGTTACAAGGATGAGCAGGTCTTTTCCTTTATTTTGAAGTTCTCATAGGGGATCACTCAGTCTCTCTCAACAGCAATTGAATGGGAATGCTAATCGTTTGTTTTTAACTTTGAATATCATATAAAGTAATAGAAATGAGATTATTTTAAATGTTATTTTACCGTAATGCCTTGGTAATTAACAACATATTAATAACCAAGTTTTTAGCTAAAAGCTCTCAGAGGTCACCATCTTCAAAGTTTATCTCATGATTGCTTTTAGAACGTGGCCATTAAGGAAAGCTTTAGTTGTACTTTCTGTCTGTTTTCCCAGAAACGATGTAATATAAACCTTTGAATATAATTTTACTATGGAATTTGGCTTATTATGATGTTTTTGTTATGTGTTGCTTTTAGACAATTTATGAAAAAACTGGAGAAAGACCTACCCACAGAGCTTCCCCATGTGGTTCAGAATTAGACTCCATTACACAGCATGAAAGTGATTTAATGGTAAATGATTAACCTTTTAGTACAAAGTATGACATTAGTACAATCAGGCCCCATTTCTTCAAAGGGTGGATAGTCAAAAGTGCTATCTTATCCAGTGGATAATATAATAATTTCCCCAATACTATACAACTTAATACCCCAAAGGGGTGGTGAATAGTGGCGGTATATACCGAGATGCGAAACCTCGAGGTATATATCTAGCACTGTTCACCAACCCTGAGGGGATAGTTGTTTTAGTGTTTACTAAATCAGTTGGATAAAACTGAAAAAAAGTAACTTTTCGTAAATTAAAAACTTCACTTAGTAGGAGCTTTATTTACAATTTACAAACATTTTGGGGATTTTGTTAAGTGTATTTTACGATTTTGTTGCAAATTCAGCATGAAAATAATTTCTACCTACCAGTGAACACCGACAAGCCAAAGTTTGTCGCCTTTTTGGTAATTGCTTGTACAACTGTTTCATTTATCATACAAATTTCGTCATCCGAAAATGTCTCAAAACGAGATGGCATCATGCATAGGCTCCGGTCGCAAAATAGGTGAATAGCCAAGGATATTCCAAGTTACGGGAGCCAATCAAAATGCACGAAAACTGCTATTCACTTATTTGGTAAATATTAAATGTACTTATCCACTGTATAGTGATTTATCTGGTGGATAGTGCAATTGGGCTATCAAGGCCCAGTTGTTCAAAAGCTGGATTGCAATCCAGCTTTTGAACAACTGGGCCCTGATCTCAGCTATAATTGACAAAAAAGTGTTACTCATGCTTAAAATAATGAACCCTTAATACTGTTATGCGATACAGTCATTGCAAGCTAAGCTGGAGGCTGAGATGAATCGTGACCACTCTATCCTTCCTGCTGCTATTGTCATTTTCCGCACTCTTCGTATGGCTACTACAGCAGTCCAAGTGAGATGGGATAATTCCCCCCTGGCCATGAACATGGAACCAGCCCCAGAAGTGTCCAACATGATTTGGAACAACCTTGCATTTGGACTTTGGCGAAGGTACAGTAGTGTTACTCTCTTGAAGAAATTCATTAGGCTAGTAACTTCAAATATATACTAGAAATGTTCTTAAAGCACAGCCTGAAAGAAAAATCCTAACCATCAGAAGACTATTTAGGGCTACTAACACCTGTGAGGTTTTTAGTTCTGATAAAAAATAAGATGGCTGTCAGTCATCATTCTGTCAGCATCATCAGGATTTTTCTTCCAGGCTATGCTTTTATAAGAACATTTGAATAGATACAGATATAAGTGTAGTGACACTTTCACCTAAAAGTTATCAAGCGTACCCCTCAAAATTCATTAGTTGAAAGTTGAATCTGTTATTACGGGGTACATTTCAGATTCATCTCTTCATTCCTGCATGTGTGACTAGTGAGCAGTGAATTCAGGTAGTTATGAAACTTCTGCCAGCTCAGTTTTCTTAATTGCTATAAATGTCTTCAAAGGAACTTTCTTCATTCAAAGATTTTTCAATCTAACTGAATACTGGGAAGTTGTGGCTAAAACTTCACTGTTTATTATGCTTGCAGGGATTTTGAATTGAATTTGATACTGGTTGCAGCAACAACTAACAGACTTAAATAAATAAAACTAATCCCTCATTCCATGCCAAAGGGCCAATATAATAAGGTATTCATTTTTCTCAACTATGCCTTTCTTACACATGTAAGAGTAATCGTATTTTTTATTTGTTTACTTTTTGTGACAGGAAATTTTGCACAGCTCTGGTTTATGTAGCTATATTCATGTTGGTGTTTTTCTGGGCAACACCTGTTGCATTCATATCATCATTAATTACATTAGAAAATATTGCAAAAAAGGTTCCTTTCTTAGATCCAGGTAAGTTGAGTTACATTATATATTTACAGTTAACTCTCACCCTGCAGAAACCTCAATATAACAGACACCCCAATAATACAGACAGCAGCTAAATCCCAGGCCAAAAATGAATAACAGACTTGTGACTGAAATAAACCCCTGCTATAATGGACTCTCGCTAATGATGACACTAACTAGCGTGCAAAGAAAGAAGTGTCCGATAGCCTGGGGCTAGTGGATTTTGCTATTGGGCTAGTGAATTCTGTTTTTAACTTGCCCGATGGGCAAGTGATATTTTTTTAGGAATTCGAATAACAGAAGAACTGTAATCAATCCTGCTCATCAAATTTTTTTTGGGCTAGTTGAAATGAATTTCGGGCTAGTACAACCTAGCTACAACTTGCCTGAATGGCAAACTGTAAAACTGACTTTCTTTGTACCCTGCTAACTCAAGGTTCCTACAGTGTGTGCTATTACAGCAAGGAGCCCAGAAGTGTAACTGCTTTTAATTTATTCACATTCTTTCATACAGATTTAATCCAATCAAAAGTCAGCTGGAAACTGTCCTTGACTTCTGATTGGTTAATTTCTGCATGAAAGAATGTGAGTTAATTAATTAAAGGGGGTCAGACTTTTGGGCTCCTTGCTGTAAGGGAGTTGACTGTGCTTTAAAAACATTCCCGTACCTATAAAGATAGACAATTTCCTAATCTTGCTGCTAAAATGAGGCTCCTTCCATTGCCAACCTCAATTTTGTGCACTTCTGAGCTAGGAAAACATAGTATCAGTCTTCGTCATTAGGGGCCTGCATAGCAAGCATTTCTAATTAAGATATTATTTGAAAGTCGGAGCAGACGCAATAAAATGGAAGGGGAAGGGTAGGGTAAAAGAGGAAACTCCATTCCCGCTCCCCCTTCATTCCTTGTTTTTTTCATGAGATTGTGTAAAAAAGTATGATAATATGTATAATAATAATATTATTGTTATCTATTATTTTTCATTCTTGTGGCAGTTCTGAGTTACTCCACGTTTGTGAGAGGAATTATTGAAGGATTTCTTTCCAGTGTTGCACTCTGGGTATTCTTTGCCATTTTGCCATTGGTATGTTGTTGTTCCTACAGTTAACTTAAAGAAATTTTAAATATTCATTATGGCGCTACTTAGCCTGTTCCAGGCTCCAAGATAGTAATGTGCAGAGATCGTGGAAATTGATACGAAAAACGCGGGGTGGACCGGGGAGTGGGAAAGTGTCTCTTCTTTTCCCGCCGCCGCACATCCTATTTTTCCTTTACCTTGTTTTCGTGGCATCTCTTTCATCTAAGAGCCTGGCTTAGGCAAGTCATTACTGTGGGTAGCAAGTGGCCTTGCAGCTGTATGTGCAAAATGTGTGTGAATGAGTAACTGCAGAAGACTGTAAGCTGTTGTGTTGTTGCTTGATGCTTGGCCTACTTTGGCAGTCTCACCACGTCAAGGAAAAGAGAATAGGGAGTTTAAGCAAATCGCTACGGCGACCTCTACTACGGCGGCCGGAAGTAAAAAAGCCCCGAAATGACGCAGTGCGCATGCTTGGAAATGACCTTTCGCCGTAGCGCCAAATCCTACGACGTGAAGAGCTGTCTCCTGGCGTAGTCGCTACTACGTGAGTATAAAAATCGACTCCTCTCCTATTTTTTACGATCACTGGTTTTAAAAGCTATCATAGATTGTTTTTCATTTTATCAAGAAAGTATTCGAGGCTTCTGGTTTTCCAGTAAATACGCTTTCCTTGCGTTTTCTTAGTTTGAGATTTCGATCCTCAAGCGAGTGTGCCATGAGCTCTATGCCGCGCCATGGCCGCAGAAAATCCGCCAGTACAAACAAAGGCTAGACGAAAACCGTAAGCACGACTGTTAGCAATAGAGCTAAATGTCACTGAAGGTTGTTTAAACAAGAATAGAATAGAATATCTAAAACGCTGAATTTGTTGATTTGTTCTTAAATGGGGTACACTAGCAGCGGTATCGCTAGCGGTATCACTAGCAGCCTACTCCGATCTTCATCTGTAGTTTTCTGTTTTGTGTACGAATCGCCCTCTGATGATGTTTACTATCAATATTCTTCTTGGCCAACGAAATTTTTAAATTGGCCGATTTCTTACTTGACCACCATTGAATTCTGTTGTTGATAAATTATAGCGAAAGCAATTGAGCAAGAACCGAGCTTGAAATTTGGCGAGCTACGAGATGTACTCTCCCCAAGACACCGCATCCACGACCGCCGTAGTAGAGGTCGCCGTAGCGATTTGCTTAAACTCCCTAATGTGTTTTTATTTGATTTTGCAAGCTGATATGTACAACCTGTGATTTCTTCTTCTTTCTCCAGGTTTTAGAGAAGCTCACTAACCAGGAAGGCATAGCATCAAAAAGTGAAGTCGCCAAATCTGTCTTGGGAAAACTTTACATCTTTGTGGTAATGTGGAATTTGTCTGTTCTTCTAGGGTGTACTTAATCACGAGTTTCGGCAGAAATTTCTTAATAATATATAAAATGAATATGTTACTTCGTGGAAAAAATCGGCTTTTTTACGCTCTCGTTTTTGTATAAATCTCAATCGATTCCCCAAGAACACGTGCGCTAAATGAACACGGTACGCGCGCACTGTCCATGAGGTGTTCTATATTTTCAAATTTAATGGAATGCTCGTAAGAATTTAGCTACTGTTAAGTGATGTTTCACTGCTAATTCTCGTTGTTTTTGTTTTCCTTTACAGATTGTTAATCAATTTCTGTTTCTTTCTGCTGGGTCAGCAGCTTTATCAAAAGTGGAGGAACTTGCTAAGGAACCTGTTAAGATCACTAGCTACCTGGCAGAATCTCTTCCAGCGCAGTCTACATTCTTCATCTGCTATATCATGCTGCGCTCATTTACTGGGCTTTCCTTGGAGCTCTTGCGTGTTGTTGACCTTATTGTCATTCCTGTTAAACGCAGATGGTTTTGTTACACACCGAGAGAGGACGAAGCTGCATGGAGACCGCCCCCCATTATGTACGACCGTGTGGTATGTCACTGTACATTCAGGGGCACCCAACGTCAATTTTCGGAAAATATCTGTTCGGAAGATGATTTGAGATCTAGAATTTTCGGATGACTTATTGTAATACCTCTTGCTTGCCTGCCTCTCCTAGGATTTTCGAACATTTAAAAAATGGTATAATTGCCCATTTTTAACGGATTTTTACCCTAAAAAGGTCACCTAGAATTTTCGGGAGCCTTTTTTTCGGGCTGAAATTTTCGAAAAGGTAAGTTTTGATCTCTGTAATTTTCGGATCACTAGGCTTTCAGCTTGGAAATCCGAACAGATGAAAAATTTTGGGGGGATAACAATATGCCTATATCTACCGTTTTAAATACTAAAATACGTTCAACAATGCTATGTTTTGAACTATATTCTTGTTGGGTGCCCCTGTACATTGTTCTACCTGCTTACATTTTTTTACTGCAGCCTTTGAGAAGATCCGCATCGGCAGATAGTCTCAAGTCTTGTGTTTGTACAGTGACTCAACGGCCGCCCTGTTAGCTCAGTTGGGAGAGCTCCGGCCGAAACAAATCTCAGGGTCTTAAAATAATTAAGCAAAAAGTGTTGCGTTTTTGGTGACTTCTGCAAATAGTTAGACGCTCTGAACTTCTCGGATAAGGATAATAAATCATAGGCCACGTCCCACAACGCTTTCTCATGTAAAATTGCTCAAAATCGGACGTAATAGTACCCACACACGCATCGTTAAGAGTACGTGGTCCCTGGGGTGGTGGTCTATGAGTCTCTGCCAGCCTGTGTTTGGGCTGGTTGGAATAGCTTGGAGGGATTCAGAACGAATGAGGCCACAACACAAATGCGCCCACAAATCAGGGTATTTACCGGGTCCTGGAACCCTCACTCAGGAACTTAGGACCTCTACGTCACTTTCTCGAGTATAAATTTTTAATTATCCTATCTCCGCGCGCGTTGATCACACGCGCTCCCACGTCACACGACATCTAATGCTAACTTGTGTAGCTTTCAATGAGGGATTCTTTGCTGCGAATCTTAATTATAACAAAACACAAGGCACTTAAGGCACTTAACAAGGCATTTTTGTGAAAGTAATTTTCCGAAGGGTTTCTGGTTTATTGATGTGTTTGTCGCAGTTTTTCTTTCCTTTTTTCGAAAGCGTAAAGGTACGGTAAATCAGGCAACAAGAAACATGCAACTTGTCTTGCAACATTGCTGCAATACGAGCAACATAAACGTGCAACTTGTTTTGCAACATCGCTGCAATACGAGCAACATAAACGTGCAACTTGTCTTGCAACATCGCTGCAATACGAGCAACATAAACGTGCAACTTGTTTTGCAATATCGCTGCAATACGAGCAATATAAACGTGCAATTTGTTTTGCAACATCGCTGCAATACGAGCAACATGAACGTGCAACTTGTTTTGCAACATCGCTGCAATACGAGCAACATAAACGTGCAACTTGTTTTGCAACATCGCTGCAATACGAGCAACATAAACGTGCAACTTGTTTTGCAATATCGCTGCAATACGAGCAATATAAACGTGCAACTTGTTTTGCAACATCGCTGCAATACGAGCAACATAAACGTGCAACTTGTTTTGCAACATCGCTGCAATACGAGCAACATAAACGTGCAACTTGTTTTGCAACATCGCTGCAATACGAGCAACATAAACGTGCAACTTGTCTTGCAACATTGCTGCAAAACGAGCTGAATAGCGATGTTGCACGTTTTACCAGCCACATCAAACCTGTTTTGCAACAAATCAGGTTGTTAACAGGTTTGAATGAGGGTGGTAAAACGCGCAGCATCGCTTTTCAATTTGTTTTGCTGTAATGTTGCAAAACAAGTTGCTTGTTTATGTTGCTCGTTTTACGGAAACGTTAAAAAACAAAACACAAGACATTTAACATTTTAGTGAGATACGTTTTCCTAATGGTGCCTGATTTGTTGATGTGTGTATCGCAGTTTTTTCTTTCCTTTTTTCGAAAGGGTACTTCCATTTCCTTTGACGCTCATTAGAACATTACACATAGGTAACGCTTTGTTTCTTTCCTTTCTTGTTAGTACACCGATCACTTACTCGTACTGGTTGTAGGATTATCATACTCGGCGTTAGCTCCTCTTATCACTCCATTTGTTGCGTTGTACTTCGGGCTGGGCTACATCGTATGGATGCATCAGATACTCTGTGTATACATCCCAGTGTACAGTTGTGGAGGTCTTATGTGGCCAAAGTTATTTAACAGGTAAAAACAAAGCCTTGTGAGCCAGTCCAGCAAATTGATTTTTCTCAAACTGGTGTCGCGGTGGTGATGTTTACAGGATTTTTCCTCGAATCGGAGTCGATCATTTATTGTGCTCTATGCCTTACAGTATCATAATAAGTCGAATTCGTTTCATTATGGGGGGGGGGGAGGCTTTTATCCGGGGGGGGATTTAAACATGGATGTATTTTTTTGTTTGCTTACAGGTATATGGGCGTGTAACTGTGGAGTTGGGGGGTTGGGGGCCTATGGGGGGGGGGGGGGAGCTTATAGGCAGTAGCTTACGGTACTTTATTTAAAAATACCGTAAAATTCCGAAAATAAGCCCCGGGGCCAGGAGCCGATTAGTAATCGGCTCCTGCAGGGGCTTATATTTTTCAAAGGCCCTTTATGAGGGGCTTATTTTTGGAGGGGCTTATATTCGGAGAGGCTTATCTACGGAGGGATATTTGCGTTTCAAAATTGATTTGGCTAGCCTTATAGCTTGAAGGAAATTTACCGTTTTTGCTTTGTTTTACTTTGTATTTGAGGGCAATTTACAAGTACAAGCCTTATATTTGGAGGGGCGATTTAACGGAGGGTTTTTGCGTTACGAGTTTGGGGGGCTTATACATGTATCTTTATCTTTATTAAAGATGAAACAACAACAACATGATATTAATTTGAGGAGGACTCGGAAAAAAAATCCGAGTCCCAGATGGGATTTGAACCCACGACCCTCCGTGATCTAGTCGGTTTCATCTTTAATATACTCACTTTGGAGGTTGGTTGGCCGCATCTTTGATATGCTTTAAGGTGACAGCGCGATGCTGTTAGTGAGTTCTTCACTTCTTGTGTGCCTATCATTACTTGGCTGTGTAGCCGCGTGATGCGGTTCCAGTCGAGACCCACAAATTGGCCCTTGCTCACCATAGAGTCTCCAGTAGCTCAAGTGGTTAGAGCATCCGACTAGATCACGGAGGGTCGTGGGTTCAAATCCCATCTGGGACTCGGATTTTTTTTCATAGTCCTCCTCAAATTAATATCTTTATCTTTACAGGGTTATCGCGTCAATGATTGTGTTTCACCTGCTCATGATGGGAGTTTTGAGCCTGAAGGAATCATTCATCACCTCAGCGGCTATGGTTCCTCTTCCAATATTTACTTTTCTGTTTTTTGCTTTTATTCAACAACATTTTGTTGGAGCCTCAATGTACCTATCCCTCAGCATGGCGTCGGGTTTACAAGAGGCTAGTCCTCATTTTCTCCAGGTAAGTCTACTAACGTTGTAAATGAGTTGAACCCACGAGTCATGTCATAAGTTGATCGCTCGAGTGACTGTAGCCCTTAATAGGACTGTGGTATTTGGTTTGTATATTTTGCTGGTATATATTCCCCTACTTTTCCTTAACATTGTCGAGATTGAGCGCTTACCGTCCATCTTGGTTTCAAATGTACCGAGGCGGGAGGGGGCGGGCCGGTACATATGAAACCAAGATGGCCGCTCGTAACGTTAGGTGCTCGATCCCGTGGATCTTACGGAAAAATAGAGGACTCTGAACAGTCTACCGGTTTGTATATCTAAATATCAGAGCAATAAGGATTTTCCTACTTGTTCTTTTAAACAGAAGGTATTTTTCCCTCGAAACCTTACAATTCTCAAGGCCAGGAGCTCCTTTCAAGACCAAAAAGGACACTAAAAATTATTTCTCTGAAATCGTTACGCGGCTTTTATGCTCTTTGCCTCAAACACCAGACAAAGTGTAAACTGTTAATCGTATGTATATCGCCTATGTACCACACTTCTTTACTGACCGTGTACTATTTGAAAAACACGGTTCTGAAAACAGCGCGTTATGTCCTTGTATATATGAGTTTAGCAGAAACCAGCTATCACCTGATGAAAGGTAATCGAAGACATCCTTGCACCGTGTGCATTCCGGATTCCAGGTACTAGATTCTGGATTCCTTACCAGTGGAACTTGGATTCCGGATACCAATCTTTTGCGGGATTCCGGATTCCTTGAGCTGAATTACGGATTCCAAAGCCCAGGATTCCAGATTCCACGAGTAACATTTTGCTAGTGGAAAATTTGGAATCTTGGGCTTTGGAATCCGAAATACAGCTCAAGGAATCCGGAATCCCTCTAACGATTGAATCCAAACATTTCATTGACAAAGACTGGAATCCAGTACCTGCAATCTGGAATCCACTGCGTGGAATCCAGAATCCAAAATTGTCTTGGATTACCTTACATGGGGCGAATTCTATAAATCACGAGAGAAACTTCTTTGGCAGAACTTTGGCTTAGTAGTTCTGAATTTGTAGGATTTTCCCAAAGGAAATTTCAAGTTGTGTTGTATTTTTTTGTTGTATTTTTTTTCTTTGGCCATTACCAGGAGTGAAACGTTTTACAGTTTTTGGTATATCTTTTAACTTTTCAGGATGTTGCTCGACGTTATGTCAGAAATCATCAGTTGCCACCAACGTATGGTCGCAGTACATCGTACTTTAACGGAGATTATTTGTATGAATACGAGGAGATATCCTCTGATGTAGCACCAGATGCGTCCTGGTCAAGAGACTCACCAAACGAAGAACTTGCTTAAATTTCCCTGAATATCGGCGTAGCGTGGAGAATCGGCCGTAATTACTGTGTCAGTGTCTCAGTGTAACTTCTCTAGTCCTGCATTCTAGTTCGGAGTGGTAGAAAAAAGCTGAACAAGCCAGGTTAGGATCAAGAGACACGTTTTGTCTAGTCTGTTTATGAAACAGAAGACTTTAAATGAAAGACTCGTGACTTAATCTAACCAAGAAAAGGACAGATTAAATAATTTTATATTTAGGGGACGGGTATTGCTAGCCGTGAATGCCGCAAGTGTTTAATTATGTCTTGGTTCGTATCTTCCTACTTATCCAAATAATCAAGAAACCTATAGCCTGTTCCAGGCGTTCAGATAGTGGGGAGCGGTGCGAAGTAAAGAGGAACGCGAAAAAATAAAAACGAGGGAGGAGGAGAGGTGAGAGAGGGAACCGCACCGCTCTCCTCAGTTCCCCCTCTACTTTTCATCGCTTTCTTTACTTCGCACCGCTCCCCACTGTCTGAACGCCTTGAACAGGCTAAGAAACCTAGCAAATATTATATTTTTAACATGAAACATAGATTACTAGCATTAGCTAGGAATCCTTGAGGCCTGTTTAGACTGCTGACCTGTTTTGGGGCCATCATCCTGTGAATGTGACAGTAGCGTTTAGCTTTATCTAGAGTAGCCTGCGTAGCAGGCGCTGGCTTTTTCAGGGCGAAGGGGAAATTTTCGACGCAGGCGCCGGTAGCCGCTACAGTCCGTTGGGTGATGTATAAGACCCCGGTGGACTAACCAACCATGTAAACCCCGTTTACATGGAGGGAAGGTTACCCTCCTTTAAGGGTCGTCCTATACTCAGTTTTTTTTGCTCCTAGATTTATTTACAGTAGAGGCAAGGTCCTAGGAGGTGGGAGAGGTGCCCTATGTGTCCTTTAGTTTAACCCTTCCAGCAGGGTTACCTTTTTTTGCCATGTAAATAGTCGTGGGAGGGTGTCCCTCCTAGGAGTGTGAAGTCTCGTGTGATCAGTTCACGGTTGGATTTGTTGTATTTGTTCTAAAATACTAATAAAGATCGGCGGTCTTTTTTAAACTTGTACAAAAGCAGAAACCCACCGTACTGAACGCCGTTGCAAATGACACGAGCGCCAGCATCAAAATGCTTTAACGAGCAAAATCCCTCCTTTGTTCGCCAGTTTGGTTTTTGCATGCCTTGCAAGCACTTCACGGGAAGATCAAGTCCTTGCCTTTACCCTTGCGCAGTCCGTAGGTCTTATTATTTCCCCGTGGCCTTTGCGTTTCGGGTCACGTGGTCCGAGCGAGTTTGTTCGTCTCGCATACGTCATGGAAATGCATTGACGTAGAAAGCCTGGGAAGGCGGCCGTACATGGACTTGGCAAGCTTTGCCCCCCACCTCATGTTAAGGTTGCTTGGAGCCAGGATAGTCCTTCTGGGAGAGTTACCTTCCTCTCATGTAAACAGGGCCAAAGGTTAAGATGATGTTAATCGCTTGCTTGGGCGCGGCGGTGTCTGTAAGCCGTCGAGCTCAATTGTGACATAAAAGAACCCACTGCTTGAAGAAGCAAGGGCGCGTAGGCCTCCTTGGCATCAGTGGTCTCCCTTATTTTTATTGTCATTGGTTTGGGCGTCAAGGGTGAGAGCGCGAAAAGCGACAGAAAGTTCGCCGGTTACTCCGCAATTCAGCCACCGGTTGTAAGTGATGTAATTGGCTCCGTTAGTTAATTCTTTCTCGTATCTTCCGAAGACAAAAGTGCGATAATCATAAGCTAGTTAGTTGTGAGCTGGAGTTTCATCTATACATTCAGGGGCCTATACATTACGATTCGCGTTGTGGACTTTTAAATATGCCAAGTATTTCGGTTCGAACAAACATATACTTTCTAACACTTGTGTTAAAATAAATAAATAAATGAATAAGTCGATAAATAAATAAAATGACAAGGTAGATAAATAGGAAATAAAAGTGACCGAAGAATAATAAAAAATAGAAACCATCGGAAGAATTTAGACTTTTGACTTTTCTTGTGCTTTTTTGAATGGGCACTGCATGACATTGACCGGTGGGTAGGCACGGGTGCAAAAATACGAGTAAAGAATAAGCAATATCAGTCACACCGACATTCCAATATTATATATTTTGTAATATTGCTTCTCTCTTGTTTCTGTTAGGAAATTACTAAACCCCTTTGTTGATTAACATATAAGCTACGAGATACTTTCCTTCACCGTCGCCAGTTCTCTAAAAATAACTATTTGAGATTATCGATTTAAATGTTCTCAAAACATAGCCAGTCTTAACGTCTTAATGATGCTGACAGTTTCGATGACTGTCAGCCATCTTTATCAAAACTTGGAAAACATTAAAAGTGTCTGAAGGTGTTAAATTTTAATTTTTTCCAAGTTTTGATAAAGATGGCTGACAGTCATCGAAACTGTCAGCATGATTGAGACGTTAAGACTGGCTATGTTTTGAGAACATTTAAAGCGATATTAACTTCACTAGCCTGATGAATTTCTTCAAGACCTATTTGAGATTAGCTTGGATTAAGGTAGAAAAGGGGATCCATACGTCATTTACAGTGTATTTTAGTGGTTTAAATTTATCCTTGGTTTTTTAAACCTTCTTTCCTTTTTTTTTTCAAAATTAAACTCAGTCATGCATTACCAAATCCCGTAGCAAAGGAAAAAATAGAAACCATGAATACAATTTTACCAAGGCAGATACTCGACGACGATGTGAAATGACCCGGCCAATATTTTGGAAGTTCTCCTGAGAACGTGAAGGGATATGCGATAAACTTTTCTGGATCTTTCTATTATTCGTGAAAGAAGTTTGAAAGGACGCGGAAGTCAGTTTTTCAGTCACAGTTTCAATGGCGTCTCCATTGTCTGATCTGAAGGTCCCTCGTGTGATGCAAGACAAAGAAAAAAACAATCGTTTGAGACTTGATAGAATTCGATCGTATTGACCTCGAGACAATCCTTTAATATACAACTTGAATGCACCCAGTTTCTTACTAGAGTATACCTATAAGCGAACTTCTCTGTTTTGATTTCAGTCAAAAGTAATAGCTGTTGCGCTAATGAGACAAAATGTCGGAACAAACGCAACTGGTGGTAATTTTGAGCTGTAAATTTCTAGAATAGCGAAGCACACGTACTTGTCATGTTTGCTGATAATGATAATCACGCGATCACGGACGGTCACAATAAAGCTCGTGTCAACGAGCTTTGTTGAGAGTTTTATGATTCAGTTTACAATGATTTATACCTTACACTAGTAAACTCAAGTGATCCCCAGTATTCGATAAAGAAACAAACGTTCGAAATAAAATGTCACGCAATTCGAGAGTTATAATCATAACAAACTCAGCAAGTTTCTTTACTATAATACAAGTCCAATTTCTCCGTTTTCATTTCAGTCAAAAGTAATTTGTTTCTCTAATAAGACAAAATATGTCTGAATTACGCAATGGGTGGTGTTCTTTCTAATTATGAGCAGTAAAGTTCTAGATTAGCGAAGTACATGTACTCGCCATTTGTTTGCCGATTGAATGATTATCACGCGATTACGAACGGTCGCAAAAAAGGTAGAGTTTTAGGATTCAATTTACAATAAATTTAAAAATTACCCTGGTGTTCGCATCGCTGGTTCAAACCCTGGTGATCACCAAGTATTCGATAAAGGAACGTAATTTATTACTTTAAAACCGTCTATGATTTAACAGACATTTCTAGACGGAATATTCACATATGCGGTTGATAGGTTCAAGTTCACAATGCATCAGCTGTCGCCAGGGCTTACAAACTTCTGTCACGTGATCGTCGTCACTCTACCCTATTGGTTACCATTCTGGTGCTGTTTTTTGTCTCTTCGAATAATTGTTTTCGCAAAACGAATTAATAATACTTATTGAGGTCCTGTCATTCTAGTAAAATCTGTTAGTGTTGGGTGTAGCTGTCCGCTAACAGCTACACTACAAGAAGCCTTTGAAAATGTCTAACGATACGAGTGAAGCCGCGGAAGGCTCTGACACGACAAACACGTTTGTGTCAGCGCTTATTCTCAATTTGGTCATTTCAGTGGTCTGTTTAATCATATTTTGTCTCTTAAGGCAGAAACATCCAAAGATTTACTCCCCAAGACAGCTTTTGGTGGAAAGCCCCGCTCCCGGAAAACGTTCGCAGTCCTTCTTTTCATGGCTTTTTCCCGCGATCTTCGTCAAGGACAAAGAGGTCTTTCAGTACGCGGGTATCGATGCGGTCGTCCACATGCGGTTTTTGAAACTTTGCTTCAAAATATCGCTGGTGCTATTGCCGTACGGCATTATAGTCCTTATTCCCGTGAATTATTTTGGCGGAGAAGATTTAGGCGGGCTCGATAAACTAGCCCTCTCCAACATTACGCCCAAGTCGCCAAAAGTGTGGGCTCATGTGGTTGCCGCCTGGATTTATACATTGGTGATCTGTTACCTTTTGCACCAGGAGTGGAAAACATTTATCGTCTATCGCCAGGAGTATCTTAGCCAAGGGAGGGGCTATCAATATGCTGTGCTAGTGAGAGATTTGCCGCCAAAGGTAAGCAGGCATCTAATTTCACAACAGTCCTCCCTATTTTGCTTTTCCTAGCAAATAAATTAAATAGTAGTTAAATCAGAATCGCATCAACCGAATTTGTTACTTCGTGAAGTCACGAGGTTGCAGCAGCTGGAGATAAAAAAACGAATTTACCTTTCACATAAATAATAGATTAGAGGAGACAGAATGAATGTAAATTTCTTTTGTATGGCGTTACATACCGTGACACGTGTTGGGTTTGTCTCGAGCGTGTAATTTAATGGGGCGAAATTTTTGAATAGTGTACACTGAAGTAGAAAGATTCTCAGTTTTCTTTCAGAATAAAGAAAAAGAAAATGAATAAGAAACTAAGCAAAAGAAAATAGACAGCAAATATAAAAACGTACAATGAAAAGATTTTGTTATGCAAAGTCCGCTTTTTTTGTTTTGAACATGTTTTTTGAACAGAGGGCTTCTGCAGGTTACCCAAGCGTGTAATATCCGCTTTGTTGCACGTGGTTTCTTTTCCACTCGGATTGCATGAAATAAGAAATGGCCGAATAAATATTCACATGGAACTGTGAGACAACTGGTCTGAAAATGAAGAGTATTATGTAACTGTTTTGAAGTCTTTATAAGGCCATCCCCATAAAATGTTTCGTTTCCCATCGCCCACCCGAACCATTTTTTGGGAAAAGTAAAAAAAAAAATCCAGAATCACTTGTAAAGAAGCAAGTACTTTAATTTACAAGCACACGATCTTGTCTTATTAACACCAATTGTCTTAAATTATCATCGATGCTTCGTTTATGTAGCCTTTTTAGACATTTGATAGTCCTGTTAATATACATCTTTTACCATCTGATTATATCTTGCAGACTAAACGTGAGATTTAATATGCAATCATGTGTTCATTCTTTTTTTTTTTTGCCCGACTGACCGACCCAATTTCATGAGAGGGAGGGCGATGGGAAACGAAACATTTTATGGGGATGGCCTAATAAACATCCACATGGAGCACTGGCTTCCTCAACCTTCTTGTTTTCAAGATGGCGGGCGGGGACATAGGTTCTGCTGCCATATTGGAAAAAAAGAGGGTCAAAGGTATGGCCGCGTACTTGGGTACGAAGTGGTATGGCAGGTCTTTTCCATGACTCCCCATTCTTCACTCCCATCTTGCTTTTTATTGTCCTTTGGACCTGGTGGGGTACGTTTTAGTAGCAGTAATTACTCGATTGAGCGCGGCCCTCAGGAATGAATGGGCATATGGAGGCAAAGTTACCAATAAACGCCACTCTCGAATAAACGCCACTTCAGAAACACTAAAAACTGAATAGATGCAGCAGCGTTTAATCGAGTAAATACGGTTTGTATTTTTTTTAAATAGACAGATTTTATTAACAATCAGTACTATTTTGTTCTCAGCTGAAGGATCATGAGAGCATGAAAACCCACCTAGAAGAACTGTTTCCGGGCCAGGTATAACAACCAGATAACAACCAGGAAGCTCAGATCTAGCCTGCAAACGCAGATGTTACTATTGTTTTAAAAAGCTTAAACGCGTGTCTTAGCTTTGCATCAATTGAATTCCAAAAGTAATGCTCCAGCTTATGGACTACCGTAAAATTCCGAAAATAAGCTCTTCCATGTATAAGCCCCTCCAAATATAAGCCCCCCAAAATCGTAATGCAAAAAACCCTCCGTTAAATCACCCCTCCAAATATAAGCCCCCCTGGCGGGCTTGTACTTGGAATTTGCCCTCGAATACAAAGTAAAACAAAGGAAAAATGGTAAATTTCCTTTCAACTATAAGGCTAGCCCAATTGATTTTGAAACGCAAATTTCTCTCCATAGATAAGCCCCTCCAAAAGTGAGCCCCTCAAAAAATAAGCCCCTCAAAAAGGGCCTTTGAAAAATATAAGCCCCAGGGCTTATTTTCGGAATTTTACTGTATGTTTAGGGCTTGAAATTCTTCCCAGTCACCTGTTGCTAAAGATGAAGATGGATTGAAACTTGAAAAAATTTGGCCATATGTTTCAAGTTTTACTAGTGCTATGCCTGCAAAAGTCATTTCTGAAAAAACATATTATATGGTTATTCGATATCCTCTTCATAACTCTACAGGAGCATTTTGTGTATGGGTAAGGGTACTGAGTAATTATTATAGGGACTGTGCAATAATTACCTGGAGGGGGGGGGGGAAATTAGAGGGGGGCATAGGAGAAAATGACAACAAGAGAGAGGGGGGGTTGGATCTAAAATTTAATACATACAGGGGGGGCATTACTTTTTCATTCCTTTTTGCAAACTGGAAAAGTAGTGGAAGAGTTATTGGAGTTCAAATAATTAGAAATACTAACATTGGAAAATTTATCAACTCTAAGGTGTTCTGATCAATGAACTGTTGTTTTCCTATCTGTCATGCAGTAGGAAAGGAATGCCTTTGTTATATATGTTAAAACAGTGCTACTTTATTTGCACTAGGATTTAATAAAACAGAAACTTTAATCAAAAGGTGCAAAACTAGCACTATCATGTTGTTCAATGAAAAAGAAAGATGCCATTGTTAGCACTCATGTCCATGGCATCATAATTTAGCAGAATGAAATATCCAATTGTTGAAGTTTTAATACCTATACAAATTTAAAGTATGGTAAATAAAACACAGTATGATTAAATTGAGCTTAAAAAAAGTAAACTGGGTATGAGGGAATCAATGGGAGGAGACTTTTTTCAAGGGGGGGGTAGCCTTAATATTATCATTATGTGAGGGGGGGTGAAATTAATTTTTGCTTAATGAGGGGGGGGGGTATGACTTAGTTTTGGGGCATATTTCACCCATTTCCCAGCCCCCCCCCCCTCCAGGTAATTGTTGCACAGTCCCTTACCTCAGCACAGAATTGACCCAATACCCCCCTTCTTAATTTACCATGCATGCTTAATTTAGTGGCGGAGCTCTCGCGTGCGCAAAGTTCTCGCAGCTGGGCACCATGGGTAAGAAGATTTCGCTATCTATGCATCCTTCCGTATCGCTGACTCTGGTGTACAGTCACATTGAGGCGATGTTTTTATTTAAGTTCAGTCCGGTGACCAGTTATGCGCAATCGCAAGCTCAGAGTACCTTCCTCGAGATGGCTTCCCTTGTGGCCTTGGTTAAATGTATACAAAATTCGTCCTAATCAACTTCTCCTCTATCAAACGCACAGGTTGAAGATGTGGTTATCGTTGAAGATCTAACCAAGTGGCAAGAATTGGTAAATGAGCGTGATGCTCTCCAGTGGAAGTTAGATCACGCCAATGTAAGGTTTAATTTGTTCTTTTTTTGTTTGTTTGTTTTGTTTTGTTTTGTTTTTTGCTTTTAGTCTATTTTATTATTATAAAGAACCCCTGATTTTTTTTATTTTTTTTATTTTAGCTTAAAGATTATTACTTAAGTAAACATCCAGAAAAAAATCTTCTTCGTATCATTTTTATCACCGATTTTTTTTTTTTTGGTTGCCAAGATAACCTGTGAAAGTAGACGTATTTCCGGTCGTCGCTTCTCTGCATCCGAAACTTACCCGTAACTTTTGAGGTGAAGAGAAGTGACGACCGGAGATAAATCTGCGTTAGTCGCATGCAGGCTAGCCAGGACGAAAAAATGACATTTAGCTTCTGATTGACCGCTTATTACCGTCGATGAATTTGCCAGGAAGGATTTATCCACTTGTTTACTTCTTGTTGTAGGCTGTACACGAGCAAACAGGAGAAAAGCCAACACACAAGAAGTTTATCTGTTGTGGAACAAAATTTGACTCAATCAGCCAGTATGGAACAGAGCTTGAAGTAAGAATTTTAATACTTAAGTTAAATTACATTTCCTTCATCTTAACAAAGTAATAGATAATTGTGCTCAATGATCACCTTTTTGCGATAATACTCCGTTAAAGAAAAGCGCCTGCGATGTACCGTATTAAATTTTGGCAAAATTATCCCGAAAACGCTGGAGAAAGGTGGCTTCGCGGGAAGTCAGTGGAATCGCGTTCCTTTGCTTGGTGTTCTTTATACTTCAGCATTAACTACCAAGGGATAGAGTCTTCAAAGTGTTTTAGAAACCCTTCACCCAGATCTCCACCATAAATAATTTAATTGATGTCGTCCCATACAAGGTAATCCAAGACATACTGATTCCGGATTTTTTGTTTTTTCAATGGACTTGGATTTTGGATTCTAATCGTTAGCGGGATTCCCGATTCTTTGAACTGGATTCGGGATTCCAAAGCTCAGGGTTGCTCTACCACTTTCGTAGGTCAATAATCTTTGATATCTTTTCCCTTCGCAGGCAGTACAAGCAAAATTAGACGAGGAGACGGAGAAAAAACACAACCTGTTTCCGTGCTGTTTTGTGGTTTTCCGTTCTCTTCGTGCATCAACTCTTGCGCTTCAAAGTGATTGGGATAACTCTCCCCTAGAAGTCGATGTTATACCAGCTACTGAACTGGCCAGCGTGCTGTGGAACAACCTGCCTATTGGCCTTTGGCAAAGGTGCTTTTATTTATACCTAGCATAAGTTCTATTCCCCCATCGGGTACCTTGAGAAAGAAAGTAAAGCAGATCCCTCTCATAAGCGACCAACCATAATGCGAAGACAGAGCAGGCGTTTTTTTTTTTTTTTTTTTTTTTTAACGAAAGCTCAGAGTAGAGCTCCTGACTCAGAGGTACATTGATCGCGGCCGCCATCTTGAAAACAATTGAAAACCTAAGGGACCAGGGACGGTCAACGGAAACCTCTCCCTTGGAATCATTTTTTGACTCGCCTCAAGTCTCTGTGGGGTGGATGGATGGGACAACATTTATAATTTCATCTTTTGTACTGCAAAATACGCCTGCTTTGCAGACTAAACATTTAGTGGTTTCTAGTTGTTAGTGGTTCTACGAGAGTAGAACTGGAGGAGGTCTTTTACGAGGAAAAGTGCAGACAAATCTTTTTTGCGTGCACTTACTAAGTTACAATATTATGTAGTTTCGTGATCAGACCATTGTATCAGGGTCGCTTTTAGAAAAAGTCAAAAGCAATGGAATGCAATGGAAAAACAGTGGAACTGAAACTATGAAAAAGTCACATAAATAAATGGTCGCGGTGGATTAGGAGAGGAAGTCGATCGCTTACGATGTTCTAATTGTAAGGATTTAACTCGGAAAATTTTTCAATTAGTGTTTTGGTTAGGTGGTCGCTTATTACGGGAGGTGAGATAAGCAGATAATACTCGGCTAGCTTCCGTCGCAATAGGAGGGAGTAACATTTATTTTTGAACTTGGACATAAAATTATTTTTGCCGTCTGATTTTGCCCCAATTCATTCCAATTTAGTAGTAATTCTATCTTGCTATGTTAGGAAATTGCGCACGGTTCTGATCTACGTCCTGGTGTTTTTGCTGGTGTTCTTTTGGACGGTGCCTGTAGCGTTTGCTTCAACGCTGGTCTCTTTACAAAACCTCACAAAAGTTGCTCCTTTTTTGAAACCAGGTGAGATTTTACTGTTTTACCAACGCTTGAATCCCATGGTTACTCCTTATAATGGCGTATAGGGGAAGGTTTCGCCCTGCCCGAAAGGGATACCTTTTTAAGGCTTTAGTTGTGCAATAAAAGGATGAGGATTTCAGTGGGAAAAGTAAATGAAAGGGTAGGAAAATCTGTCATTTTGGTCTGTAAAATGTCCTAAGGGGGATAACAGACGCCATTTTGTAGCTATGAAAAAGACAAGAAAACTTCCTGGTTTAGTGACTTTTGCATATTTAGAAGACAGTGCATTCACAGCAGTTAAAAGAGAAGCAAAGTTCTAAAAAGGGTACGTGAAAGGGGTAACATTTGTCGATAGAAGTTTATAAAAAAGTGATACCTTTTCTATAAAAAGAGGTATATAAAAGGGTAAGGGTTGAACTTCGGAGGTTGCTTGAGGTTTTTCCCCGGGCTTGAATTTCGTTTTAACTTTTGGTGTCCTCTCACCCCGGCTTTGCATTTTCCAATTTCACCTGCAGTTCTAGAACTTAACGCTTTTGTCAAGGGAGCAATCGAAGGCTTTTTATCCGGCTTGGCATTGTTGGTTTTCTTCGCTATTTTGCCTCTGGTAAGTTTTTACTTCATCTGATAGCGTCAATTTTTCGTCAGTACTTTGATAAAGGCACCGACGCAGCATTTTTTTGTGTGTGTGTCGTTACGAGACAACTCAAAGAATGGTTTCGTAGGAGACTATAATTTGACTGCTTTTTTCACATAGCTCAAAATCCCGCACGACTCATTCCTTTGTTCCGCAGCTCGTTCAGACGGGCTATTCACATACCAGAATGACATACAGTCTGGAACGAGTTCATTTCATCCCCATATATTTATCTGTTTGTGTTAACATGATACCAAAACGACTTTTCGTTTCCGTGCAAGTCATTCCGGAATTCAATCCGAATGAAACCGTCGTTCTGGGACAAGATTTCATTCTGGTATCATGTAAACTGAGGTCGAACTTCGTTCTGGATTGATTGTGTTTCTGATCTGGCGCAAAAACCCCGCGAGCAGGAACGCCTTAGACGGAGTCGTTCGATTTTATCATGTGAATGCGGTACAAACTTCACTCTGGAACAAAACTCATTTCGGAATGAAAGTCATTCCGGTATCATATAAACACCCCCTAAGTAAAAACAAATTTTACTCCACAATGGATTATAGTCTCTGCTCTAAAACAAAGTTTCAGTTCAAAATTAGCCAGGACAAATACGTAGACAATGTTATAACGGTAAAAAAATATTAATTTATTTGGAACTAGTCGACTCCAGCTTCGACTCTCTTTAGCAGACCCATAAAGCCTGATGCTTTATTATTACCGCGGTATTGACATACAGTACGTCTGGTCTGCCTGTGGTTAACCTGCGATACGGCGCTTTTCTTTTTCGTCTCCCAAGCAAAAAGAAAGACGCGGATCGCCTGATCGCAGGTTAGCCTGTGGTGACAAAAGGAAAGTCAATTTTTTTTTCACGCATTACTACTAAAACAATTGCATTTTCATCCTGTGATAGGTTCTGAGGCTTTTTAGCAAGCTTGAAGGAATTCCTACGCAAAGTAGAGTAGACCAATCCACGCTGGGAAAATTATTCATTTTCATGGTAAATAACATTTATTTACATTTATTCAATTAGTTGTTGTCAGTGAGTGGTCAATGCTAAGTATAAACCTTATAAACACGGCAGCTACTGCAAAATTCGTTTCTATAGCTCTATACATTATAATTTACTATTTAAGACTTTCGCACTATGCCGTAGAATACTAATTCTGAGCAACATTCGTTTTCTTTATTCCGACCTTCAAATTCATCCCATTGCTTCCTAAGCTCCTTTTTTTCTTCACTGGATCCTTTTTCAACATTTCAGTGTTGCGTAACATTAACTTATGAGAGTTTAATGGGGATTCAGCTATCGCTACTTAAGTCAGTAGTAGTCAAAAGTAACAGAATTCGTATCGTATACATTTGCTGGCGTTTGAGGCCGGCTCAGAGCGCCACAAAAAACACCGGCTCAAAAGAGTTTCAGTTTACGAGCTGTTTGTGTCTTTCTCCTCCTCCTCCTCCGTCTCCTTCTCTTTCTTCTTCTTCTTTTTTGTATTTATTCATTGGCCTTACATTCTTTCACAGCTTGTAAACAAGTTTCTGTTCATGACTTTGGCTGGATCAGCGCTCAATAAGCTGAAGGAGATGTTAGACAATCCAAGCCAGATTCCAACTTTCCTTGCTGAATCCCTCCCCTCACAGTCACTGTTTTTCATTTGCTACATCATGTTGGCAACACTGACTGGATATGCGCTGCAGCTACTGCGCATTGCACCGCTTATTATAGTGGCTATTAAGAGGAAATGGCTGGTCAAGACGGAGCGCGAGGAGAAAGCAGCCTGGAGACCACCACCTGTCCTTTATGACCGCGTAGTAAGTAACAGTGACCTAGGAAATAACTTCCTAAAGTTGCTAAGCAACTAGACTAGCGACAACGTTTGGGCAACTTTTGCCTTTTGGGGCAACTTGATTAAATTTTAAGCAACGTATGGTAATTAAACAGTCCTGTAATACTGTTTAAGCCTTGTTATATATCCTTATAATAAATGCTATAGAAATTTATATTCCCCATTCCCATGCAACCCCACCCCTACCCACCTCTACTTCTCAGTTAACTGAGAAGGAGGGGTGGGTGGGGTTGGAGGTTGGGAATGGGGGATTCCCAACGACGTGTAACGTCGAATCCAATCTCGACGAGGAAGACTGGGAACTAGGCTTGATTTGGTTGCAGAGCAGGCAGGGGGTCGAGTAGGGGGTTAGCAGGGAAACGTCCTCCTCGACCTAGGGTTTTCTCCTACTCCTCCCTCGGAGCGAAAGAAACGAGAAGGGGAGGACCCTGAAAACGAGGTTGTAGCAGGGGTTGTATGAGGCCGTGCATGTATTGTCAGTAAGATAACTAACGTTGTAATCTCATTTCAGTTCGCCAATCACCTGTTCATTTTGATTGTGGGTTTGTCGTACTCGGCGCTTGCACCCATCATCACTCCGTTTGTGGCGCTGTACTTTGGCTTTGGTTACGTTGTGTGGATGTATCAGACGATAAGTATATACATCCCAATATACAGCTGTGGTGGAATGATGTGGCCCATAACGTTTAACAGGTAAAACTTACAGTACATAGTACAACATTTTGTATTAAATTATAATTGGCTGAAAATTCATTCCTTATTATATTATACCTTGTACTCAGTATGTGTCTTCTCATTGGCTAAGAGCCTACAGACAATTTTGGAAATTCGCGCAACCTACAGATTCAGGTTAATATTGGATCGCCTTAGAGGGGCGAAAAGAACTATAACTAATCGATCATCCAGTAACACAGTGTCAAGTCATAAAGCCGCTAACCAACACGTCAATAACCTGTGAATATTACTACTAAATGTACAATTGATTTAAAAAAAACCTATTCTAAAAAGGACTCCGTCCAAGATCAGGAAAATGAAACGAAAATGGTTGTCCTTTGTTCTGCTCTTTTATAAAACTTTAAGTTAGCAAGTTTCGTGCCCTATTCATGTATATGTAGTGGCGCCAAAAAAAAACGTAAAAAATTAAAGTTTGAATCACGTGCAGGGTTTTGTTCTGTGACCTGCATTTTGCTTTTTTCTTCGTTTTTGCTCCCTAATACCCCTATTCTGCAGTCCAAAATACAAATTATATTTAAAAACCTTAACCGTTTTCCGCTTTATAGGATGATCATAGGAACAGCGGTGTTTCAGTTGTTGATGGTTGGAGTGGTCGCTTTGAAGGGATCTTTCGCAGCTTCGTGTTTGGTACTTCCGCTTCCGGTCATGACGGTCTTCTTCTATCTCTTCATTCTGAAGCATTATATAAGACCATCAACCAACTTGTCGCTTAAAGCTGCGCACAGCCTGGAAAATCCTGCTGCTAACTTTTTGCAGGTGAGATGCTGAAAAAGAAAGACAGACGATCGTATCTTTTCTAGACCACAATGTTCATGTTTTCTTACTATGCGTTTATTAGGCTGCAATGGTCTAATATTTTCTATGCTGAGTTTTAGCTCCTCCTAAACCAAGTATAAACAATTAAAAACACTTGTTTCGGCTTTCAATGAATGGAAAATTCTTGGTCAAGAGGCAGGGACCCCCTCCTGTCACGGTCGGCCCACTGCAGGGGTAATAGGACACGTAACGCCTTCTAAGAGATCCGTCGGCCATTTTGACTTTTTTCGACATAGACACTACCCATGTTTTGATTGAGCCACAGGCAGCCCAATAAAACGCTAAGTCGGGACCTTTATTAGAATAGACTACGGGTTCAGACGAGAGTGAGAAACGTGTCTCGTACATAATTACTCACGAGCGGGGGAGTTTTTTGCTGTCGAGCAAAATTTGAATAAAACAAAATAAGAATACAAATGGAACACAAACCCTGTACGTTATGGCTAGACGCAGATTTATCAAGAATAAGAAAATTTACTATTTCATACCGCTGTTTTCTGGTTGAGTGATTTAAGTAAAAAAAAAACTCTGTTTGCCTCTGACAGGACGTAATCAAGGGTTACATGAGAACTCAGGGAGTGCAGATTCTTCCAGAGCCAGAAGTGCCAACAAGCGAAGAAAGAGATGCGTCTGATCAGGCCTCTGATTTGGAAAAAAGTATTCCTCTAACTGCAGCTTCCGATGATGTGAAGTTGGACGTGTAACTAGCCAGTCCAAAACATCGTTATGTCTAACGTGTGATACACAACAATAAAGGGACGCGGAGGATTTTGTCGTGTTATCAGAAGACAAAACAGGCAAAGGCTGATAAATAATGCTGTAAACTGATAGGAGTAGAATTCATGGGGTAATATAATCCCGGCGAGTAGTTTTGGGCTGTTTTTAGTTTGAAGATACGAGCCCAGTTTCTCCAGAATTGTACAACACGAGGTCATATTATCAATTAATTGTGCCAGTAACAAAGTGCGAGAAACTCAGTTGAGGATATTCAATGTGGGTTCATATTTCTTATCACATCTGCTTACTGTTCAACATGTCAAGTAAAGTAAAAGCATCGCTTTAAACCTTTTTCATTTTAAAAGTCACGGTTAAACCTTTAAATATAGTATAATTAAGTAGAAATTAAATATGACAGTTCATGTGCAATAACAGTTCATCTGATTAAAAGTCATAAGGTCAGCTAATTTTGTCTCTTATGCTTTCAAGTTCAAGCCTAGCATTCAAATTCACTTCCTTGATTGTAATTGGTAAGCATGGGCTAGTTGGTAAAATTTTATTTGCATGAGTAACATTTTCTGGCTAAATTTCATTGGCTATTTTTCAAGTGTCCAATTTGACCTGTCTGATTATACAGCAACCAATATTCGGACTGAACAAATCACTTAGTTTTGATACTTAAATTAAACAGCAAGGGCTGTAAAGAACTATGACTGTTCTTGGCACGTTTTACTTACATTTGAGCAAGAAATGTAGGTCTGTAGTTATTACAGGTGAACCGCGATTACCGGCCTCGCTTTTTAATATCAACTTTTTAGTGCAGAGTGAAGAAACAAAGGCACGGTCACAATTTGGTCTTGTAAATGTACATTATCGGATCCCACCAATTTTTGCGACTATTTCTCCAAACTTAAGCCGATTTAAAAGTGAAGAACGTTCGCCTAAGAAGCCAGGATTAATATGAGTCGTCTATTTCAGAAATCAGATTCTGGGTTAGAGTAGGATAAAAAAAAGTTCTTGGTTTGGACGGGGAAAACAACTTTGTCCACCAAGCAGTTTTATTAGCACTTTAAGGGATGAAGTAGAGGAGGAGCTTAGTAAGGGAGAGTACATATTTTAAAAAAGGAGGGTACGTGTGATCGGAGACTTTTAAGTCGACAGGTGTTTTGCTGATTTGCATGGTTATTGTTTGTTGAAACAAAAGGAACTGTAGGGAGTTGTGTTTGTTTTTAAGAATTTTTGAAACAATATTAACGGAGACCTGTAAACCGTGGCAATGCATATGCAAATAAATAATTTGACGAGTGCTGAGTCGGTATTATTTAAAACTTATTTCTCTCACCGATTTGTTGTGCAGTTTATGATCAGAGGGACTTAAATCGATTGGCTTGTGTTTACCCCGAAAATGAAAATTCTCGAACACTGTACAATTTTCTCCAGGAATATTATCGATCCATTTATTAACGCAATTTGTTTCCCTAAAGCAAGATTGAAAAAAAAAAACTTAAATTATAAACGACGCCTTTAACTGAACAATCAGATTGTCTTACCAAGCTGCTAAAGGAAAACCTCTGGTTCCTCTGGTTTCATTATGACCGTTGATCGCCGAACAAACAGCTCACAAAAGTGTAGTAATCTGAACTATAGTCGGCGACCGCAGCTATTGATATGGAAACCAGCTTTTTAAACTTTGGTTAAGAGTTAAGTCTACCTCAGCGACTGCTATACGATTCGTTGAAAAGTTGTTTTGCAGTCAATCGTTATGATCGTTGAACTTTCTTTGTCATCAATCGTAGCGATCCTCTATGAGGAATGAGTCTTTATCAGAACGTATCTTTTCCAGTGCAAGAACATCTTAAATTGTTTCAATTAAGCGGCAGGCTAGCAAGAAGGTTATTTTGTATTCCTTGATACTTCGTAGTCCCCCATTTCATCTCATTCAATTGCAGATTACTGAATTCTCTATTTTTCAATTGCCCATAATACACTCTGTTTGCCCCCCAAATTCTGCATAAACCATTGTTTTTAAATGCTCCTGGGAGTATTGCATTTTCCCAAGAGCATTTTAAGACAATAAGTTATGCAAAATTTGGGGGGCAAACAGAGTGTATTATGGGCAATTGGAAAATAGTCAATAAACGATTCTCACACAAACAAAAAGAAACTATCCAATCAGTTTGATTTGATGACGTTAGTCGTTCCTGATTGGCTGACACCTCCTCTATTGTTCTTTCTCTATATATTTGCGATACCACCCGGATGGTTTGGGCGGATCCGTAAACCACTGCAAAGTAAACCTCTCAATATTTCATCCATATTCAATCAACCAGTCCGTTACAAATCCCAATAGTGAACCCTTGAATTCCAATGAAGCCTTCTCCCAGCCTGGCCACAGGTAACCCAGGCTCTGTCATAGTACCGCAGTACGGGTCCAGTAAAATTACAGTGTTTGTATTTTTTCAGCAGGGAAGGGTGGCTTTAGGCAAATGATGAATCGGTCCCCAGAAGGTCACCTCAGGACTCCCGGGACGGAATTTTTTTGTACAGTGCCCAGGCCTCATTTTATTGGCCGCGCGTTGATCTGGCCCGGCTGCTTCGGCGAGCATATTCTCGGTCTGTTTAGATTAAATCCTTCGAGTTTGTCAAAGTCTGTGGTGTTCGTTTCTCTATCTGGGAAAGCTTCATTGGTTTCTATATCTGCTGCTATCCTATTTCTACGATCCTGGCATGTTTATTTTCCGTTGGAGTTCGAATTTCGTGGAAAAAGTTGTGTTGAATGAAAGCATGTCGGCGAAAATGACATCTCGTGTTTCCTACCTTGTATGTTATTATTGTATATAGAGTGAATTTGAACCAATTACTGCAAATTATCACGAAACTTCGTTGAAGCAATAAGGACAACAACAATTAACTGCAGAGTAAGTTTCATTGATCTTTATTTAGTATTTCCTAGAAATTTTAGGATGGTATTTTTACCCCACACAAACACTGTAATTTTACTGGACCCGTACTGTGGTACTATGACAGAGCCTGGCTTACCTGTGGCCTGGCGAGTCGTGCAGTCGATTACTCTCGCATGCTGCATGAGACAAACAAGTAAAGCTATTCATCTGTTATATTGTACTTTCAGTGTTAATACCAGATCTTTGTGAGAAGTAAACTAGTGTTAACCTTGAGCGGCAGCTAAGCGAATAAAGCGCTCAAAAAGAAATCGCTAAGGCAGTTAACACATTGTGTTTATGAAACTAAAACGCTGTGGCTATATGGCCGGTAACCGGTCAAGGTTTTCAAAATACTATTAAAATGGCCGGCAGTTCTATATTCTCAGTAAATTTCACAAAATCGAAAGATTCCAGCTTATCTAAACTATCATATGTCGATTTAGAAAAGTCAAGCGATCCTGAAATGCTTTACAGATCTCAAGTCTAGTGTTTGGTTTGCGCTGGGCTCAGAGGAGGAAATCATGTTTTGTGACACTTAGAAATTTTTTCAGCTCGACTGCCGGTCAAGGTTTTCAATACACTAAATGGCCGGCAGTTCTATATTCTTAGTAAATTTAACAAAATCGAAAGATTCCAGCTAATGTAAACTATCATACGTCGATTTAGAAAAGTCAAGCGATACTGAAATGCTTTACAGATCTCAAGTCTAGTGTTTGGTTTACGCTGAACCATGTTTTGTGACACTTTTCATCTCGACTGCCGGTCAAGGTTTTCAAAACACTAAATGGTCGTATACGATTCGTATACGCTACGTGTGGACGCAGATATTTTTGTATCCGCATAAAAAAATTGCGGATACAAAAATCTCCGGATACGTGTGGACGGGGCCTATAAGCCTTTTTAAACAGATAACTGTCAAGAAATGACCTTTAATTTCAGCTTTCTCCACGGCGGCTTTGTCTGTCCCAGTTATCTAGTTGATTTATTTCTCTTGCAAGTTAGTGAAAGAACAAACTGTAGTACTCCTTACGAACGCCATCTAATTACTCTCTTCAGTTCGCAAGCCGCACTAAACGTTTTAAAAAGATCTTTTTTTCTCTCCACTTCCATATTGGGGAATGACACTTGTTTTGACATACGTTGTCTGGTCTTGTCTCGAATTTATTGGTTCTTAAAAAAGCGTTTTTTCCTTTTACAAGGTGCCTAGTTATAAAGTTATATATGATTTTGCAACTGCTAGATATAATGCAGTTTTCCATAATCGTTTGCGTTTCATGCTTAATGTGTGCTTAACTATAATTATCTTTTTAAAATGGGATGTACTGAGCCAGAACGCCCCGCATGTTTTAACTTGTCAGTTTGTGGTTGACAACGAGACCGGTGAGGATATTTTGTCCACTGTCCATCTGCCCCTAGAACTAATCTGCTCTCCCCTGCTGCTCGCATATTTGCTGACAGGTGGTTTTCTGTTAAAGCACAGATTTTATCAGTTTTTAGTTCTCTATTTGGATCACCGTTACTGTCCCAGAGCAAAATAATGATTTATGTTTTCATGTCCAGTCTTTTATATCTTAAAATAAATATCAATCATCTTCTTTGTCTTGCTGCCGCTTTTGACTTATTACTCGGATCACTATTAACTATACTTTTTGTTATTTAATTATATTTCGCAGTATGCCCTTTCGATGAGTTTTTGTTTCTCTTGGAGGGGCAAACTTCGCCAGTAAAATATGTTTCAATAATGTAAAAAAGAACACAAAAAAAGAAAAGTAATGCGTGACATATTATTACAACTTTGAAATGTAAACACAGTCATGACTGCACGAAGTCTTATCATAAGACTTTTCAATCGGTTATTCAATCCCCCGGGGGGGGGGGGGTACTCCCGCGAATTTTGGATAGGGGTGTGCCGCGAAGGTTCGTGAACCCTAACCCTATTTAAGGACTAAGAAAGCGAAAACTGGTACCATTTTTAAGGCCCAAAGCCGAAAAATGACACCCTATTCAAGGAAAAAACAAAATTATTAATAGCATGGAAAGGAAAACTTTAATTCTTCGCTGTATTTACGTGTATTTACCCCCTTAACGGCTATTAAACCTCTGTTGCAAAATCATTTTGTTAATACTTAAACGGATACATCAAGTTTAAAGAGAACCGTTCGTTTAGGCAGGCGTTTTCACACTCAAGTATTAGATAATACAATTAAGCTACCCTATCTAAGGACCACACCAGGGACACAGAAACAAAAGGGTCAAAAAAGGTATCCTATTTAAGGACCGAGAACCTCAAAAACCATACCCTATTCCGCGGCACGTACCTATATAGCCCATATATGGGAGTACCCCCCCCCCCCCCCCGGGTTCAATCCGTGTTCAATCACCAAAGGCTGTTGACATGAAATAGAAAATGATAATAAAAGCTTAGTTTAAGGCTAAGCCTTTTTGACGTTTTCAGATGACAAGCGACGTAACATGCTTGGAAACGTATAAAAATATAAAAACCGTACACTTTCGTGTAACCTGAATTAACTTAATTTGCATGGATTTCTAGACTTTACAACACTCGCATCTTACCGAAGACTCGCCTCGCACTAAGCTGAGATCAGCATCTACTTTCATACATTTTGCTGGGTAAGTAGATTTCCGGCGGCAGGGAGAATGGAAAAGTCTCGCATTTAGTACAGTCACGATGTATATCTGAATTCGTGTGTGTTCGATTCGATCAAATATTGTTGCATCACTTGCATGTGCGTTCACGTGATTACGGGGACATTAGATGGAACACCAGGGCCTTCGTAACCACATACCATGCATAATATACTACGTAGAACAAACGGGAATCCCAAGAATTTGGACAGATTTTAGGAAACCTCGCTATACAGTTTATAAATTGCTCCTAACCACCCCACCAACAATACTACGTCTTCGAGATCCCTTTTGCCTGCCCGCAATAATAAAGAGACTTCCTTTGGAGTGTATGTCTAAGAGGTACCAGTTTTCAATGGAAGGTATATAAAAAGGGTAAATATAAAAAAAGGGTATATTAGGGGGGAAAATAAGGGTTGAAGCTCCTCCCAATTCACCTCAAAGATCAGGTCAGAGACGAGATTTTCTTTTCCCCTAACCTCAGATCCCCCCATTCTTCCCTTCCTCCCCAACCCCTTTCGACGCCTAACCACACAGGCTACAGTTTATTAAAACTGCAGGCCCTAACTCCGGACTACAGCGAGCGAGTTAACTTAAGAATGACCTGGAGCGGGTGTTAAAACACCACTAATTTCCTCGCCCTCGGGGTTAAGTGGTAACTTACTAAAACAAGGAATGGGGAATGGGAAATTGAAAAATGGAAAGTAGTGGTCAGCGTTCATACCAAATCACGACCGATTTATTTGTCCATTATAAATAACATTGTTACAACTTCTAAAAACTTGTTATCTGCTATTACAATGCAACATAATTACAGGCGATATCACTGAGCTCTAGGAAGATCCCCCTGGTACAATTAAGTCTAGTGAAAATAGCAGACGGATATCAAATCTAACAATAATAACAATGAAGAATTTGTAAGAAAATATTACCTATTTATTAATTAATAAACAACAACAACAACTTTTTTTGCATTCCCATTTATACAGATGGTATTGCATAGAAAAAAAATAAAGGATAATAATAGAAAATACAGCAATCTGTTACAAAATAAATAATAAATAATAATTAGTTACAACATCCTGACTCTTGTTTCCTTTTCTTGAAAGATTCGAAAACAAAGTAACCGATTTTTTTACAAGTAAAATGGTCTACGTTATTAAAAAGGAATAATATTTTATCTTGTTTATTTAGAGTATGAAAAATGGGATATTTCGAAATTATACCATTAAAAAACGTTTTCCTTATTCACAAATAAGAATCACAGTAATGTAACAAAAATTTAAAAATCAAAAATCGGTATAGTTGTTATTAAAACGGCGAAATGGTGAACAGCGTAACGAGGTTTATATTCCGCGCGAGTTTGCTGTGAGGGCTTGAGAAAGAGAAAAAGCACCGGCGTCGTCAATACTGTTTAAACCTAAACCCAAACTAGTCAGAGAGGAGTTTGCTGTTAGGGCTTGAGAAAGAGAAGAAACACAGGCGTCGCCAATACTGTTTAAACCTAAATCCAAACTAGTCAGGGAGGAGTTTGCTGTGAGGGCTTGACAAAGAGAAAAAGCACCGGCGTCGCCAATACTGTTTAAACCTAAATCCAAACTAGTCAGGGAGGAGTTTGCTGTGAGGGCTTGAGAAAGAGAAAAAGCACCGGCGTCGCCAATACTGTTTAAATTTAAATCCAAACTACACAGGGAGGAGTTTGCTGTGAGGGCTTGAAAAAGAGAAGAAGCACCGGCGTCGCCAATACTGTTATAACCTAAAATCAAAGTAGTCAGGGAGGAGTTTGCTGTGAGGGCTTGAGAAAGAGAAGAAACACCGGCGTCGCCAATACTGTTACCACCTAAATCCAAACTAGTCAGGGAGGAGTTTGCTGTGAGGGCTTGAGAAAGAGAAGAAGCACCGGCCGGGCCAATAATAATGTTACCACCTAAATTCAAACTAGTCAGGGAGGAGTTTGCTGTGAGGGCTTGACAAAGAGAAGAAGCACCGGCGTCGCCAATACTGTTACCACCTAAATTCAAACTAGTTAGGGAGGAGTTTGCTGTGAGGGCTTGAGAAAGAGAAGAAGCACCGGCGCTGCCAATACTGTTAGAACTTAAAACCAAACTAGTCAGGGAGGAGTTTACTGTGAGGGCCATAGAGATCGCAGCAGCACCAGCATCGTGTATCCCTGTTTCCCCAAAATTCACCTTAGTCAGGGACGACATGTCAAGGTGCTTACCTAAACTACAAACTAGGCGAGTTTCAAGGCTGTCCTGGACACTTGAACATTCCAACAAACTCTCACAAGCTAAACTCATATATGATTTACGGTCTTCGGCGGAGCTGATTTTTTTAGCAATAACAATAAAGAACGACATTGCAGTTTCCTCACTTCGTGAGGCTATGATGCCACTCATGAACAAAAAGACCTGTCTCAGTTTATCCAAGTATCTCTTATCATCTACAACTGAGGTAAAGTCTCTTTCTTTGCTGATAACCTGAAACGCAAGGAAAAAGCCAGCAAAAAACTCCTGAAAGCTTTTGTGTAAAAATGCACAGCGCGTGCAAGGTTTGCGCTTGGCGCCACCTTGTTGAAAAGACAAGAATCCAAAATTGATAAGCTTGACGGTATCTTCGTCCTTTACAAAGTACGACTCTCCTTCGAGGAGGGATTCTAACGCGAAGCTGCCCAAAAGCAAAAGTTCTTCCATATAACCTGAAATCAAGTCTTTATTGCTGCTTTTAAGTCTGTTTTTTTCTTCATATCTTCTTAAAACAAAGACAACGATTTCAACGTACAACTCACTCCTGCTTGTTGGAAGAACACCTTCGAAGTCCTCGAAAAGACAACAGAGTAGAGCTGTATTGAGTGGATTCTTTGTTAACTCGCCTAGCGTTTCAAGTGGATGACCAGTAGTCAAAACAGAATAGTTTGAACGTAAGATTCGTTTTATCAGCTCCTTAGCCAAGTGTTCCTTGCCTTTAAAATACTTTCGGATAAAACTTTCCGCATCCTCTTTTGTAAATCCTACAATCTCCCACAGGGCGTCACAGTATGGCCTTACTTTCTTTCCAACCTCATGACGAGATGTAATGACAATGTGACAAGCTGGGAGGAGTTTACTCTGAACGAGCGCGTAGTACATGTCCAGTTTAAAGGAATCGGCCTCATCTAATCCATCAAGCAGTAGCAAACATTTGGCCTGATTTTCTCGGATGTATTTGAAAAAATTCTCCTTAGCCTGTTCGTCAATATCATCAGGAAGAAGTTGGTCGTCAATAGCTTCCCAGATGCCAGATTTAACATCGTTGCATCTAAGCAAGAGCAGCACTTCAATTGATGGAAAAGACGTGTCCCATTCATCTTGTTTATTTGCCCAGTCATACGCCAGTTTTTGTGAGTAGGTGGTTTTTCCCATGCCAGGTTCTCCCTCGATCAAAAGAATCCGTGGTTTCGGGCAGTCAGGGTGGGGTCTAAAGATAGCAGTCATGTTGGTGATTTCATCATCCGTCAATGTTCCTCGTGTTTTTTCTTTGTTCAAGATCTTCAGTCGGGTGAAAATCTCATTCAGGTTGAAATTAAGATCATCACACCACGGAAATGGTACCAGCCATCCTTCACGACGTTTGTAAAGTTGACGAATCCTTTCTGTGATACTTAGCACCACTAGGAAATACAAGATACCAAAAATAACATCGATACATATATCGATATATACGATACGTCATACAAGCCGTTCAAGCTCTGTATATCGTCTACGATACGCTTTTATGCTTTTGTAACCTTGCAAAACGAACGAGTTAAACATCGATATAGACGACCTCTTTGGGATAACTATAATGATTCTCAATCTTAATTAAGAAGAAGCATGAATTATGTGAAGAAATATTTACAAAACCCAACATAGGTTTGTCTTTGCGTCTTTTAATTATGTAATTTGCACTTAACAGACCCTTCCACGATTTTAAGTAACAGTTATCCATCGACACCAGACTATTGGAGAGCGCATTAAAACTTACCTAGTTTAAAACTTACCTAGTTTAAAGTTCAGAGCGAGCGAAGATATTCTTCAAACGTGACAAAGTCCCGAAATTTTACAGACTTTTGTATGTTAAGGGGGGGGGGAGGGGGGGTCATGAACTTGCTCTCTTCCATAGAAACGTCTGTAAAACTTCGTGTCTTTTTGGAGCTATATCTTGGTTAGTTTTCACCAATTCACTCTTTAACTTACCAACTTAAGAAGTGATTTTAAGGTCTTCTTTCCAGCCTAATGGTCCGAATCAAAACTGTTAAAATACGTGGGAAGGTCTATTTTTTTATGTTGAAATGGCTTGTGGTCGGCTCTTTTTTTTTTTCTTTGAGAAAATTAAACGCTGCTCGTTAGACACAGAGCGCCGTGGACGACGTGTGTCGCACGCGAGCCCCACACGCAAATTAGTCACTCTCTCCAGTATCTATCTCCGTTTTCACTCTCTGTTTGATGAGTGAATGTATTCATGACAAACGCAAATCAAAGCTGTTTTGCGTTTATAGTTTCCTCTAAGAAAAGGAATCTTTATTAAAGCAGAAAACTTTACCATACCTCACAATGTTGAGCAGTTTAGGGGTATTGCTGTTGGTCTCTTCAAAAGCTGTACTAATATAATGCGAACCACAAACTGACTATAGACTTATAAAGTGTCACAATTTGAGCGCATTGTTAGAGAAAGATACCTGCTAGATGCTGCTGGGTTATGGATTCGTTTTGCTGAGATAAGCGGCCAGAATACATTCCCCTTTTGGTTTGCCTTGAGATCTGGTCATCGCACAAAGCACCTGTTGAAGAAGATCGTTGATTGAGATGCGGGCCACACCATGTTATGATCTATGTCAGTTAACCTCGTCGTACTTCAAGGTCTCATGAGTACTCCACAAGACTGCAAGGTCATGAGAGTAGCTGCATGTAAATTCGTTTCAATTTGGTCATACATTCGCGGCTGACAGTGCCACAGAATGGTATGAAACGTCACAAACGGTTACCTTCTTCAGAATTTGGTAATTTTTATATGGAATTACCCATATTGATTTGCGATCTTATCGCAAAGACTTTCCTACTGCAAGGGTAATCAAAATAGCTGTAGGCCGACAACAGCATCTTTGAGTTTGAGTTGGGTGGATTTACTAGCACATTTTCTTCTTTTAATAGACTGTGATTCGGTACAAAAGAATGAACTGACTTCGTCAACTCTGTCAGGCGCATGTGCGGAGCTGTACGCGTCTCATGATGAATGTTTTGCTCATTTCGCCCCATATAAGGTAATCCAAGAAAGTCTTCGATTCTGGATTCCACGCTGTGGATTCTGGACTCCATATACTGGATTCTGGATTCCTCGTCAGTTGAACTTGGATTACGTATTTTAATTGCTGCGGGATTCCGGATTTCTGGGCTTAGATCCGGATTCCAAGAGTTGAATTCCAGATTCCAAAGCCCAAAATTCCGGATTCCACGAGTAAAAGACTTCCCGCATTGCACTGGTGGGGCGACTCATTGAAACCAAAGTGAAGCAAAGAGTGGAATAGGTATAGTACGTCAGCTTTAAATAAAGAAAAACATTTTAAAATTGAATGTTTATATATTACCTGCATGGTTCTCAGTTAGCTTCCGCTTCCTAGCACTATCGTGCTGAGCCTCAAAGAGACCATCCACTGAAAGAATCAGGCAAAAACAACATTAGCGTTTTGTGTCTCACTCTCAGTCGATACGCAATTTATAGCTATGGAAAGAATGTGTAATCTGAATTTTTGACCAGAAACGACAACAAATTCGGCCTGTAACTTCTGCGCCTAATCATCACACACCAAATTGACAAGACTTTATAATATACCTGAGTGATGAGGCCAAGTGCGAAAAACACTAGGATCACTTAAAATGTGTGAGACAAGAGATGCTGCCATCATACTAGCACAGACTTCCCATCTCTCTGCAGTCGCTTGCTCACCATCCGCAAAATCAGCTATTTCTTTAACAATGAGCCACTCGAGTTGAGAATCAAATGCAGCCGTGAAAACTCCTGAAATAAGGAATACAATTAGGAAGTATTCTTTTAAGGAAATCAAGTTTTGCGGATTAAAGAAACTAAAAAATTAATTGCCTTGCGCATAGACGCATGTGTAATTCTTTACTTTCCAATAATTTTTGACAGTTAAACTTTCACAAAAATGTCTTTCTAATTACAAACTGGACGTTAACTGACCAGAGACAAGAAAACACCATCAAGGTATGCCAGACCCCAACGACAGCTAAGTACGACAGATTACGATTTTCACGCCGTTTCTTTTGATTTGCTGACAGCAATTTTCTTACAATGAACACGTTTCATTCAATTACTTTATTGTATAAGTGAAAAAGTTCATTTCACATTCAGGGGCGTAGCGTGGGACTTTTAAGATGTACGCACGAGAATAAATTTTTCGTAAGCGCCGAAGGCGCTTACATCTAGGGGGGTCTGGGGGCATGCTCCCGCAGAAAATTTTGAAATTCAGGGTCTCGGAAATGCCATCTCCTGGTTTTTCTGCGGGGCATTTTCAATAAATAATGCGGCAAAAATGCAGTAGAAAGTTGTACAAAAACAATGACGACAGGTCACAAGCAAAGGGCGAGGCGTCGACCCTTAAGACGGGCAAACTCCGTTACCAACCTGTCAATCCACGTTCTTATGTTTATGTATATGAGGGATTGCTAGGGAGCTTAATCTTTCGTCCGTCATCGTACTTCGCAGAGGAGATTTTAGTCTCTTCATGCTACTGAAGCTACGTTCGGCAGTGCATGTAGACGTTGTTTAGTTGTCTTGTTAATTACGTTGAAGTAATCCTGTATCGATTTTCGAGCCATATGTGTGTACTTTGTCTCACGAAACACACGAAAACACTACAGAAGCCAATGATCACGCTCCTTAAGTCGCAGAAATATTCATAGGATTCTCTAACAGTTTCTTCGGAAAATCAATCACTGGGGCTTCACTGTTTGACCTCATAAGTATATTCCTAATATCCGTTGACGGCAAATGCGTTTTTTTCTGAAGCCACACGTCATAGCATAGTAACCTCTCCTTCAAGAATACCTGCGGGGCTGGGAAAACTGGTGAGGCTAGCTGACCTTGTGGGAGGGGTACATGAGGCGTTTTTCCTATTTTTGCTTACCACTCAAATGCATTTTGCCATTATTAGTGGCCATCACTGAATGATTGATGCTTGGATAACGGAAATTCTAATAAAAAAGCCAGTATAATGTGAAAATATGAAATTATTAGCCAGCAAATTTAATGAGAAAATTTTTTTTCTTAGATCTCAGCTGTACGCACGGGCGTACGTGCGTATATGGACGCTACGCCCCTGACATTCCGTTGGCGTTCCGTTAAGTTAAGTTTGCAGCTGTAAAGTTCTGCATCTTCATCGAAAGCTGTTTGTGTCCTACGTATTCAGACGATCCCAGATCAGATTTTAATATCAAAGACATATGTTCCTATTTATTTTAGCGATGACATGTATGCTTCTTATTTAATTTTACTCTATAATTATTGCGCGAAAATGACGCCAAGAGTGCATCAGTTATTGCAGTCAAGTGTGTAAACACCTAACACCTTAAGACTTAAAGTAATTACCACGTAAGTATTCAAAATAAATGTTGTTGTCGCTCTTTCAATAGCCTGCGTGGCAGGCGCCAGATAGTTTTTTTTTGGTCCGCTTTTTAGAGCGCGCGAGCAAAACACGCGAAGTGGAGAGGAGGCCTCCTCACCTTTTCTCCCGTCGTGCGCGCGCCTCCTCCCTTCGTTCTTTCGTTACAAAAAAACTGGCGTCTGCAAACACTCTTTCAAACACTTTGAGTTATACATGTATCCCAAAACAGATGTCGAAAAACTTACCTGCTGAGACTGCAAAGTAGTACGGCTAATAGGCCTTTTTCGAATTAAAAATTACCGCTGAATACAAACATTAACGACACATTCATACAGCGTTAGCCTCGACATAAAGTAAAATATTCACAAATTTTGGCAAGTAAGTGTTTGAAATCTGAGAATACACAATAAACAGAGTAAAAAACAGCGGAATTTGTGAATACATTTACTTTTAGTGGAGGCTAACCCTGTAAAAAATGCGTCTTCACTTCTTTATTCAGCGCTCATAGCGAATTCGAAACTGGACTCTAGGGTATTTCATAAATATTTACCAATCCCAGCCATGAAGTTAAACGTTTGTGACGTTTTAAAGCATTCTATGGTACTGTTAACCGCACCTTTATGACCTCTTGAAGGATTTACAGCTACCCACATAACCTTGCGTCCTTGCGACGTAGGCTTGAAGCCTTTATACGACAACGTAAATTGAAATAGCTGAATGTATAAGAACGCTATTGTTCACAGCTAACGTGACATGCACTCACCTTCTCCTTCCATCTCTACTCCTGCCACGAGGGGGTAACAGTCGAAAAGTTCCTTTCGGCGCCATTGAGCTCTGATCTGCTCTGGGCCACTTAGGAACTCGCCATTGCAGTGAACTTTGACCTGACGATCTTCTGGGTTTTTTAAAGGTGCCTGCCATCCATCAGCGCAGTTCGAGATTATTTTTGAGAAAAGCCTACTCACATGACTACTCATGCCAGCTGACTGCTCTTGGTCGCTTGTCACCAATTTGGATGCATATGTTGTTAGTTTGGCTGATACAACAACGTCCCCTAACTTAGTTTTGTCAGGATTGAGACCACAGCATGCCCCAACAGATATTACGGCCTTGGGTTGTAAAAGAAGTGCGGCATTCTTGACCGCAATCAGAGAGCTGCTTGGGCCAATAGAACCTTTATTACATCTTAGCAGAGCAACTTTTACTTTCTCTTCATGACTTTGAACGTTGTTGAAGTAAACGAAACCAACATCCTTGTAATAATATCTGTAAGGATCTTTTAGCTCATTGTAACAGGATAAGAACTCACAGTCCTTAACGGTTAACAGTAGAACATCAGCGGGTAGATCTGGCTGTTTCATTGTTGTTGTAACATCTTTTATGGATGGAAGACCAACAGCCAGCTGTGGTGGGTCAGCATCGCTGTCCTTTAAATTACAGCTACACGCCTTCTTTGAAGCTTCGGACATATCAGTTTTCGGCTAAATTGCACTGGAGACATAAAACGAAAAAGGATAACACAATTTAGCCTTACACTATACACCCATTTTTATAACAAAGTTTTTCTAAGAAAGTGGAAGTAAAAAATTATGAGCGTACATGTTTTAAGAACATTACTTACTCAGGCTAGGGTTTACATAGGATCATTTTGTATCACCTTGGTAAAACAAGCAGTGTACAGGAATTATCATACAGTACGCGGAGTAGCAGTTTTAAACTTAAGAGTACAAGAACTACAGTTAAGTTACAGTTGGAATCGCATGCTGTATATAGAGATTACGCCAATGAATATTCCCTTGCTCTACATCAAGCAAAGATGGAAGCTAATAAGACCTCTCAGTCCTTGCTAAGCCTCGGCTAAATAAATTGACATGTGATGCAACCCCCTGATACAGCAAGAGAGGAGCCTCTGTCAGCACATGAGCTTTTTCTCAGTGAACGGTGAAAGCGACACCAAAAAAAACGGTGCCTCGTTTCTGCTAGCCTGCGCAATAGTAAACATTTCAAAGGCAAGGAAAAGGGAGAATTGGCTTCGTGAAAATGTAAAGAGTGTGGATGCCCTTCATGTGTTGTCTCGCCCGCAATCTCTATTTGCTATCTCCCTTTCAGATGCCAGACACGCGGGCTATGTGTTGTCTGGTTTAGAAACATGATGCCCACTGTATTCAGTCTGGGTTTTTACTGCTGCAAAAGGAAGCTAAAACTAGACAATGAAAAGCAATGAAAAATATACTTAAATTGAAAACAAGAACATTCCAGCTTCTTATGTCAGGGTTGCATGACTTCAATAAGAATTAGTTATTTGGTCATTTCTTTTGCACTTTAATGAGCCATGCCAGAGTCCACAGAAGTACATCACACAGAATATGACATGATACTTTTAAACTAAGCTTTTTCAAATGACATTGTGCACTCTCTTGAAGAGCCTTACAGTGTATTAAATTTCTGTTATTAACCTCCACAGTCTATTAGAACATAGCTGTCTCTTAAAACCCAAGTAACAGGTCTTCCTTAGGCAGGGGGTCAGGGGAGCGCAGATAGTATAATGATTTTCAAGACTAAGTAGCTCTTTTCCTTCTGCAATGGGAAGAAAGGAGGATAAAAATAAGGAGAACACACTTGTTAATCAAGCAAAGTCATGCAAAATGCAAATTGCAGCATCATTCACAGCTAACAAACGCCCAGCCAAACATTTTGTTTGTGTCCCTTCCTCTTATCTACCAAGCAAAAATAAAACTTATTTACTAGGATTTCTGTATTTTTTGAAAAGTAATTTCATGATCTCCGCGATGAAGGATGAAGATTTAACCCGAAGAATACAAAAGGGATTGCAATGAGATGTAGAGGCCAGGGGCTAATTACATGGCACAAACGATCATTATCAACTGACAAAAGTACAAGATGTAGAAGAATAAAGGTACAATTCCAACGATAAATACAATTCTTCTTCTTCTTCTTCTTCTTCTTCTTCTTCTTACTATTATTATTATTATTAGATTAATTATTAAATACAATAGTTTTTTTATTATCACAAAGATACACAAAGATATGAAAAAGTTTGACTCTAGCACAAATATCAATAATAATATAACCAAGTCTAAGTTTAATTTAATTAAATTACTTTAACTACTATAAACTATTGCAAGCCAGGTAGAGATTTTTTTCATATTGTTTTAAATAGAAATCAAAGACAACATATAATAAAACCCTTACTGGAAGCTAACATAAGCGCAAGTAAGATGATTGATTGGTATTGTTTTAAATACCAGTTGAGAGGTTTTATTGACATGCAAGAATCAACACATAAGAGTACAAATGGTATAAATTTACATTATGATTGGAAATTACAATCTGTAATTAATAAGTTTTTGTTTAACGGCAAGTGAATTGTCCAGTGAGAGAGGTATATGGTTTTAATATAGTTTGTATTATAGAAGCACCAATAAACCATCTATGGCCTTTGTGCAGACTTTAGTTTTCGGGATTATTATATACATCAGCTAACTGAAGAACACAGGCCACTGCAATTATTAGGCATTTTTTAGAGTTTAAATCTTTTGTCTACTCATGTTACAGTACAGTACAGTATCTTTATTAAATGTCCACTATGTGGCTCTTCCGATTTAATTTACAAAATGGAAAGAAGACAGAAGTAGGAGAAAAAGACTACTTTACAAATCTAATTATTAATAATAAAAGGGAAAAATAGGAATAAAATTTACTTAAGAAATAGCTGAGATAATATATCGTATAGACTATATGCATATACATTACTTATTATTGACCTTAAAATACTCCAATTATGACATATAAAAACTGTTTTAGACATGCAATCAGTCACCTAGTTCTCGGTGTGACATAGCTCCAATTTGGCACCGTGCTTAAAACAGTGAGCGTTTTACTATTTCTTGTGCTTGCACTTAGCGAGTTCCAAGTGTTGATAGATCGATAGTGAAAGGAATGTTGTGCAGTGGCTGTCCTGCACATAGGAACGTCTAGATTTTCCCTTAATCTTGTATTATAACTATGGATTCCTGTTCTTTTATTGATGTAGCTATTTAGGTAGGAGGGCGCAAGTCCAATCACTAGTTTGTACAACTGTGTGACATCGCGCACTAACAGCAGATGTTTAATAGAGGACCAACCCAGTTCCCGCAGGACTGGTCAGATATGGTCGAACTTCCTAGTATTAGTTAAAACTCGAGCAGCAAAATTTTGTACAAGTTGCCGTTTATGAATGTCCCGCTTAAAAGTGCCAGACTATACAGTAGAACAATAAAAGAGCTTACTAAAAACCAAGCAATTCAAAATGGTGAAGAGTACGGATTTGGAAAATAGATGCCTAACTTTGCTTATCTGACACAGAGTAGAGATAAGGGACAAAGTCAATGTAATTTCATGTTCATTAAATTTAAGGTTCGAGTCTAGTATGATACCCAGATCTTTGACTAAGGGTACGGGAGCTAGGTTTTGGCCAAGAAAGGAACTCTGACATCTGAAATTTTACTTAATAGCTGTCGCATTCCAAACAAAATAAGTTTGGTTTTACTAGGATTGATGAGTAGCTGATTAGTACATCACCAGGCGGCGATGAGACGAAGATCTTCGGTGACTTTAGTCGGGCAGGAGTCAATGTCCTTGGATGAGACCGAAAGGTAAACCTTGGTATCATCGACATATGACTTGACACTTGAAAATTTTACAACGGAGGATAAGTCATTTATGTAGAGACTGAACAGGAGCGGCCCTAAAATGGACCCCTGAGGTACGCCATGTGTAACGATTAGCTCCTCAGAGCGAGATGTTCCTAGTCGTGTTGACTGCATACGGTCGGTAAGGTAGCTCTTAAACCACTTTGACGCTTTACTTGACGCACCCAGCCCTTGCCACTTGAGAAGGTCATGTTAGTGAAGCCATGTCGAGTGATAAACTTGATATTAGACAAAACTTGGTCTTAAGTTTTTATATTACTGATTTTTGAATCTGTTGAATCCTCAGTTTAAGTCCATGAAGAATAGAAAAACCATCTTTTTATTTATTTCGCAAGAGCTTTACTTTAGGTGCTCTATTCCAACAAACTGAGTAGCCTTATGTAAGATTTGTTTCATAGATTGTTGAGGAACTCTTCTTTTGGGCCCAGCTTTCCCTGGTCAATGATGTGCACTAATGTATATGTTCCTGGTTTTATTGTCAACTTTATGCATGTATTTTTTTATGGAAAACAACAATTAATCTACTCACGTCAACTAGTGACCAATTTCTTCCCATAGCTTTTCAAAACCAAACGAAAATACTTTCAAATAAGCTTAAATTATAGATATCGTTAATCCTCTACTAAACCTTCCCCCACCCCCGCCACTATCATGTAGTGAAGACCCCGTCTCTTTTAAGCACCCTCCTCTCCCCTTCCCCCTTATTCTTCACAACTAAAGTAATAAATGATAAACTGCATTAATTCATCATGACTGTAACACTTCATGTAAACTGATCCAGTATGTTTAATTCAAGTGCTGGAAGTTCAAATTTGTTTTTGTTCTTCAGCTGCATGACCTTTTCTTTTTGGGAACTGTACGTTCTTTATGAAGAATAATAATGCAATCTTCTCTTTGTTTTGAAACGCA
>NC_133209.1:26123694-26131194 GCF_958299795.1 Porites lutea | reverse complement strand
CTTGTAATTCAAACTGAGAATTAGTCAGCCACTCCTCCGTTTTCAGACCTACCCTGTTCTTCAAGTGGAGATGATTCTGGAAAGTTATGCGAAAGTTTATTCTAATCAGTTCATGACTGGAAATAGCCCATTCCAGCTAGTGCAGTGCAGCACGGTGCCCAACAATAACAAAAAAATAAATATGAAAATTACTCGTGTGAATGTAACTGTATTATTACGCCGACTTCAGGTTAATATTCAGGTCTTCAAAATAATTAAATAAACATGGGGACGTCTTTAAAAACAGGCTTTGCCCAAATTTTCTCTTGCTGCCCAAAAAATCTGAGTTGCCCAAAATTTGGGGGGGCTGCAGCCCCCATCGCCCCCCCGGCCCGTACGCCTATGCTAATTTGGACTTCAAATCTTCTTGGCTAAATCCCCTCATAACTAGTAGCTTCCTATAGCATGTAATCCCCCACATATTAAATGCGTAAATGCTTTCAGAGAAAAGCAAAATTATATTTTGGAAGGAATACCGAAAATTGGACCGTTTACTTTGCGCGATGTGCCAATCATTCCATATAAATTATGTTGAATTTGGTCGGCGGTCTTTCCAGTTTGCGACCTTGCGATCAAGGGACTTCTGCCAGCACAGTAGTTTGAAGGTTCAATCGTTAGTGCACACAAATCGAATCCCCTTGTTCTACAAAAAAATATTAGCAAGGATTATGCTATCAGAAACGAAAACATCACGATTGTTCATTTTTTGTTGTCTTCATGTGATATGTCCTTACGTGGAAAGCTGGTCGCCGTCGCGTCGCGTTGGCCCCTAAAACTTTTCTTTCTAAAATCGAACGATGTACTGGATGCGGTCCTCGGCACTGATCTTGGGGAACAGCGGTGTTTTAAATTCCTAATAAGGCAGTTTGTATCCTTAAACAAAACGAAAATAATTTGTTCTATGACCGATCGGAAACCGTTCGTCGCCTGTCGATTCTGTGGTGTGAAGATCTCATCTGTGATTGGTTGCAACACAATGAACATTCCAGACATATTTTAGGTGTTCACGCCAATATATTCACCGCTGTAAAATGGGTATCGATACATTTATTTTTGAAAACATTTTGTTGTTTTTCTGAAAATATGGTTAGAAACTTTTCAAACATACTGAGCTATTCATCTGCTTAACATAGGATGTAACTTTTAATAATATTGGGTCTGCTTAAATATACAGGTTTGCCGTTCACTATAGAAAAAGAGTAATTAGGTTTGTATTTTTTTCTGTGTGGGAGGGGAGTATAAAAAATAAGACACAACTCAGTAAGAAGCTATACACAGCTTCAACTTATTGCAATAGTTTTTATTCTTAATACTTTTGAGCACTTTCTATAACGAGAAAAAAAAAAGACTACATTCAGCAGCCAATACCTAAAACCATGAGTGCTTAATTACTAAAATAGGGAAAACTCGCTGGGTCAATAAGGGGCAAACACAACATCAAAAGGTCCTATGCATCCTTGAATGCCTAAAGGTTGAATTATGCTGTGGTACGATTTGCATTTAAACCCCTATTTTACATGCCGCAAGCTTATATTATTTAACACACATAATAAATGTTTGGGGTTGTTCTTACCTACACATTGTGGTGCAGGATCTGTAAAGGTTAATTATTACAGGTGTACGAGGAAAATATGAGGCTTGGTAAAACCACATAAAGTAAATAAACTCCAGATGAGATTATCATACTGTCGTATTTATTTCAACACCGTTTGCAACATGAGAAAACACAAATAACCTTACACAAATAAAGCTTTTACAAGCAAAAATCGTTTTCAGGATACACACTCAGTGATCTTTGTAGTGTTTTAGCCTCGCTAGTAAATAATGCGTTAGCTTAGTGTTTTGCCAATCTTTTTAGAGCAAGAACCTTTCAGAATTCGGCAAAATCCTAGGGTCCATTTTTTTGAAGGTAAGAAAAGACTTCAAAGCATTCAAAAGAGCGTTTTCCGATTAACTTTACTGAGCAATATTTTTCGCTCGCTGGAATGTTGACAATTACAGTTTAAAAATGGAAGAGGTGGTTTTGTAAACTCAACATTTCCTTCAAAGGCGAATTTTCCTCAGAAATCAAATTCAACTTATGACCAAAAAAAATTAAAGCAAATCTTTACGAAATTTCGAGATTTCAATGTCAAGAAAACTACAGAGAAACGGCTCCCTACCTCGAGCAACCGGGCCACCATTGTCTGCACTTGTTAAAGAACAACACAAGCTGCACAAAAAACCTTTTTCCCTGACTTGGCGAGTCGACAGATGAAAACAAAGCTCTTCTTTTCTTCACAGGCTGGGAGGCAGAATTTAAAGTTCTGGCGATTCCATATGTTTGCGAAAGGATTTTTTAACTGCGATTTGATTTGCAATGTTTGAAAATTTTGATCAAACTTTTGCACATACCGATTTCCACACATGAGTTGACCCGTCAAAACCGTCAATCAAATTGAACTTAAATGGTCTCCTTACTGATTTTCAATCTTCGTGAATAGTGGCTTTAGGAATATTAACCTCGCCGCGAATATTCCGCTTCTATTCACCTCGTGTTCAAGAATATTAAAGTGCTTAATTGTTAATTGTCCAATGTGAAGCACGGTACAAAATATCAGTCAAAGCAGGAAAAGGTGTTTTCCACATGATTCCTGGTCATGTCCTTGAGAAAAATACTAGAAACCTTTTCAAGAGCCGAACCTAATACATTGAAATAAGTACGTGAAAAGCTCGGCGTCTGAATCAATTAGGAACGCCTGTTTCAATTTGGAACGGCTACGCCGTTCTTTTCGCCCAGCTCGGCCGGGAATTTCGCCTTTGGGTGAGTGACTTTGGAACGGTTTTGATTCAGACGCCGAACTTTTTATGTACCGAACCTGACGCATAAATTGTTATAACGTATTTTGTAAGCAGTTTGAACGAAATGAGCATTTTTCGCCCTTTGAACTTAGTTCGGCTGCAATTAAGATCGGCGTCTGAATCAATTTAGCCAGCTTTAGCCGGTCTTAATTTGGGTCGGCCTTAATTCGAATCAGGTTCGGCTCATAAAAAGTTCGGCGCCTGGACCGGGCTTAAGTTTCCGAATATTTGCCATGAAAAAATGCAGCGACAGGAGAAGCTGAAAAGGTAGTTCCCGTCTGTTACGCCGCAAAATGTAATAATCGCCGCAAAATGTAATATAAGAATCGCCGCAAAAAGTAATACTAACGCAAAATGTAATAACATTGACGCAAAACGTAATAAAATTTTCAACGCAAAATGTAATAATCTTTCAACGCAAAATGTAATAACTTTTCTAACGCAAAATGTAATAATTTCCGAAATAACGACGTGCATGCTACTTCAAAATCGGTATTGTGGCTCAGTAATCAGTAGCTGATCCAGATCTTCATGTGAATTATTATTATTATTACTATTATTATATTTATTATTATTATTATCAATATTGATATTAATAATAGTAATAATATTTATTTTCTTCTTATTATTATTATTACTATTAATGAAATAACGGTTGAAACGTCGTGTTACTTCCGTGCTGAGCTAGTAGGGACCTTACGATCCGACAACGGCGACGGCGACGTGGGACTTTTTTACTTCCGGTTACGTACTGCGCATGAGTAGATTTCTGAGACGGCGGTGTCCCTAAGCGGTGTCCCTTTACGCGCGGACGTCTAGAAGCCTTGTTTGACGTTGTGCGAAAACGTGGAAATTAAAACCCAACTATGGCAAAGGAATCAAGGTAAAAACGAGACTTTGCGACTAAATTTAAAGAATACTAGTTTGTATGAAATGTCCGAAACGAACAGAGCGTGGAGTCTTTTGTATACGACCACAAACTGAATGGAGATAGATTTGACTTATTTTGCTTTGTATTTGTTTGTGATTGTACTTCACTCGCTGTCACTGAGCTTTCTTATCACTTACTTTCCAACTTTTTTCTCGATCAAAAAAAGAGAACAATAAAGCTTAATTTTATTTTGGGTTTACTAGGAAATAGTAGAGAGATTTTGTCGGCAGCGGTACTAGATTCGACCGATGCAAAGTGTATAAATACTTTCATTGAGCTAATTTTCATTTATAATCGTAGATTAAACTTATTTTACAAGGAACTCACTGGCTGGGTTGAACAGTTATATCGACGAATTCCGACTACCGCAAATATTGCTATATTTATAACTGAATCAAAAACAAATACAAAACAGAGACGTTCACATAATTTCCACTGTTTCCTAATTAAATAAGAATTATTTTACAAAATCCAAACTTTATTGATTGCCCAATATTTTGCTCCAAATGCTACACATTTTTTAGTAATTCATGACTGTTTTCATTTGAAAGCGTCCTTCCAACCTTAATTGTATGTTTCCCTCATTCGGAAGGCAAAGGATAACCGTCATGTATTCTCATGATCATTTCTTTATCTGTCAACAAGTTCAGCTAATTTATTGGAGGACTAAAGAAAACAAAGATATTGTCTAATATTATGATGATCTAGTTAATACCACCCAAAGCAAGTTATGTTATTTGTTTTAAAAATTTTGATCATGATTAGGACCAAGTGCTAGTAAATCTAAGATACAATGATAATTTTGTTGTTAGCAAATTTTGCTGATATACTGATAGTTCTTCCTCATGAAGTAATTTTTGTTGCACTGCACTTTCAGTCAATCAATGAAATGGACTGAAGAACACGAATTGCTTATGTTGAGGGAATTGATGCTTTTGCAGCCATGGCTGCACAAGGAAAAGAGAAGAAGGAAAAAAGTCAGGGAAGAAGACAGAGCCTCAGGTATTGCCCCTGAAGAGGACAAGGAACTAGAGCAACTGTTAGATGAAACCATTGAACTCTTTGATGAGTCTGACAAAATCATAGATCAAACAAAACAAAAGCAGGAAGAAGAAGCAAAGAAAGCAGAGGAAATGCGGAAGAGATCATTGGAAACTTTTAAAGATAGCGCCAAAAGGAATGCCGATGAACAGCAAGGAGCAAGACCGAAAAAGGGTAGAGCTAGTGGTGCAAGCACTCTGGCTTACCTGAAGGATAGGGCAGAAGTAGAAGCTACTTTAAAACGTGATGAATTGGAGATAAAAAGGCAAGAGTTAGCACTGCAAGCAAAGGAGCAGGAAGGAAGACAACAGCAGTTTGATATGATGAACAAGCAAACTAGAGATATTCAGCAGCTTCAGCAGCAGCAAATGCAGCAGTTTATGCAAGTGAATGCAAACATGATGCAACAGCACCAACAACAAACCCTTGCACTTATGGAACTAATGAAAAAGTTTGCTGGGAAGTGATGCTGGTCAATCTCTGCAAGAGGTCATTTAAATGCACAAAGAGTTCACATTTTTATTAACTTGAACATTTTCAAGGAAGTTAAAAATTAAAGATTTATAATAATAATTACTTGTTTACATATATACTTGTAAAGGAAATGTTGCTTAATTTTGCCAACCTTTGAAAGTCGCCGAATTGATGTTATGCCAGTATCAAAACTGGGGCTGAGCCTTTATCAAGGCAATAGGGCTTATCCAACTATAGAATTGCATTACTCTCTGTAAACATGCTCACCATTATTTGTTCTCATTTAATAGTTTGTTTTGGTGGCATTTATTTCACTTTAATTGCAATATGTTAGCCTTTCTCGATTGTATAATTTTTTTTTTTATTAAAAAGCAGTTCAATTTTGGAAAGGAAAAGTGTTATGTAACTTTTGTAAAACCTGTTTGGCAGACTTAGTGAAAATAATCCTCAATTTCTGGGGGAGAAACATCAAAGTAGTCTGATGTGGTGGATCCGTAACAACAAACACGAGCATTGTGAAGAAGGGCACATGTCACATACATTTTGCCAACAGCACTTAAACTTATTTTCAAGTTTTTTTTGAAGTCCAGAAATTTAAAATAATTTATTATATCACCAAAAATCCATTCAACAGAAACTCTGACTTCACTCATAGATTCATTCCATGCAGACTGTATGGGAGTTAGTCCAGCTCCTCGAAAAGGTCCTTGCAGATGTAGTCGAAGAGGATATGCCGGATCTCCATAAATACATAGGGGGTTCCCATTTGTGTCCACTGAAAATCGTTGCAATTGGTTTAACACTCCAGATCTAGCTAACACCCCACTGTCATGTCTCTTTCCCTCGACAGGCCCAAACAGGTTGGCAACAAGGCCACTGGGTGCTGCGATAGATTGAAACTTTATAGCATGGACTTTTTTGTGACCATTGTATAAGCACTTTTGGTTTTGTCCTGGTCGGCATATGGGCCTCACAGTACCGTCAACAAACCCCCAACAGTTGTCAAGAGCAGCTCCCCTGTTGTGAACTGCAACGGCAAACTCCTCTAAATGATCGGGTCTTAACCAATCCTGGTTCAAATCAGTGAGAAGGCGGTTCCATGTTTGATACGTCTTGTTCATAACAGCATTTGAGATCATACACAGTTGTGGTTCTGGAAATCTGGGTATCATGTCTACGTATCTACAGGGATAGGCAAATCTTTTAAGAAAAATGCACAATGCCTCAACCATGTCGACATTTACACCATTGTAGCAAACGATCCGATCCGGTAAAGTAAACACCTCTGCCAAGTTGTAAATGCAATTCTTGTAAAATCTAAACTCAGTTTTACATTCATCATCGGTCATCTTGTCGAGATCGAAGCACTCGTAGTTAGTGTACGGTAAATCCGGATTTTTAGGCTTGTGTAAATCGTAGAGTAGCACGAATTCTTCAGCGTTAATCGAACGGGAAGCATGAGCCAGGAGAATAGTGTCACGGAACTTTGGCATGGCTTTCTAAAAAACTTTCGTTGACTTAAACACGATAAACATCAATGACCGTCGTCAACGTTCTCGCTCGTAAAATTCGTAATCTCAATTTTGGCGGGAACGCCAACACGACGTGGCCCCGCTCGACCCAGACTTCTCACGTTGCCGTTGCCGTCGCCGTTGTCGGATCGTAAGGTCCCTAGTCTCTCTCGATCGCAGCCGTGTTTTGTCTCGTCACGCAACACTCTTCCCCAACAAAGGAGGAGGAGCATAGCGTGACGAGACAAAAATGGCTTGAAGAGCTTGCTGTACTGTACCACAACTGTAGCAACTGAGAGACTTGGTTTAATTTCAGGTGTTGAATTTAATTCAGTCAAATAAAATAGCTGTTGTCGAAAACAAGTAATAGAATCAACTTTCAAAGCGTAATTCAAATGCATTTAAAATATAAGATATCTGTCACACTTCTTTTCATGAGAACCAGACAACTTTGGCTGTAGCTTACTTTTCCTAAGTTCTCATTTAATAGAGGCTGAACAGCATAGAGAAAAACAGGAACAAACACAAAAACATTTTTTACAGTATATTGTGTATTTTGTTAATCCAAATATGTGAATGTTAACTTTTAACGTCGTCCTGGGGTACCAGGGCCTCCTATTCCGAGACTTCTTGTGATTTTGTTTTTTAGGTTTTTTTTCAATC